>NC_091323.1:27588844-27591344 GCF_038502225.1 Cherax quadricarinatus
CTCCAAAACTATATCCCCACCTGCTTTTAACATTTCTATCTTTATCCCATCAATCCCGGCTGCCTTACCCCCTTTCATTTTACCTACTGCCTCACGAACTTCCCCCACACTCACAACTGGCTCTTCCTCACTCCTACAAGATGTTATTCCTCCTTTCCCTATACACGAAATCACAGCTTCCCTATCTTCATCAACATTTAACAATTCCTCAAAATATTCCCTCCATCTTTCCAATACCTCTAACTCTCCAATTACTAACTCTCCTTTCCTATTTTTAACTGACAAATCCATTTGTTCTCTAGGCTTCCTTAACTTGTTAATCTCACTCCAAAACTTTTTCTTATTTTCAACAAAATTTCTTGATAACATCTCACCCACTCTCTCATTTGCTCTCTTTTTACTTTGCTTCACCACTCTCTTAACCTCTCTCTTTTTCTCCATATACTCTTCCCTCCTTGCATCACTTCTACTTTGTAAAAACTTCTCATATGCTAACTTTTTCTCCCTTACTACTCTCTTTACATCATCATTCCACCAATCGCTCCTCTTCCCTCCCGCACCCACTTTCCTGTAACCACAAACTTTTGCTGAACACTCTAACACTACATTTTTAAACCTACCCCATACCTCTTTGACCCCATTGCCTATGCTCTCATTAGCCCATCTATCCTCCAATAGCTGTTTATATCTTACCCTAACTGCCTCCTCTTTTAGTTTATAAACCTTCACCTCTCTCTTCCCTGATGCTTCTATTCTCCTTGTATCCCATCTACCTTTTACGCTCAGTGTAGCTACAACTAGAAAGTGATCAAGGCCTCAGAAGTGATCAAGGTCCCAGGACCGAAACGTTTTCTAATAAATATGTTATAGTGTTTGCTTACGTGTCTTTCTAAACCAGCAGCAACCTTAAACCAAGACAGCAATGCCTAAGCATACATAATAAGGCAAATAGATTACTGGGATTTATATCAAGAAGTGTAAGCAACAGAAGTCCAGAGGTCATACTGCACCTTTATACATCATTAGTAAGGCCTCACCTACATTATGCAGCTCAATTCTGATCTCCATATTACAGAATGGACATAAATTCGTTAGAAAACATTCAGCGTAGGATGACTAAATTAATACATAGCATTAGAAATCTTCCTTATGAAGAAAGATTGAAGCCTCTTAAGTTACATTCACTTGTTAGACAAAGAATGAGGGGAGATCTGATCGAAGTGTATAAGTGGAAGATAGGTATTAATAAGGGGGATATAAATAAGGTCTTGAGGATCTCTCTCCAAGAGAGAACCCGCAGTAATGGATTTAAATTAGATAAGTTTAGATTTAGAAAGGACATAGGAAAGTATTGGTTTGGAAATAGGGCAGTTGATGAGTGGAACAGTCTACCTAGTTGGGTTATTGAGGCTAGGACTTTGGGTAGTTTCAAATTTAGATTGGATAAGTACACGGGTAGGAGGGGTTGGATTTGAGTGGGACTTGCACATCAGAGCTTATTTCTTGGGCAGCATTGAAAATTTGGGTTGTTTTGTTAGTGGGATGAATTGTAAAGGACCTGCCTAGTATGGGCCAACAGGCCTACTGCAGTGTTCCTCCTTTCTTATGTTCTTATATATCTGTGGCCCCTCTATAAACATGTACATCCTGAAGTCTACTCAACAGTCGTTTATCTACCAATACATAATCCAACAAACTACTGTCATTTCGCCCTACATCATATCTTGTATACTTATTTATCCTCTTTTTCTTAAAATATGTATTACCTATAACTAAACCCCTTTCTATACAAAGTTCAATCAAAGGGCTCCCATTATCATTTACACCTGGCACCCCAAACTTACCTACCACACTCTCTCTAAAAGTTTCTCCTACTTTAGCATTCAGGTCCCCTACCACAATTACTCTCTCACTTGGTTCAAAGGCTCCTATACATTCACTTAACATCTCCCAAAATCTCTCTCTCTCCTCTGCATTCCTCTCTTCTCCAGGTGCATACACGCTTATTATGACCCACTTTTCGCATCCAACCTTTACTTTAATCCACATAATTCTTGAATTTACACATTCATATTCTCTTTTCTCCTTCCATAACTGATCCTTCAACATTACTGCTACCCCGTCCTTTGCTCTAACTCTCTCATATACTCCAGATTTAATCCCATTTATTTCCCCCCACCGAAACTACCCTACCCCCTTCAGCTTTGTTTCGCTTAGGGCCAGGACATCCAACTTCTTTTCATTCATAACCTCAGCAATCATCTGTTTCTTGTCATCCGCACTACATCCACGCACATTCAAGCATCCCAGTTTTATAAAGTTTTTCTTCTCTTTTTTAGTAAATGTCTACAGGAGAAGGGGTTACTAGCCCATTGCTCCCGGCATTTTAGTCGCCTCATACGACACGCATGGCTTACGGAGGAAAGATTCTTTTCCACTTCCCCATGGACAATAGAAGAAATAAAGAACAAGAGCTATTTAGAAAAAGGAGAAAAACCTA
>NC_091323.1:27593844-27693844 GCF_038502225.1 Cherax quadricarinatus
TTTAACTTATAAGTACTAGGGTTATGGGCACTCCCAAGCTTCAGAACCTTGCATTTATCTACATTGAACTGCATCTGCCACTTTTCTGACCAAGAATCGAGTTTGTTTAAATCCTCCTGAAGTTCCATAACATCTACGTTTGAATCAATTATCCTACCTATCTTTGTGTCATCGGCGAATTTGCTCATATCACTAGTAATTCCCTCATCAAGATCATTGATATATATTATAAACAACAACGGGCCCAAGACTGATCCCTGTGGAACGCCACTTGTTACAGATCCCCACTCGGATTTAACCCCATTTATGGACACACTCTGCTTCCTGTCAGTGAGCCATGACTCGATCCACGAGAGCACTTTTCCCCCAATGCCATGAGCTGCCACTTTCTTTAACAGTCTATGGTGCGGAACTCTATCAAAAGCCTTACTATAATCAAAGTAAATAATATCAAATTCTTTATCATGGTCAACAGCCTCAAAAGCTTTACTGAAGAAAGTTAATAAATTAGTTAGACAAGACCGGCCTCTTGTGAATCCATGCTGAGTATCATTAATCAAGCTATGCTTATCGAGATGGCTTCTTATAATCTCAGCTATAATTGACTCTAGTAATTTGCCTACAATTGACGTCAGGCTTATTGGGCGGTAATTTGACAGTAACGACTTGTTCCCTGTTTTAAAAATAGGAATTACATTAGCCATCTTCCACATATCAGACACTACACCTGTTTGAAGAGATAAATTAAAAATATTAGTTAATGGTTCACAGAGTTCCATTTTGCATTCGTTAAGAACCCTTGAAAAAACCTCATAAGGACCCGGCGACTTATTTTGCTTCAGTCTGTCTATCTGCTTCACAACCATTTCACTAGTGACTGTGATGTTACATAATTTATCTTCTTCTAGCCCACTATAAAAATTAATTACTGGAATATTGTTAGTGTCTTCCTGTGTAAAAACTGAGAGAAAATAATTATTAAAAATCGAGCACACTTCATTCTCTTTGTCAGTAAGGTGCCCATAGTTATTTTTAAGGGGACCTATCTTATCTCTAACTTTTGTTCTATAGACCTGGAAAAAACTTTTTGGGTTAGTTTTAGAATCCCTAGCAACTTTAATTTCATAGTCCCTTTTAGCTTTTCTTATCCCCTTTTTAATGTCCCTCTTAATGTCAATATACTGATTCATAAGATGACCCTCACTTCTTTTGATACGCCTATAAATTCCTTTCTTATGCCCTAGTAGATATTTGAGCCTATTATTCATCCATTTTGGGTCATTTCTATTTGATCTAATTTCTTTATATGGGATAAACGTTCTTTGAGCAGCATGTATAGTGTTCAGAAAACTGTCATATTGATATCTCACTTCGTTACCCCAGTCAACAGATAAGTGTTCTCTAAGCCCATCGTAATCTGCTAAGCGAAAATCTGGGACTGTTACTGAGTTATCGCTACTATCGTACTTCCATTCAATGCTAAATGTAATTGATTTGTGGTCGCTAGCACCCAGTTCCTCTGAAATTTCTAAATTATTAACAAGGGATTCATTGTTTGCCATAACTAAGTCAAGCAGGTTATTTCCCCTTGTAGGTTCTGTCACAAACTGCTTCAAAAAACAATCCTGAACTACATCTAAGAAGTCGTATGATTCTAAATTCCCAGTCAAGAAATTCCAATCAATATGACTAAAGTTAAAGTTTCCTAAAATTACTACATTATCGTGCCTTGTGGCCTTAACAATTTCCTCCCATAGTTGTCTCCCTTGGTCCCTATCTAAGTTTGGGGGACGGTATATCACTCCTAAAATCAGTTTTTCATGCCCCTCTAAAAATTCTATCCAAACAGACTCTGTATGTGTTACTTCAGACTTAATACCCGTTTTTATGCAACAGTTCAAGCAATCTCGGACATACAATGCCACCCCACCCCCCTTCCCGATACTTCTATCTACTTGGAACAATTTAAAACCCTGAATATGACATTCCGCAGGCATGTCCTGACTTTTTGAATTAAACCACGTCTCAGTTAAGGCAAATACATCAATGTTACCTGCACTAGCAACTAATCTCAACTCGTCCATCTTATTCCTAGCACTACGGCAATTAGCATAATAAACATTGAAAGACTCCTTTCTCTTTACCCCTCCTGCTCATTTCTGTTTTTCTACTAAACCTATTACTGTCCTTATCACCCAAAGTTCCTGGCTTTTCAATATCTACCTCGTTCTGCTTATTACTAGTTCCCCTAGAACTCGTAATATTACTACACTGGGACTTCACTGTTTTCCTGCCAAAACCCATACCACTAACTATTCCTAGTTTAAAGTCCTAACTGCTCCCTCCACTGCAGTTGCCAGTGCTACCACCCCAGACCTAGATAAGTGAACCCTATCCCTGGCATACATGTCATTTCTGCCATGGAAGAGGTCCCAGTTGTCAATGAATGTTACCGCATTTTTCTTACAGTATTTGTCCAGCCAGCAATTGACACCAATTGCCCTGGACAACCATTCATTTCCAACTCCTCTCCTTGGCAAAATACCACATATGACAGGGTTCCCACCCTTACTCCTAATTATTTCTATTGCTGACCTATACCTGCTAATCAGGTCTTCACTCCTACGTCTGCCAACGTCGTTGCCTCCAGCACTGAGACAGATAATAGGATTGCTCCCATTACCTCTCATGATGTCATCCAGACGGCTAACAATATCCTCCATCCCAGCCCCAGGAAAGCAAACTCTCTGTCTCCTACTCCTGTCCTTCAAGCAGAACGCCCTATCCATATACCTAACTTGGCTATCCCCAACAACAACAATATTCTTATCTTCCTTGGTGTCGTTCGTCGTGATGTTCCCAGTAGTTGACTCACATTCGTCGGGTAGCACTGAGAATGTATTAGATGTTTCCACAACAGTTTCCACAGCAGTCTCTTTCTTCTTCATCGTTTCTATCTTTCCATTCGTCTTCTTGATTGTCAACTTCGTTCCCTGCTGTCTAGCCACTGACCAGTTTCCCTTCTTGACCTGAGGACTCAAAACAGGAGGACTACTACGAATCTTCTTGTTTTCCTCGGTCAGTCGCCGAATCTCCAACTTCGCTATCCTCAATTCTTCCTTAAGCTGTTGGTAAAGTTGCTCGATGGAGGGCATCTTGCTTCAATTCGTAGAGAGCGCGCAAACAGGTCTTCACAGAGCTAAGTACACGTCAACACTGCGCAAAAGCCAACTCAATCAGGAGCTACTGCTCAGCACGTCCGCACAGACACACACACACACACACACACACACACGATTAGTGCAAAAACTGGAGGACCAAGCAGGGATAACAGGGAAGGCACTACAATGGATCAGGGAATACTTGTCAGGAAAACAGCAGCGAGTCATGGTACGTGGCGAGGTGTCAGAGTGAACACCTGTGACCAGCGAGATCCCACAGAACAGCATTCCGACATCTTAATATGGAATCGTTCAGGACCCTGTACACCATCTATGCTAGGCCCATATTGGAGTATGAGGCACCAGTTTGGAACCCACACCTAGCCAAGCACATGAAGAAACTAGAGAAAGTGCAAAGGTTTGCAACAAGACTAGTCCCAGAGCTAAGAGGTATGTCCTACGAGGAGAGGTTAAGGGAAATCAACCTGACGACACTGGAGGACAGTAGAGATAGGGGGACATGATAACAACATACAAAATACTGAGAGGAATTGACAAGGTGGACAAAGATAGGATGTTCCAGAGATGGGACACAGCAACAAGGGGACACAGATGAATCACAGGGATGTTAGGAAGTACTTCTTCAGCCACAAAGTAGTCAGGAAGTGGAATAGTTTGGGAAGCGATGTAGTGGAGGCAGGATCCATACATAGCTTCAAGCAGAGGTATGATAAAGCTCACGGTTCAGGGAGAGTGACCTAGTAGTGACCAGTGAAGAGGTGGGGCCAGGAGCTTGGACTCAACCCCTGCAACCTCAACTAGGTGAGTATACACACACACACACACAGTGGACCCCCAAGTTTCATGATTAATCCATTCCAGAGAGTCTGCCGAAAGTCGAAATTCATGAAACTCGAAACCATTTTCCTCATGAGAAATAATGTAGTACATCCAATTAATCCATTCCAGACACCCAAAAGTATATTAACAAAATTTTTTTTTTTTTTTTGTAGATTAAATATATAGATTTACATACTGAAAAAATGAGAAATCAAGTATAAAACAATAACAACATCACACTTACCTTTAAGAAGAACATAAGAAAGGATGAACACTGCAGTTGGCCTGTTGGCCCATACTAGGCAGGTCCTTCACAAATCCAACCCAGTAACAGAATAAATGCTATCCAAGCAGTAAGACTCTTGTTGGTGTATGGAACATAAGAAAGCAGGAACACTGCAGCAGACCTGTTAGCCCATACTAGGCAGGTCAAATTGTGTGTGTGGGGAAGTAGCCTGGCTGGTTTGTGTGGGGAAGTACCCTGGCTGGTTTGTGTGGGGAAGTACCCAGTGGTCACTTGGCCACAGACAATGCCACACTGACTCCTGAATGTTGTGTTGGAGCCTTGTGTATGCCCAACCACTCCTGGCCACACGGACACGTTTCGTATGACGGACGAATCACAAGGCAAATCACGAACCACAAGGCTTAATTTTGATGAAAAAAGTTGCCAAGAGTCAAAATTCATGAAGCATGAGGCTCACGAAACTCGGGAGTCCACTGTATATATACAGTGGACCCCCGGTTAACGATATTTTTTCACTCCAGAAGTATGTTCAGGTGCCAGTACTGACCGAATTTGTTCCCATAAGAAATATTGTGAAGTAGATTAGTCCATTTCAGACCCCCAAACATACACGTACAAACGCACTTACATAAATACACTTACATAATTGGTCACATTCGGAGGTAATCGTTATGCGGGGGTCCACTGTACAGTGGAACTCCCGAGTTTCGTCCACCCTGAGTATAGTATGTTTTGAGTTTAGAACCGTTTTTTAGGCTAAATTTTGTCCAAAGTTTCGCACTGTGCCCAGTGTTTTGTCCCAAGTACTAGACCTGTCTGCCTGCCTGTGTGCCTCCCCATGCAAATGTCATGAGTCAGTCTGTTTGCTTGTTTATCTTTAAGTGAATAATACCCTGCATGTTCATTCAAACATTTCACAATGTTTGGTGCTTGTTTATTAAGCATCAGACCACAGTTGAGGAACTTGCTTCAGAGGAGGAGGAGGAGGAGGAAGAGGGGGTGGAGGAGGTGCCTTCTTCAGTGATTAGGGACATGTGTGGAATGTAGAATAGGTTGCAATGTGTAAAAAAACTTTGATCTACTTTTTTTTTTTTTGTTATATTTGAAAATATGTAAAAAAACTTAGATCTACTTTTGCAGCACTACACATGTGAACGTAGATCTGCTTGGACTGTTTAGGGATTAAAAGACAAAAAAGGGAAGTAACCCCAGAGAGGGACTTGTTACCTGAAGTCCTTATAGAGGGGGATTCCCCTCCCAAATAATAATTTGCCCTCCCTCTCTCCTCCTCCATCTTCCAAAAGCCAACAAGAGTCTTCAATAAAGGTATGTAATAGTGATTTAAATGTTCTTAATGTATTTTATTTAGTTCTCATTGTTTTGTGTATGGTAACTATAGTTAATCTTTAAAAAATGTATTTTTTGTAAATGAATATTTATGGGTGTCTGGAATGGATTAATTGTATTTACATTAATTCTTGTAGAAAATAGTGTTTTGAATTTAGGTCGTTTTGAATTAAGGCTGACCTTCTGGACCGGACTACAGCCGAAAAATGAGGTTCCATTGTATGTATATGCTTAAATATTAAGACCTTAACCCTTAAATGGTTCAAACGTATATATATACGTTTTTTCAACATCTGAAAGTATGTAAAAAAACGTAGATCTTCTTTTTTGTTTTACATTTGAAAATGCGTAAAAAAAACTTATCTACATTTTTTTTGTTATATTTGAAAATATGTAAAAAAAAGTAGATCTACTTTTGTAGCAATACAAATTTGAATGTCGATCTGTTTGGACCGTTTAAGGGTTAATGAAAATGTAATGCTAATAATAAGAGTTTGAGAAAAAACAAACAAAATAAAGTTCCACAAAAATAATTACACATCTATCTTTAAGCTGCTAATTTATACTGATACTTAAATGCAAGTAAGAAAAAATAATGGATTACATTATATTAATGAGGAAGGGGAGGGAGGGGAAAGGGTTACTAAGCAGGAATGTGGCATACAATGCCTGGAGAATGGAAGGTAATCAGAGTCTAGCCAAGGGTGGGAAGGTCAGGTTCAATTCCTTGGATCAAGAACTTCCCAATGATAACAAGGCATCTTCTTTGTTAAACAATGTTACTTAATACTCGTCCAATATTAAAGCTGAAGGCTGAAAGGAAATTTATTTAAGTAAAGGTACACCCAAGCACAGTTACTGAAATATGGGCAATTAAAATTATCAAACATATTAACACACGTGTAAATTACCTAGAATAACCCATGTGAAGTGACTTATTTTCATTTGGATTCATTTGGTCTTATTGCTTCTGAAATATATTAATGATGTCCTCAAACTTTAATGAGACTTACAAGGCTAAAGTGCACCATTTCTCTTATTTTAAAAATATAAATATAAATATATCTTTGTATTATACAAATTTTGATTCATTTATAATTAATATTCTACTGTACAACTATGAAATAATTACTATCCTACTGTACAACTATGATATACTCCTTAGTGTTAAGTAGACTGTAAGCCAATAATGTTAAGTTGGCCCAAAATGCCAAGGCATAATAAAGGCTCTCTTTGCATTGCAACCCACTATTGTAAATACATAATCTCAATGTACTGTTTGCAAAGACATAAAATAAATAAATAGATAGCTAATATGATAAGGATTAACATACGCCCACTGGCAGTACCAGTTGCTCCATCTTGCATCTACTTACCACTAAAACACAGCTTGCGCACTTTCTTTATGTCTATCACACCTTGACTCAACACCGTGTCAAACTCCTGCAACCTGCAAAAATGAATGACATTCAATACCGGGCAAAAAAAATATAAATAACAAAAGTGTGGGCAAAAACAATGAGCTTTGTTTACCTGGCTTTGTATGCAGCCATGATATACTGAGGTTTTATATGAAAAAGATTACTCTATATGACTTGATACTTTGCTCATCTGCATCGTACTGCACTTTATAAGTTCAATTATCTTTTTCGCATATTTTTTTACAGCACTTATTATCACATGAGGTAGTAATGTTGAACAAAACGCAACAATATGCTGGACGCATACGCAGTAGTTCGACCTCAGCTCAGCATCAAACACATCCAGCGACCAATGTTAGTAATGCAGATTATATTACAATTTCTTCCCCCACTCGTCATCATAGTACTATAATAGTCACTGCACCATAACCAGAATAGTCACCACATCATCACTACAATAGTCACCATCAGAATAATCGCCACATCACCACAATCATCATCACTTTACTACAATAGTCTCTCTGTATGATAATTGTAATTGTGTACCAATGGAAATAAGTCACTCTGACTTTTTTGGGTTATCCTAGGTTCTCTACATATATACTGCTATGTATTATAATCTATGTAACTGTATTTGTATATACCTGAATAAACTTACTTACCTAAATAAACTTGTTTACTAGGTCAGCACATCTTCACTATAATTGTCACATCACTAAAATAATTACCATATCATCATTACAATAACCATCACACCACTACAGTTGTCACCATATTATTACTACAGTAACGACCACATCATCATTAGAGTAACAATCATATCATCACTCATTAACAACTATGTTTTCAGTGACAATCATATTGTAGCTACACATTAACAACCACCTTATTACTAAAGACAATATCATATTGTAGTACCCACAGTAGGTGGTCAGGCTTCAAACACCTTCCATTTTGCAGCAATAAAGGAGTGGAAAGGATTGCCTCTCATGTCAAAGCCTGTCCTATATTGAGCCAGTTTAGAAAGAAAGCTAAAATGTACCTAATGAATGAAGCTACAGAAAGGGAGGAGAGTGGTTTCTTATATGGTTAACATTGGTGTACCTATTATTACAAGCTGTTCCTCTCTTTAATGTTCATGTAAATAACTCGGTTTACTTTATTCCTATCGTATCTCCTTTTATAGTAAGCAAACCCATTCAAACCCTTGCAAAGAAGCCCTCCAAACTTTCGCCAGCACTGGTGAACACTCCTGGAGTTTACCTGGAGAGAGTTCCGGGGGTCAACGCCCCCGCGGTCCGGTCTGTGACCAGGCCTCATGGTGGATCAGGGCCTGATCAACCAGGCTGTTACTGCTGACTGCACGCAATCCAACGTACGAACCACATCCCGGCTGGTCAGGTACCGACTTTGGGTGCTTGTCCAGTGCCTGCTTGAAGACAGCCAGGGGTCTATTGGTAATCCCCCTTATGTATGCTGGGAGGCAGTTGAACAGTCTTGGGCCCCTGACACTTATTGTGTTGTCTCTTAACGTGCTAGTGACACCCCTTATAGGGGGATGTTGCATCGTCTGCCGAGTCTTTTGCTTTCGTTGTGAGTGATTTTCGTGTGCAAGTTTGGTACTAGTCCCTCTAGGATTTTCCAGGTGTATATAATCATGTATCCTAGAGGGACTAGTGCCGAACTTGCACACGAAAATCACTCACTACGAAAGCAAAAGACTTGGCAGACGATGCACCATCCCCCCAATGAAAAGCAGGGGTGTCACTAGCACGTTAAGAGACCATACAATAAGTGTCAGGGGCCCGAGACTGTTCAACTGCCTCCCAGCACACATAAGGGGGATTACCAACAGACCCCTGGCAGTCTTCAAGCTGGCACTGGACAAGCACCTAAAGTCAGTTCCTGATCAGCCGGGCTGTGGCTCGTACGTTGGTTTGCGTGCAGCCAGCAGCAACAGCCTGGTTGATCAGGCGCTGATCCACCAGGAGGCCTGGTCACAGACCGGGCCGCGGGGGCGTTGACCCCCGAAACTCTCTCCAGGTAAACTCCAGGTATCTCTCCCGCCTGCGTTCCAGGGAGTACAGGTTCAGGAACTTCAAGCGCTCCCAGTAATAGAGGTGTTTTATCTCAGTTACGCATGCTGTGAAGGTTCTCTGTACATTTTCTAGGTCAGCAATTTCACCTGCCTTGAAAGGTGCTGTTAGTGTGCAGCAATATTCCAGCCTAGACAGAACAAGCAACCTGAAGAGAGTCATCATGGGCTTGGCATCCTTAGTTTTGAAGGTTCTCATTATCCATCCTGTCATTTTTCTAGCTGGTCTAGTGGCTAACGCGACGGGCTGGAGTTTTGAGACTCTATGACCGCGGGTTCAATCCCGGCCAGGGGTATGGTTTGTTTGCAATCGTGTCATTACGATTTCTTGAGTCATCCTCCGACATGTTCACTCCCAGGTCTTTGACGTTAGCTTTTCGCTCTATTGTGTGGTTGGAATTTGTTTTATACTCTGATAAAGTTTTAATTTTCTAATTTTCTCATGTTTACCATATCGGATCCTCTAGATGGATCGTAAAAAGTGAACTGACTTCCGCATGAACCAGATACATGATCTGTGTCAAGTAAGGCAACAGCAGCTCTTCCCCGCTCCGTGGAATATTACCCCATTCCAAACCACTATCCCTCCCTTTCTCTCCAAAAAAAAAAAAAAGAAAAAAAATCTTAAATCCCACCCAAAGCTTCGCCTTGAAGCCAGGCAGGATACCTAAGCTGTATTAGTGACGTAGTCACACAGCACACTCTTTCACAAATTATTTATGTTGACGGTTCTTGTCATCAAGCCACTGGTGCAGCTGTTAGAGAGATAAGATAAGAATTTCTTCGGATTTTTAACCCCGGAGGGTTAGCCACCCAGGATAACCCAAGAAAGTCAGTGCGTCATCGAGGACTGTTTGTCTTATTCCATTGGGATCCTCAATCTTGTCCCCCAGGATGCGCTCCACATCAGTCGACTAACACCCAGGTACCTATTTGCTGCTAGGTGAACATGACAACAGGTGTGAGGAAACATGTCGGAATGTTTCCACCCCGACGGGAACCGAACCCGGGCCCTCCGTGCTGGAGTTGTCATACAGTGATGGCTCTCACCAAGAAACTGATAAATTAGACACAAGTGCAACTCTTGGGTATCTTTATTGAGGAAACGTTTCGCCACACAGTGGCTTCATCAGTCCATACAAAGGAGAATCTTGAAGGACAGGAGGAGAATGAGGTAATCAGTCCCTCAACCTTGAGTCGATGTGGTCAGTCCATCAAGCAAGATTGATGGACTGACCACATCGACTCAAGGTTGAGGGACTGATTACCTCATTCTCCTCCTGTCCTTCAAGATTCTCCTTTGTATGGACTGATGAAGCCACTGTGTGGCGAAACGTTTCCTCAGTAAAGATACCCAAGAGTTGCACTTGTGTCTAATTTATCAACATGTCGGTTCTCTGAACCATTCATCTACACACCAAGAAACTGGAGCACGCATCAATATTTGGGCATCTACCCTTCCAACAGAACTATTTTCCATATTCCTTGCACTCAAAATGCGTCCATGTATCTAAGACTGACACTAACTGCAACTGATTCCCTATCATCCATAAATGATGTTCAACTCCTTAAGTATAAACTCGAGCATGCTTGTGTCAGAAGCCCGACACAGGTATGGTAGGATTGTGGACAATAGAGTCGGAGTGCACCATCTGTGGATTCCATCTCACACTGGTCTTCAGATGCATGATAGAACTAATGGATTGGCTAAGTTAAATGCCTTCAGAGAAGGAGTAAATTACAGTCTTGGGCTGTCACCGATTTGAGAACTTCAAGTGAACTTTATCGACCCAATACTGAGGGAGAATGACACCAATCAGTTCTTCCATCATCATTCTATCATGCAGGAGGAGCCACATGTCTATGGTGCATCCAACAAAATAAGCAAATTCTTGAATGTCACAACCTCTCGGCTCCGGCTGTGTTACAAGTATCTCTGGGAAGTTAAATCACCACCTCGAGATGTAGACGAAACGAAGTGTCAACTTTGCCTGATGGACTATTGTCCATTATGTGCTGAAATGCGATCGAATTAATGAATTTAGAGGCAACTCACTCAGAAATGTCAAAGTATTTTATCCGTAGTGGCATATTACACACCAAGGGAAAATTTGGTAGGCCAGGTGAAGTACCCAGGGAAAGTTCCTGTTCTTGTTCAACAGGATCAGCTGCAATAGCGGAAGAATAAGCACCAATCTCTGGGGCATGGTTAGGATCAGGTATTGACTCCTCAGGCTGAGGGGAGTTGACAACCTGGGTATGCGAGGCGGGTGAGCCCTGAACAAGGGATGAATTAGGCGTATTTGAAGAGGTAGAGTAGGGCACATACTTTCTGTCTTGAGGAGGCTGGGCCATAATAAACTCAACATTATCTGAGATCTTAATGGGACTGATCCCATTAGCCCTTAACAAATCACTGAAAACATTAGAGCAGAGTTGAATATCACCACCTGCTATGTCCTTGGCCATCATGTACATTAGTTGAGCTCTCGTCATATCCCCGGCTGAGGACCCCTGAGACATGGGTAGTGAGGATGAACCTTGTGGCTATGTTTGTTGTAGGTGAGGGTTAGATTGAGGCACTCCAAGAGGGGCAGAAGTACAAACATTGGAACCGGTGGAAGAGGCCTGAGGAGTCCCACTAGATCCAGGCAGAACTGGGAAGGAATCCTGGGACATTGTTGGAGGTGCCTAGGGAGGGGTTTTCGAAGAATTGGTTAGTTCTTGGCTTCTAGAATTTTCTGTATTACCTTTTTCCTCTCAGGGCAGATAGGGGAAACAGCATGGTGTTTTCCATTGCAAAGGACACACTTGGGCTTAGTTTTGTTATGGCAATCTCGAAAAGAATGCTCACCAGAGCATATGCTGAAAATCAGTGATTGGCTACTGCATTTGTTGGTGGTATGGCCAAATGCGTAACATTTAAAACAATTGTGTAACACTGACAAACCGTTCAAGAGAGATTTGGTCAGGTGTACATCTGGTGCCAAAACATTTGAAACCATTTTGACATACTAGTCTGGCTGCTTCAGGTGTCTCAAATATTAACTTTAATGTTACCTGGTTGCTGGCAGGTTTAGAGAATTTATATGCTTGGGCAACCTTAAATTCAGAATTCTCCTGAATAAAGTCTGCAACAAGTTCCTCCACTGAGCTCTCTCATGAAACTCTTAATTCTTGCCACAAACACAGTTCGTTGGGCTTAATAGCTTTCAGGTGCAATTGGGACGATACCAAAAGTCTTCAATTTATCAAGAACGTCCTGCTTAAGCAGCTGGAGTAACTCTTCTTCAGAAGAGAGGAGAAGTACTGCCCCAGAGTGGGTTTGAAAAACATCCACTGGAGCAACAGTTTAATTTGAACAATACATTCGAGAATTTATTTCTTAGACTTTTGATTGTCATCGACACGTATTTGTACTCGTATCCGCGCCATGATGTCCAGGAAGGTACATCTGACACAGAAGCTACTTTAACAAAAAAGTCTTTCCTTGGTAGAAGCCCTAAACATCCTAAGTCAGCTGACTTATGAAGGTCAGCCCCTAAGATAGCCTACCCTCGAGTGGTGAGGGGTCACAGGGCCCAAGGCAAAGATCGGCCGGATTTTAAAAAACCACACGGGCTACCGGATGGTCAAAATGCCTTGTGTTAACCCGCCAAAGGCTAAGTTGCCGAAAAAGAAGAAGATAGGAAAGTCAGAAGGATAGCAATGTAAGCAGAGTGTTAGTGTATGGGCCAGTGTAAATGTTTGGGTGAGGGAAGGATGAGGGGATGGGGAAGAGAGGGGTGAACAAGCCTTACCCTCTTGAAGGGATGGGGCTCGAAGTGACTGTAAGCAAGTTTCCTCTCTGCTCTGGTCGAGAACTACTCAGGATAACCCAAGAAAAAACTCGAGGCACAGTGCTCAGAGCAGGAACGAAGACGTCTTCTTTTCACGGCGGTTGCACGACAACTCAAATTGACCTAATTTGCCCGAAATGCTCTGCATAACAAGGGACTTTCTGTATAGTAGTACGTAACTGATATCAGTTAGGCCTGTATACCTTGTACATGTACTTGTAGAAATAAAGATATTTTATTATTATTATTATTATTATTATTATTATTATTATTATTATTATTATTATTATATGACAAAATTGTAAAAAAAAAACAAAAATAACGGTAATTACATATTTTTTTAAATTGTATTCCTTACTGTACTGTGCACAGCTATATTAAGTAATTGTAAAATACGAAATGACTGAAGATCCTTTCTAGTGATATAACAATGCTCAGTGTGGTCTGACAAAGACCCATTGTGGCCTCTATAATACTATTTTTTGCGTTACCTCTCACAGGACGAGCATGGAGTGCACAATAAACTAGCCACTGTACCGCCCACAGGATGGGTATGGGATACATAATAAAGATATTAAACTAAAAAAACTTAGGCGGCACAACTAAAACAATGTGTGTACTACGCTGGGTGGCGCAAGTCACTGGGCAACACGACGTTATACAGTGCCAGCTGTGGTAGCCCTATAAACCCAAACAAACCAATAAAGACAAGACCATGTCGAAGAAACGTTGTAAAGACCTCATGAAGCTTGATTTTTACGAAATTCTGGAGATATCTATTAATGCGGAAGAGAAGGAGGTTAGTTTTTCGGTTTTTTGCGGGGGATAGGTTCGGGACAGAGCTTTGAAATGAGTTAAGGGAGAGTTAACAGCTCTTAGCTGTAAATAGTAGGCCTACTGGCTCATGTGATGAATGGTTTGAAAAACCTGGCTCATGTTAGACAAGTCTTGCACACCAAACCCTTTTAACCCAATGGTTGTAGCGCTTCCCCGTGAATTTAATAACAATTTTAACTCATTTGTTCAGCTTTTTTTTTTTTTTTTTTTTTTTTTAACTTGCCTAAAGTGCTTGTCTCCATCACTACCTGACACATTGTGACACTCCTCTACAACTCAAGTTTCCAGCCACTACTTTGCTGAATCCTTTCAAAATCAGAATTAAACTAATTTGAGTTAAATTTTTCCAGTTTTTTCCCACAGCACTGCATGATCCTTTTTGGTTTAGCACTTTATACAAATGTATACAAATGTAGTTTGCATGTAATAAAATATTGTTAGGTACAAATGAGAGCCAGTAGTATGTGGTGCATTTTGGGCAAATAATAATAACAATAATAATAATATATAATAATAATTCAGTTCTTGATTAAGTATCCTCAGCACCATATTTGTATCTCCAGTATTAATACCACTGGTGGATATTTCACTCCTAATACAGAGATTACTAAAAATACAGTATACTATTTATAAAGGAGAAAGAGATTCGGTGCGACAAAAAGATGGGTAGAAAGGTGAGATCACTTGCAGGAGATGAGTGGGCAGGGCCATGTTATGCATGATTGAGAAGCATTGTATGTTAATAAGAATATGATATTTTGATAAGAATATGGCTACAGAAAGGGAGGAGAGTGATTTTTTGTATAACATGTACTATGATCTTATCCTATCTTTAATGTTAATGTGAGTTTACCTTAACCCTAGTATATCATCTTTTATTATAAATACTTTTCACATAGTTAAATTACATGCTTATTTCAACTGTTTCAACTTTTAAATGTAAATAATACTTATCACAAGGACCCCAATGGAAATAAGTCACTTTGTCTGACTTTTTAGGGTTATTCTAGGTAATCTACACATATTCTACTATGTATGATAATCTGTGTAACTGTATTTATGTGTACCTGTACCTAAATAAACTTAATTACTTAACCTGCCTAGCATAGGCCAGTTGGCCTACTGCAGTGCTCCTTCAAATGCACGTCATTGTGACGTGTCTTCCACTTACAAACTTCAGCCATATCTCTTATTCTGCATCTTTCAAAAGAGAAAAGGTTTATGGCTCTCAATTTATAGTTGTATGAAAAATTCCTTATACAGTACAGTATATTAATTTTGTAGTCCTCTGTATGTTTTTCATGCTTACTCTGTGGCACCTGAGCATCAAGTTTATTTTGCTCCCTTCACTCATTCTGTGAACAGTGGCTCAAAAAAACAGGATTAAGGTCACAGTGGGTCTTTGTTAGACCATTGTAATGCTTTTGTTATACATACTGTTGTAGCCAGGTATACTCCAGGCAATATTGGCTGGTTGCACAGAATGTGCGTATTCTTGGATAGTTAAACAAGATTAAGAGTAGAAGGGATGAGTACAGTATTCAATTTATTACCCAACTTATATAAAAGTGATTTATGCTCTGAACTTTTCAGATAAAGAAGTCATATAGAAAGAAGGCTCTTAAATGCCATCCGGATAAGAATCCAGATAACCCTGATGCTTCTGCAGAATTTGACAAACTAAAGAAGATTCTCGAGATTTTGCTAGATCCAGGTAATGAAGTTTTGTTGCCTTACCCCTTCACCTGTTGTCTGTGGGGACCATGCAACCCTTGCTGTACTGTAGTCATTTCCTCATCTTCCCCAGTTTCTCCCTTATATCATATGATACAGCATGGCAGATTGGATTAACATATAAAATATAAATTGAAATTATTTGTATATGTATTGTTATTCAGCGATTTGGTAATTATGAAGTAACTAAAGCCTAACCATGAAAATGGAAGAAATCTCTATTACTACCATTATATTTATAATTATTTTTTTTTATTATCACACTGGCCGATTCCCACCAAGGCAGGGTGGCCCGAAAAAGAAAAACTTTCACCATCATTCACTCCATCACTGTCTTGCCAGAAGGGTGCTTTACACTACAGTTTTTAAACTGCAACATTAACACCCCTCCTTCAGAGTGCAGGCACTGTACTTCCCATCTCCAGGACTCAAGTCCGGCCTGCCGGTTTCCCTGAACCCCTTCATAAATGTTACTTTGCTCACACTCCAACAGCACGTCAAGTATTAAAAACCATTTGTCTCCATTCACTCCTGTCAAACACACTCACTCATGCCTGCTGGAAATCCAAGCCCCTCGCACACAAAACCTCCTTTACCCCCTCCCTCCAACCTTTCCTAGGCCGACCCCTACCCCGCCTTCCTTCCACTACAGACTGATACACTCTTGAAGTCATTCTGTTTCGCTCCATTCTCTCTACATGTCCGAACCACCTCAACAACCCTTCCTCAGCCCTCTGGACAAGTTTTGGTAATCCCGCACCTCCTCCTAACTTCCAAACTACGAATTCTCTGCATTATATTCACACCACACATTGCCCTCAGACATGACATCTCCACTGCCTCCAGCCTTCTCCTCGCTGCAACATTCATCACCCATGCTTCATACCCATATAAGAGCGTTGGTAAAACTATACTCTCATACATTCCCCTCTTTGCCTCCAAGGACAAAGTTCTTTGTCTCCACAGACTCCTAAGTGCACCACTCACCCTTTTCCCCTCATCAATTCTATGATTCACCTCATCTTTCATAGACCCATCCGCTGACACGTCCACTCCCAAATATCTGAATAATTCACCTCCTCCATACTCTCTCCCTCCAATCTGATATCCAATCTTTCATCACCTAATCTTTTTGTTATCCTCATAACCTTACTCTTTCCTGTATTGACTTTTAATTTTCTTTTGCATACCCTACCAAATTCATCCACCAATCTCTGCAACTTCTCTTCAGAATCTCCCAAGAGCACAGTGTCATCAGCAAAGAGCAACTGTGACAACTCCCACTTATGTGTGATTCTTTATCTTTTAACTCCACGCCTCTTGCCAAGACCCTCGCATTTACTTCTCTTACAACCCCATCTATAAATATATTAAACAACCACGGTGACATCACACATCCTTGTCTAAGGCCTACTTTTACTGGGAAATAATTTCCTCTTTCCTACATACTTTAACTTGAGCCTCACTATCCTCGTAAAAACTCTTCACTGCTTTCAGTAACCTACCTCCTACACCATACACCTGCAACATCTGCCACATTGCCCCCCTATCCACCCTGTCATATGCCTTTTCCAAATCCATAAATGCCACAAAGACCTCTTTAGCCTTATCTAAATACTGTTCACTTATATGTGTCACTGTAAACACCTGGTCCACACACCCCCTACCTTTCCTAAAGCCTCCTTTTGTAGTTCACAAAAAATGGAGGTAATGGTTTATTTTTCTAGTTTTTATGGCATTTATTATACGTATACATATACTATATCATGCCGAAAAAGCCAACAAGCAATTTTGGCCTATTTGGCAAGGGTGTTTCCTGCCGAATAAGCAGTGATTTTTTTTTTTGCCATAAATCTGTGAAAATCAATCTGTAACAGAGCTGTCAAACATTCCATTATAGAATGAACTAGTTGGCCATTAAGTACTTTTCTATCATTATGACAAAAGAAAATACACAGTAGGCAAATTCAGGCTAAAGGAAGAAATCTTACTTTCACAATCCAGTTATCCACTTGTTAATGTTAATACTCTACTGTTCTTTTATACTAAAATTTCATGTTTTATAATAGGAACACGTAAGGCTTATGACAAGGTACTGAAGAGTCGTAAGGCAGCAGCTGTCAGAGCTCGTGAAGCTGATGCCAAAACGCAGAAGTTCAGGTCAGATTTGGAAGAGCGGGAACGACGTTTTCAACAAACTAGGGAACATCTGCATATATCAGAAGAGGAAAAGTTAGTAACGTTGTCAAAATTCTTGTTTTTCACCAGTTTTCTTGAATGACAATAATATTTCGTAACTGACCACCTCTCAAATCAAAATCTGTTAGAAGTTAGTTGAGAGACTGGTACTGTGAGGGGTAAGTTTGAGTGAGCATGAAATATATTCATACCCCCACAAATTGGTGGGGTTCTTAATTTGTAGAATTCATTTATCCATTTTTACTGATAAGTAACTCGTGAATAGACCTGATTATTTGCAAATTTTTTTGCAGTGCCTATGTTTTTATGGCTTAGCACATAACCCATAAATTTAAAACTAACTGTAAGATTTGGTTCAAAATATGTTCAGTGACTTTCTCTTGCCTAAATTTCTTGTCTCTTATATCATTCTTTTTTTTTATAAATGTTAATATGGATTAGAGTGATCAATATACAGTATGTACATAAAGAGACATGAGTTCTGAAACACAAATGAGGACATTACCCATTCTCATAATTTCTTATAAGAATGGGTAATGTCTTCTCTCCTCTCCCCATTAAAATATAAATGCAAGGAGCATGAAAGCTTAATTGGGAACTAAAACTTCTGACTAATTTATAGATGTTGATATGTGAAATGAGGGGCTGGTTTAGAGAATTTTACTGTACAGTACTGTACTGACTTGATCATTTAAATTACTTCACCATCAAAAGTTTCTTTGTGTAAGATAATTCACTATGTACTTAGGAATATAGACTGCACAAACAAGTATTCCTGGTGTTGCTAAAGTAAGTTGTATGTCTTATAGTGCCTTGCTGTGGTAGTTTCTCTATGGGTTTCATCGAGAAAATTAAGTACAATACGGTATCTGTTAAATAAGAAAAAAATTGCAAACAACCAGAATACACTATATGATTGTATATACATTAGCCTGTTAACCTTATTTCTGTTTTGCAGACTTCGGCGTGAATTAAAAAGACTGGAAGATGAAGGTGAAAGGCTTATTGCAGAGGAATTGGCTCGAGTAAACAGGGAGGTTGAGGAGGAACTTTTACACAGTAAGATTGCAAAAAATTGTACCAGAGACATTAGTAATGACAAAAATTCTATTATTAAATAAGATGTATAACATTTTAAAACAGTTTTCCTATCCACTGGCATAAATTTTAATCGAAGTTAATGGGTAGGAGCCTGTCCTGTAGCCTTAGCTAAGGGTGCTATTGAGCATGCTGCCAGGTAGTCATATGAAAAAATTACTGTATTTAACAATGTGGGTTAATTGCAGACATTGACATTACTAAAGCATATTATGATTTTTATTAATTGACTTCAGAGTGTGTTCAAAGAAAACTGTTGGAAAATGTATTAACCCTTTCACTGTCACAACACCCAAAATTAAATGCCAACAGCGTTTCTCTTTTTAAAAAATAATAATTTGAAAAAGTAGAAAACCTTTTTTCTGAAATTAATGACAACAGAAATGCAAAATTTGATGGAAAATTTACAGATTTATGCAAGTGCAAAGCTGGAGCTCTAGGAGCACTTTACACAACTGTGGTTTTGCTCATTTTGAGACCTATTTAAGACCTATTCATACCTCAAAGTGACCCAGTTCCTGGCTATTTGACTAGTATGCCTTCTATATCAGTTGAGAACTATAAAATGCCAAGTCAATAATTTTGCCAGTTTTAAACAAAATTCAACAAATTCCAATTTGAAAACAATCCAAAATAAACTCTGTAGGCATTCTGGCCACTAAAACAACCTCTCCTTCATTCACTATCACATTCCCTGGTCTCTCCTGTATAACACTTGCCCTCCATTCTGAAATCAACATCACACGAGAAATTGAAGTTTTACCCTGTGTCTCGACTTGTACAATATGACCAAGAATGGCACTTTAGACCATCCAAATAATTAATACATCCCTTGTAAAAATCTATACAACAGATTGGAGGTACAGTATTCCCATTATTATGAGGACTCTTTCAGGCCACTAATGGTCTCAAACCGACCATTATCACCTCCATTTCACTAGTGTATCTTCTGATCTGTCATTTAATACTAGGAAAAGCCAACAAAACCATAAACACCTCAGAGTTACTGTTTGTAACCCAAACACAGGGTCAGAGGTTTGCTGTTCCCATCATTCACTGCATGAGGCAGGATTAATTTTTATACCATGTACACCCACTGCACACCCATTCTCTCATGTCTAGGCCAAAATTTAACAGCCACAGAATATTTGAGTTAACTATGATGAAGATGCAGATCTACGTCTGCGACACTGGTTTCAGTGACGTAGGTCTACATGAAAGATGGTGAGATGGTTTCATTTTATTAAATAACTTCTGCACACTGACTGCTTTGAATGTTGTTGATAATTTAAGATAGCCATTTTACAGGGGAGTGATGGCCTCTTATTTTTTCCCCTGGTGCTACAGTATTAGATATTAGGCAAATGGCTTTCTTAATACAGCCTCTCCTCACTTAGTGACGTACTCGTTTACCGACGACTAGGATTTATGAAGGGCTCTCTGACCAGTATACATACTTAAATAATGTATATTACAGCTGATTTCCTCTATTCTGTTTATTACAATATACATTACACTACTGTATAAACATTTAAAAATATACTAAAAATGTTATAAATGGTGCAAAGGTGACATTAAAACAATATCAAAGATGGTTGACACAAACCCACTACCATTATAGTATGCTCTTTGCTTAGCAGTGAATTCATTTACTGATGTGATCGTGGGAACAGAACTCCATCATTAATCCTTTGACTGTTTCAGGCCCCTTTCTGAAACTTTCATTCTATGTCGCTCAATTTTTAAAAAAAAAAAAATATTTTTTCTTATAAAATGATAGAGAATCTTTTCCCGATGGTAATGACACCAAAAGTTCGAAATTTGGTCGAAAACTCATGGAATTATGCTCCTGCGAAGTTAGCGGTCTCGGCGACATATGCGTATCGGCGATTTCGCCGACTTTGAGCCCTATTTTCAGCCAATTCCATTGTTCCAGTTGACCAAACTCATAGCTATTTCTTTAGAACTCCATTTTATCTATCAGCTGAGTACAAGAAACCTCCCATTTACTAATTTGGACTACCCAATATGGTGGTCAGAAATTGGCAATTTGGCCAATTTCACGCAAACTAAAAAAGATGCCAATTTCAAAATAGGGTCCAGAATAAACAAGGTAGACATTCGTGGCACTAAAATAACATATGCTCTGTTCATTAGTCACATCTCTAGGCCCCTCTTATGTTATTATTGCTTTCTATTTTGATTTTTTATTCATACAAAAAAATACAAAATTTACTGTTATGCAGACTACTGCATTATTGTAAAAATGGTATAAATAATATCAGTGCACTAGTGAAAGAATATTAGACTCCCCAGTTGACGTGTATTGAACGTGTGGTGTGATTTATTTACTCCTGAACATTGGTAAAATCGAACATTTCCGCTACTTTGAGCTCAGTTTCAAGGTCGTTTTCATTGTCTAAGTAATGAAAATCATCTCTATTTCTGTAATATGTTTTCCATTTTATCACCTAAGACCATGAAAACGCGAATACAACGATAAATACTATACGAAAATACACACCTCAAAGTCGGCGTTTTATTCCAAAAGAACGATCGGAGTTTTTTTTTCTCATTACGCAATGTGTGCTGCAGGATTTTTTTTATGTGGTGCACACTGACCACACAGACACATTCTCTCACATGTGGGCCTACCAGCTTTCTCCCGCTTGATTTGAAGCCGCTAGAATTATTGAGTATATATACGTCAGAAACATTGGCTCGTAAGACGTATTTATACGTCGAAAACAGTCAAAGGGTTAAGTGAGGAGAGGCTGTATATTGGAGAATGAGTTGTATAAGTTGTCTATTTCAATCTGATGTACAAGGGTTATGATGATAGAAAATTTTAAAAAAATATGATAATGAAAGGGAAATACTATACTGTATATAAATTTACAATTTTTTTTTTTTTTTTTCAACAAGTCGGCCGTCTCCCACCGAAGATTACTTTTATAAGATTCTCATAGGAAAATATCAACAAAATGAGATGGCAACTTATTCTTGTAACCCTTGGGAACTAATAACTGGTTTAGGTAAGATATTATCAAACAAAACAAATTGGGGAGGAGGAGTATGGAAGAAGTGAATGTTTTCAGATACTTGGGAGTTGACGTGTCGGCGGATGGATTTATGAAGGATGAGGTTAATCATAGAATTGATGAGGGAAAAAAAGGTGAGTGGTGCATTGAGGTATATGTGGAGTCAAAAAACGTTATCTATGGAGGCAAAGAAGGGAATGTATGAAAGTATAGTAGTACCAACACTCTTATATGGATGTGAAGCTTGGGTGGTAAATGCAGCAGCGAGGAGACGGTTGGAGGCAGTGGATATGTCCTGTCTAAGGGCAATGTGTTGTGTAAATATTATGCAGAAAATTCGGAGTGTGGAAATTAGGAGAAGGTGTGGAGTTAATAAAAGCATTAGTCAGAGGGCAGAAGAGGGGTTGTTGAGGTGGTATGGTCATTTAGAGAGAATGGATCAAAGTAGAATGACATGGAAAGCATATAAATCTATAGGGGAAGGAAGGAGGGGTAGGGGTCGTCCTCGAAAGGGTTGGAAAGAGGGGGTAAAGGAGGTTTTGTGGGCTAGGGGCTTGGACTTCCAGCAAGCGTGCATGAGCGTATTAGATAGGAGTGAATGGAGGCGAATGATACTTGGGACCTGACGATCTGTTGGAGTGTGAGCAGGGTAATATTTAGTGAAGGGATTCAGGGAAACCGGTTATTTTTATATAGTCGGACTTGAGTCCTGGAAATGGGAAGTACAATGCCTGCACTTTAAAGGAGGGGTTTGGGATATTGGCAGTGTGGAGGGATATGTTGTGTATCTTTATATGTGTATGCTTCTGAACTGTTGTATTCTGAGCACCTCTGCAAAAGCAGTGATAATGTGTGAGTGTGGTGAAAGTGTTGAATGATGATGAAAGTATTTTCTTTTTGGGGATTTTCTTTCTTTTTTGGGTCACCCTGCCTCGGTGGGAGACGGCCGACTTGTTTAAAAAAAAAAAATTATCAAACACCAAAGTTTTACCATTTTCAGTTAACTTCTTTTGATTCATTAATATTTTATCGTCTTCAGGTAAATCAAAAGTGTCCAAGAGCAGTGATCCAGTAAATACAGACACTCAAGGCCATAAGGTTAAAGTGAAGTGGGTGCCAACGGAGGACTGGCCAGGGTATACAGAGCAAGAAATCCACCAGTTATTTTATAAGGTATTTATATGTTTAGTCATGATTAATGTACATATTTTTATTTTATTTGGTGTGGGCATATGTCATAAGATAAAATTTTAATCTAGAACTATTTATTCCTACATTTTATCATAATTCCCAGTGAAATAAAAATTATATGCTCTTCTGTCACATCCTTCCCAACATCAAGGTTGGTGATCAAACAGTTATTTTACATTAGTTTTGCCAATTTTATATCATAATGATCATTACATGTTATGAGTGACACAATACTATAATTTTTTCATAGGCTTCCTTCAGTGGCAGAATGATAAATGTTACTGTTGAAACCTTAAGTTTACTCTAAAACTGCCCTCAAGTGTTGCACTTTGAGAAAAGGTGCTGTGTGACCCTTATGGGTTTAGCACTTAGTTATGATTATAATAACAATTTGAAAAAATGTTTAATTATTTCCATAGAGGGAAGACAAGTTCAGTCACATCATTATCTGTATTTAATTAATGTATACATACTTGTATCTGGGCACCTCTGCAAAAACAGTGATTATGTATGAGTGAGGTTGAATGATGAAAGTATTTTCGTTTTGAGGATTTTCTTTCTTTTTGGGTCACCCTGCCTAGGTGGGAGACGGCTGACTTGTTGAAAAAAAAAATGTTAAAGAAATAGAACTGAGCTACAATACATTATATAATCATAAGAAATTTATTAATATTAAATCCATAGTTCTTAACCTATCTACTAAATAAATGTGAGCTCTCTGTACATGCATACAGTTTACATGCCATATACAAAATATGGATGCATTAGATAGGAACTAAGAATAATAATTCATTTCAAATAATTTGTTTGAATTCTAGGTAGTAGGTTAGGTTGGTAGATAGCAACCGCCCAGGGAGGTACTACCGTCCTGCCAAATGAGTGTAAAACGAAAGCCTGTAATTGTTTTACATGATGGTAGGATTGCTGGTGTTCATTTTTCTGTCTCATAAACATGCAAGGTTTCAGGTACGTCTTGCTACTTCTACTTACACTTAGGTCACACTACACATACATGTACAAGCATATATATACACACCCCTCTGGGTTTTCTACTATTTTCTTTCTAGTTCTTGTTCTTGTTTATTTCCTCTTATCTCCATGGAAAAGTGGAACAGAATTCTTCCTCCATAAGCCATGCGTGTTGCAAGAGGCAACTAAAATGCCGGGAGCAAGGGGCTAGTAACCCCTTCTCCTGTATGAATTACTAAATTTGAAAAGAGAAACTTTTGGTTTTCTTTTTGGGCCACCCTGCCTCGGTGGGATACCGCCGGTTTGTTGAAAGAAGAAGAATTTGTTTGAATATTTGCAATTGTCATAACTGCAGATCACTGTTCGTATGTAATTAATTGGTTCCACAGTATGTACTAGTATTGTAAGCACTTCATTAATTTTAAGATTAAAAATTCATTAAAAAAAAAATAAGCAAAAAAGAAAACAGTGGGTGCTCAGTTATTTAGAGTAATAGGAGCAGTGGGAATGTCCTTCATTACAACACTAAAAAATCTGGATAATTGATTGGCTTTTTTAGACCCATCTAAATGTGATATGATTAGAGCATACAGTAGAACACTTATTTGTGTATGTATAGTTCAATCTTTTGCAAGAGAAATACATGTTTTATGAGAGGGAGAATATCCAGTATGTGAGGGAGGTAGTTACTCACAACATTTAGTGAGACTTCTGCACCAGCCTTTGTCGGGTGTGGACGTCTCTCTCTCTCGCCTGAGTATCAGTGACAAATTTCCCCCATTCTCACTGGGATGCTTGTCCTCATCTATTTTGCCTGCCAGGCAGTCTACAGGAGGGGCACCTGTTCATCGGCTTACTTTTAGCCAGCTCCATTTTTTCCGCTCTGCGGATAATTCTTTATCGGTCTTTGCTGGGAAGCCAGTTACTGAACTCAGGTGGGAGTGTGGGTGTCCCTCTCTGCTGGGGCTTGGCAAGGTAGTCCACCGGATCTAATTGGAAACATGAGTTTCTGTCTCTGTTTACAAAAGAACTTTTGTTCCTTTTCTCTCATCGCCCAGCCTTGGGCAACAATTTTTCCTCGTACCATCGAGAAGTCTGACTTGATAAGGCTTATGCTGTCAGTGGCCCTGATAAACTCAACAAAGAAAGAAAGAACATTTAGTGAGCTGGAGTGTGTTACTATCTCTGCAAAATATAAGTGCAGTAGCTCCCTATCATAGAGAAGCTGGAAATGAGGTAACAATACAGTTTTAATTTCTGCTTGACATGTAATAGGTGTTTTACTTTTTTATTTTTTTTTATTTTACAGTGGGGAGACATCAATGCTCTGGTGATGAAGCAGAAAACAAAAAAGGGAACAGCATTAATAGATTACAAGACTAAAACAGCAGCAGTAAGTAAAAATAAATTTGTAAATTTATGGGATTCTGGATTTGGGCTCAATCCATTGTGTAATAATGCAGTTCACATATATTGTCAAAAAACTGATTTAGTATAACTGCATTTACGTTTCATATTATTCGGCAAATTTTTGATGTAGCAGATCATTTATATCTTGATTATAGTTCATGTGGCAAGATGTTTACAAGTTAAGTGTTTCAGTAAAAATATTCTTGGAACTAAATGGAGAAGAAAAACACTTTGCAGAACAAGGTTTAATAGGGATAACATTTTTACTTTCTAAGATCTTTATGGTTTGTTAATGACATTTATAGATAAAAACATTGTACCAATAAGCTTGATCTGCAGTGTGTCTTTTCTTTACATAACATATTTCTACAGAGATGGAGGTAACTTTAATTTCTACAGAGTAATGCATGAAGCTAATTTCTGCAATAACATGTTATTTGACCAATATTTTTTTAAAATGAGTTCTTTTATAAGCAAAACTTTTGTTCTAGGATATGGCAGTGCAATATGAAAAAGGTCAAGTTGGCAAACCTGTAGAAGTTTCACTCATTCAGGAGGCACCAGAAAAACGCAGCCATCCTAAACACAAGTCTGATAAGCAAACAGAATCTAAGCCTAAATCAAATTTAGATTATGAATCTATAGCAGCCATGAATCAGAGGCGGCAAGAGGAACGTAGAAGACTAATTGAAGAAATCATGAAAGAAGAAGGAATGATGAAATGAACTGAAGACTCACCAGTAAAATTTTGCTTTGAAACATAAAATGATGTAGTAATAAATAAATATTTGAGAAATATTTATCAAATTATTTTATAATACATGTATACTAATTTTATTCTAATTAATTTTTCATTTTCCTTGTTTGTCATATGTCAAAGAAACTCAACATCCATAAGGAAGGTGCATAGGGTTAGCACCTCTCCATAATTATGATACTATAAGTAAGAAGAGGCAGAGAGAGAAAAAGTAATAATTACTATGAACCTTCAAGGAAGACACCTCAATGTTAGTGAAGAGTTCTTGTTCTAAAACCCTCAAATGAGGTTCCTTGATGCTGGTGAGGGGATTTTGATCTAGGGAATTGGATCTGCTCCAGTTCTCTGAATTGAGCCTGAATAACTTCCATCACCCCCCACCCCCCACCCACCCATATGTGCACTCCCCCATGATTATATAATCTTGTTCTAAAGAGTTTGAGTTTCCCTTTACTTCCTTAGATCAAACCTGATTACCTTCCATTCCCCAGGTGTGATGATCCTTCTGGGTTTGGCACTTCATAAGGAATGGCAAGAAGTTTTCTGTTTGTGAAAGACTTGTAGGCAAGAGTTATCCTTCCCTTCCATTTGGAACAAACCTCACATGATCTTAGCTCTTGCTTTTCACATAATAATTGGATAAAATCCAATGACCTCCTTCCCTAGGCTCAATAGGGCTCCTAAGATTTTGACTTTCTACATACATCTAATAATTATAATTACCCTTGGAAAGGATTTATTAAAAATGGACATTTGAACACAGTCCAGGCCCAATAGGTACTTTTAAGTAATTGCATGGAGCAAGTTGTAACACATTTAAAATATAATTTCTTAAAGGAAAGTTTCTTAATGTTAGTTGGCTTAGCGCTTCTTTTTGATTATAATAATAATAATCTTAATGTTAGTGAGGGTCTCTTGATCCAAGGGGTTGGATCTATTGAACCTGAATGCCTCCCATGTGCTATATGACCCCTACAGGTTTAGTGCTTCCTTGTGATTAAAATGGAAAATTCACCTATTCTCCCTTGGAGCTAGTATAATTGTCTTCCATTCCCCAGGTGCTATATGACCCCTGGCTGTATAGCCCTTGTGGCTTAGCGCTTCTTTGTGATTATAATAATAATATATGACCCCTGCAAGTCTAGCACTCCTCCGTGAATTCCAAGGACAGACCTACCCTCCCTTTCCTTGGGTCAAATCTGAATGCCTCCCATTCTAGCAGGCAATATACAACTCCTATGAATTTAGAACTTCCCCGAGAATGTAATGATATTCTCATCCAGGAAGAGCGTCCTGCTCAATCTCTTTGAGGAGAGGTGGGGGATTCCTTTGTGCAGAAGAACTCATGATTCAGGTAACGAACTACCCTCCTTTCCTTGGATTAAGCCTGATTGCCTTTCATTCCCCAGGCTCTATGTGATATCAGTGGGTTTAGTGCTAATGAACATAATGGTAATTATATATTCAATTTTATTTACTTGTATGTGAAATATAGTCTATTAACCTGCTACAACCTACCCACTCATGGTCTACCCAACCTTCACCCCTCAAGGAAGGTGCCTTAGTTCCAGCAAGGAACTAATGATTAAAGGCAATGGATGTATAACTCTTGGTCAATGTAATAGTGAAGAGCTTTTAATCCATGGAATTGGAGCTACCTTTTTCCTTGGAAAAAACTGTTGATTACCTCTCATTCTCCAAGTGCTGTATAACCCTTTGCTGTATAATCCTCCGGGTTTAGTGCATCCCCCTTGATTATAATAATAATAATGTATAACCCTTTTGGGTTTAATGCTTAACTTTATTATTGTATACTTACCTTCTTTGTTACACCAAATCCAGTCATTCCTGGAGTGGAACCACAGTCGATGGCCTCCACTCCAAACCAACAGATACAGATACTAATGCCGGAAAAAAAATCCCCCCCCAGTACCAACAATACCACCAGTCCGATAACATTCTTCTTTGCAAATATACAGGGTCTAAAGCCAGCAACAAACAACAAAATACCTTTCATCCGTGGACTGCTTGCAGAGGCAAAGGCAATGTTCGCGGCTTTCACTGAGACCCACATAAAGGATCACTTGGACAACGAAATATGGATCCCAGGTTACAACCTATACAGATGTGACAGAGTGAACAGGCAAAAGGGGGGGGGGTTGGCCTGTACATTGCAGAGTCACTTGTTTGCACAGAACTGCTTAATGCCTCAAATGACGTAGTGGAAGTTTTAGCAGTAAGGGTCGAGAACCAAAACCTAGTCATTGTGGTAGTCTACAAGCCTCCGGATGCAACATCCCAGCAATTCCAGGAACAGCTGTTAAAAACTGACCACTGTCTGGAAAATCTTCCAGCTCCTGCACCCAACATCTTGCTCCTGGGGGATTTCAACTTAAGGCACCTAAAATGGAGGAATATAGCAAATAATATTGTTGCAGTAATAACACCAGGAGGCAGCTCTGATGAAAACTCACACACACGAGCTTTTAAATCTCTGCACAAAATTCAATTTAAACCAGCAAATAATAGAGCCTACTAGACTGGAGAATACACTAGACCTCATCTTCACTAACAATGATGATCTGATAAGAAATGTCACCATATCAAAAACAATATACTCAGATCACAACATAATTGAGGTTCAGACATGTATGCGTGGAGCCCCAGACCGACAAAATGAGACTAGTCACGAGGGAGCATTCACCAAATTCAACTTCAATAACAAAAACATAAAGTGGGACCAAGTAAACCAAGTCCTAACCGATATAAGCTGGGAAGATACACTAAGCAACACAGACCCAAACTTATGCCTAGAACAGATTAACTCGGTGGCACTCGATGTATGCACAAGGCTTATTCCTCTAAGAAAAAGGAGGAGTAGATGTAAAATAGAAAGAGACAGGCGCTCCCTTTACAGGCGACGGAAAAGAATAACAGAGCGGCTAAAAGAGGTCAATATATCTGAAATGCGCAGGGAGACACTGGTCAGAGAAATAGCAAGCATCGAACTTAAGCTAAAAGAATCCTTTAGGAGTCAGGAATCGCGGGAAGAACTAAAAGCCATAAATTAAATCGAAAGAAACCCAAAGTATTTCTTCTCCTATGCCAAATCAAAATCGAGAACAACGTCCAGTATTGGGCCCCTACTTAAACAAGATGGGTCCTACACAGATGACAGCAAGGAAATGAGTGAGCTACTCAAGTCCCAATATGACTCAGTTTTTAGCAAGCCGCTAACCAGACTGAGAGTCGAAGATCAAAATGAATTTTTTATGAGAGAGCCACAAAATTTGATTAACACAAGCCTATCTGATGTTATCCTGACGCCAAATGACTTCAAACAGGCGATAAATGACATGCCCATGCACTCTGCCCCAGGGCCAGACTCATGGAACTCTGTGTTCATCAAGAACTGCAAGAAGCCCCTATCACGAGCCTTTTCCATCCTATGGAGAGGGAGCATGGACACGGGGGTCGTCCCTCAGTTACTAAAAACAACAGACATAGCCCCACTCCACAAAGAGGGCAGTAAAGCAACAGCAAAGAACTACAGACCAATAGCACTAACATCCCATATCATAAAAATCTTTGAAAGGGTCCTAAGAAGCAAGATCACCACCCATCTAGAAACCCATCAGTTACACAACCCAGGGCAACATGGGTTTAGAACAGGTCGCTCCTGTCTGTCTCAACTACTGGATCACTACGACAAGGTCCTAAATGCACTAGAAGACAAAAAGAATGCAGATGTAATATATAGACTTTGCAAAAGCCTTCGACAAGTGTGACCATGGCGTAATAGCGCACAAAATGCGTGCTAAAGGAATAACAGGAAAAGTCGGTCGATGGATCTATAATTTCCTCACTAACAGAACACAGAGAGTAGTCGTCAACAGAGTAAAGTCCGAGGCAGCTACGGTGAAAAGCTCTGTTCCACAAGGCACAGTACTAGCTCCCATCTTGTTCCTCATCCTCATATCCGACATAGACAAGGATGTCAGCCACAGCACCGTGTCTTCCTTTGCAGATGACACCCGAATCTGCATGACAGTGTCTTCCATTGCAGACACTGCAAGGCTCCAGGCAGACATCAACCAAATCTTTCAGTGGGCTGCAGAAAACAATATGAAGTTCAACGATGAGAAATTTCAATTACTCAGATATGGTAAACATGAGGAAATTAAATCTTCATCAGAGTACAAAACAAATTCTGGCCACAAAATAGAGCGAAACACCAACGTCAAAGACCTGGGAGTGATTATGTCGGAGGATCTCACCTTCAAGGACCATAACATTGTATCAATCGCATCTGCTAGAAAAATGACAGGATGGATAATGAGAACCTTCAAAACTAGGGAGGCCAAGCCCATGATGACACTCTTCAGGTCACTTGTTCTATCTAGGCTGGAATATTGCTGCACTCTAACAGCACCTTTCAAGGCAGGTGAAATTGCCGACCTAGAAATGTACAGAGAACTTTCACGGCGCGCATAACGGAAATAAAACACCTCAATTACTGGGAGCGCTTGAGGTTTCTAAACCTGTATTCCCTGGAACGCAGGAGGGAGAGATACATGATTATATACACCTGGAAAATCCTAGAGGGACTAGTACCGAACTTGCACACGAAAATCACTCACTACGAAAGCAAAAGACTTGGCAGACGATGCACCATCCCCCCAATGAAAAGCAGGGGTGTCACTAGCACGTTAAGAGACCATACAATAAGTGTCAGGGGCCCGAGACTGTTCAACTGCCTCCCAGCACACATAAGGGGGATTACCAACAGACCCCTGGCAGTCTTCAAGCTGGCACTGGACAAGCACCTAAAGTCAGTTCCTGATCAGCCGGGCTGTGGCTCGTACGTTGGTTTGCGTGCAGCCAGCAGCAACAGCCTGGTTGATCAGGCGCTGATCCACCAGGAGGCCTGGTCACAGACCGGGCCGCGGGGGCGTTGACCCCCGAAACCCTCTCCAGGTAAACTCCAGGTAACCCTTGTGGGTTAAGCCCTTATTTATGATTATAGTGGAACCTTGGTTTTCGTTTTTAATTCATTCCAGAGAGTCTGATGAAAACCAAACTCAACGAAAACTAAAGGAATATTTCCCATAAGAAATAATGTAAATCCAATTACATCCATTCCAGACACCAAAAATATTAACAAAAAATACATTTTATAGAGAATAACTATAGTTTTACATACATAAAACAATGAGAAATAAATATAAAGCACTAATTTTAATGGATAAATGAACATTTATCCATTAAAATTGAAAACTCTTGTTGGTGTATGGAAGATGGGGAGGAGGGGAGAGGGAGGAGAGTTTATTTTTTGGAAGGGGAATCCTCTTCCATAAGGACTTCAGGTATCAAGTCCCTACCCGGGGTTACTTCCCTTCTTTGTCTTTTACTGGCACTAGGACCAGCTTTACAGTCACTGTACCCCTGTCGCGGAAAAAAAATCTGTCTGTCGCCTACACAACACTCTCCCACTGTTTTTCACTGATCCACACCAACAACAACTTCTCAAAATCTTCGATTGTTTACGATCTCTGTTTCATTAGCACTGCTGACTCCTTTTGCTACATCAGGTTCCTTGATTTCTTTTTTCTTCACCAGGATGGAACTGATCATTGATGAGGACTTCCCATACATCCTGGCGAGATCGACCACATGTATGCCACTTTCGTACTGTTTGTCACCTCCTTTATCAAAGGGCTGGCACCTAAAACTTTTTTTGGCCCCATGGTGGCTTATTTAGCAGTCACACTCAATAAACAAGCACAAAAATCAATCGATTATTACAAAATGTTTCATACGAACGCACAGGGTAATGTTCACTTGACAAGAAGCAAAGCCAGACTAACTCAGAATGCGTGCATGGGATGCTTTGTGTGGGCATGGGCACGCAGACACTTTCGGTACGACAGATGAAAACCAAGGTGATGAACGAAAACTGGGACTATTTTGACGAAAAAAGTCGTCGAAAACCAAATTCGACGAAAACCAGGGCAAATGAAAACCAAGGTACTTTATGTACTATATTATAAGATAGGACGCAATCCTTTTTAGACACAGCCGCAGAAATATTTTTCGTAGAACATATACTATATTGTTTTATTTGCATTATAATTTAAACTACAGTAGTATCACTTGCCCAGTTACTAATTATGTTTTTTTTTATTTTAATATCTTAGAAATTAACCTGTACCTTCTATTTTTAAGTTCCTACTAGTACTAAATAAATAAATATAAATATACGTATCTTTATTTCTACAAGTACATGTACAAGGTCTACAGGCATAGCTGACATCAATGACACACTGCTATATAGAAAGGCCCTTGTTATGCTGTCATTTCGGGCAAATTAGGTCAGTTTTGTCCCAGGATGCGACCCACACCAGTCAACTAACATCCAGGTACCCATTTTATACTGATGGGTGAACATGGACAACAGGTGTCTTATGGTAACACATCCTTAAGTTTTCCAGCCGTACCGGGGATTCGGTCTCCGGACCTCGGTGTGTGAGTTCAGTGCGCTAGTGATCGAGCTACGAGACAACAGACCCTTGGAGAAAAAATGAATTAAAAATAAAACTAAATTTTAAGTAATGTACAGTATAGTCTCAAAATTTGCCCGAGATGCTATGCATTTTATGGGCCTTGAAATTATTATGTCCTGTGCAGTAGTGCTAAAATACAGACTGGTATTTGTACTTATATTTGAAAAACATTAGTACGTGTTTCCTTAAGACAATTGCTGTCCATGTTTACCTATCAGTAAAATAAGTACCTAGGTGTTAATTATCTGGTGGTGGGTCTCATCCTGGGGACAAAACTGACCTAATTTGCGGGAAATGCTCTGCATAACATATACAGTAGTATGTTATTGATGTCAGCTAGGTTGATATACCTTGTGTGGAAAATTGCATTTATCTGAATGTAACTAATTATGTACATAACAGTAAATGATAACAAAGATAATTATTATTTATCAATGTTACATAGACAAGTAGGAATTTGGGACACCTAGGTCGCAAAAAAATGTCCCCCTTCGATACCTACCACTGTCATAACCACAAGTTGCTCTGGACCTATTAATTAAATGAAATATACATACACCAGGAATACTGGTAAATATATAAATTTGTGGACTGTATATTAATAATAAAGGTTATATATACACACAATTACATAACAGAAGGAAAATATATCTTAATATCACTCACCAATTTGACTGGAGATTAATGTGTATCATACTCAGAAAACCTCACTCTAACTAAATCTATGAAAATAATGCTGGCCAGAATTACACACAAATCTAGAGAGCTTATCTGAGGTTCCTGGAGCTGTCTTGTCCAGTCGTCTGATATCTCAAGTTATGCAGGAATGCACATCCACCAATTTTGCCTCATATTTGAGAGATGTCAACACAATTTTAACCTCTAGAGCACGAAAAATTCTTCCCATTATACCAACGTTTGTACAAAATTCAAAACCAAGATGGCGAGTCTCGTCTGCCCAGACGCAGGCTTTCCGTTTTCTATGACATAAATATTATTAAATACAGTATGGCCATCTATTTACATATAAATACTGAATTTCTGGAAAATATGTACAGTATTTTCCACACCTTGTACATGTACTTGTAGAAATAAAGATTATAATTATTATTATTATGAGGAAGGTGCCGTGATCCTGGTGAAAAGCTCTTAATCAGGGAATTGAATCTCTGCTTCCTTGGATCATACTGATTATTTAATGATAAACTTACGAGAAAGGGGCAGAAGTCATCCTAGTCTATAACACTCAAGGAAAGTTCCTCGATGCTGGTGAGTTGTTCTTGATCCAAGGAACTGGACTTTTCCTCGCCTTCCTTGCATCATACTTGAAAACTTTCCATATCACAGGCACCGTATGACCCGACCCGGTAATGGTTTACCATTACCTCAAATATAATAACACTGTGCCATCAGCTTAGCACAACCTATTGCACACTACAAGGTGACTTTCCCACGCATTGCCACCTATGACCTGACCACTTTAAGGCACGTGCCTGATAACCCTTTGTTGGCACTGTTATAATACCAGTTACATTGAGGGAGTTCTTCCTACTTCCTGGACCAATAGTCTCATTGTCCCTATCCTTAAGCCCCAACAGCCTGATACATTTAGACCGATCTCCTTAACTAGTTGTCTTTGTAAAACTTTTGAAAGAATGATACTTAACAGACTGTACTACAGAAACAAACACCACCTTTCCCCCTGGGCAACACTGTATCATCACTAGGCATTATACTACATCTCGCATCACAAAACACTTAAACTGTTACACTATTAAATTTAAGTTCTCTTCCATATAAATAAATTAATTCTATACACACTCCATTATTAACTGAAAATTCGAAGATCACTATTTTTTCAATATATTGATATATTTAGTATAATGGTTCATAATTTTTTATATTAATATATGATTGAAATTGGAAACCTTTGAAGAGTTTCAAGAGTTTCACTACACTACTTCACTACTCGTAAGCGTAAGTCATTAAAATGCCTTCCATTATGAGACTCAAAACTTGCTGCTTCTGGATGCTGGCAGTGGGAATCATTCTGGAAATGTTAGGGTGTTATTACCAGCTTTTCGATCCATGGGTTCGTGATTTAGAAAATGAGAGAGATGCCCTCAGAAGAGAGGTTGACCAAGCTACCGATGCTTGCCAGCCAATGTTCTCTTGGATCTCCATCTCAGCTTTAGTTGATGTGTGGAGATATGTGAGCGACATCCCAGTACAAGAGACAAGTACCGACAGTGACCTTCAGTTTGATCCAAGGTGGCTGCCCGTCTTTGGTCGCGTCATCACCGCTTATGAATATTATATGGAAATCCAAAATCTTAAAACTCTTCTTCTTGAGGTGACATCACACTGTCATGAGTGTTCCTCTACTCCCTTCACAATGGCTGTTCTGTGTGTCCTCATGTCAATTACAATGAGTGTCATGGGACTGATTGCACCAGTCAGACTCTGGAGGAGAGGAACCGACGATACACTGAAGACGGCTATGGTAGGAAAGCCAAAAACAAGCATACGTAACAGACGTCACAGAAACAATGCATCGCAGAAAACTGAAAAGGACCAGACCGGATTAAATAGTAAGCAAAAGAATAGCAAAAAGAAGAAAATTAATGAAATAGAAACAATTGATGACTTTCAACTAGCCTACAGGTTAACTGCCCTCCGAGGTGCCCATAACAAAAAAGGTATATACAGAATCACTGACCCTATGAAGGCAGAGATGAATAAAAAATGTGTGAACATGGCCAAGGTGAAAAGCCTCACCAGTGGTAAAAACAAAAGACACAACGGTGTCTGTGTGTGAGTCAAATAATTTTTTAATGAAGGAAAAAATATTTTTGTTTAGAGAATTATGATTTAGGAATTTTATTTATACTCATTTCTTTTGTTGACATTAAGATATTTTTTGTTCAGATTATGTTGTTGAGGAGATATATGTATTACAATACCTGTGCTCAATAATAACCTACATGGAGACAAGATGTACTCCATAAATAAAGTATGTACATGTAATTATTTAAATTCCAATAAATCATTTGAGAAATAGAATTTTCTTTAATTTACTTAAATACTGTTTACATTTATATTAATATGGAGAGATCGTAACTATGTCCAGGGTAGATGTAACTACACCCAGACTAGATGTAACTACACCCAGGCTAGATGTAACTACACCCAGACTAGATGTAACTACACCCAGGCTAGATGTAACTACACCCAGGCTAGATGTAACTACACCCAGGCTAGATGTAACTACACCCAGGCTAGATGTAACTACACCCAGGCTAGATGTAACTACACCCAGGCTAGATGTAACTACACCCAGGCTAGATGTAACTACACCCAGGCTAGATGTAACTACACCCAGGCTAGATGTAACTACACCCAGGCTAGATGTAACTACACCCAGGCTAGATGTAACTACACCCAGGCTAGATGTAACTACACCCAGGCTAGATGTAACTACACCCAGGCTAGATGTAACTACACCCAGGCTAGATGTAACTACACCCAGGCTAGATGTAACTACACCCAGGCTAGATGTAACTATGTCCAGACTAGATGTAGCTACGTCCAGGCTAGACATAACTACAATCAAAATTTATTCATGGGTAGCATTGAAAATAGGTTGGACAAATATTTTTGTTGGTAGAATTGAGTTTTATAAAGACCTGCCTAGTATGGGCCAGTAAGACCATAAGTAAGGAGGAACTCTATACTGCACTATCACTAAACACTGTACTTATTATTAGTGGGCAACACTGTACTATCACTAGGCATTATACTACATCTCACATCACGAAACACTTACACTGTTACACTATTTAATTTAAGCTGGCAGTGGGAATCATTCTGGAAATGTTAGGGTGTTATTACCAGCTTTTCGATCCATGGGTTCGTGATTTAGAAAAGGAGAGAGATGACCTCAGAAGAGAGGTTGACCAAGCTACCGATGCTTGCCAGCCAATGTTCTCTTGGATCTCCATCTCAGCTTTAGTTGATGTGTGGCGATCTCCGACCCTTGGAGTTAATGGAAAATGAAGCTCTCGGAATTATTCTTGAGCGTCCCAAATCTACATAGGTTCTTAATATGAGGAAGGAGCTTGGTATTTCTAGTATCAGTGAGAGGATTGTTGAGATTAACACTGTACTCGGTATTTGAGTGTTAATAAATGAACCAGACACTGTCACAATGAATCTTACCAAGTGGCTACAGGTAAATATACACACAGGTCTAAATGGATTGTGAAAACGTGCAATTGCATTAAGTTTTATAACCTGCTTGAACTGTATCACTGTAGGCAACAAGAGCATTTCACTCCTCCATGGAAGATGTGTTCATTTAATATCACGTACCTGCAAGTCCCTCCCAAGAAGCTCATTGCTAGTAATCCCTTCCTTAAATCACTTATTAAAGCAACTGCTCAAGAAGAAATTTCTCGCCTAGCTGGTAGTAATAAGTTATCACAAGTTATATACACTGATAGATTTAAACAGGAGTCTTCTGGCAGGGCTGCATCTGCTCTTGTTGCCACCTGCCTAGTTAAGAACGATAATAAATTTGTTTAATTAGGCATAAGAATTAACAACTAGGCGTCTACACTGCAAACTGAATTGTTTGCAATCCTAATGGCGCTAAATCTAACCTATGACACTGAGCTTGACTCTATCATCATTATTGATCCTATGTCATCATTGAAGGCTCTTGACTCATATAATGACTCCAACAACATGCTCATTGGAGAAGCCAGGTACAGATACTAACAAATCAGGGACAAAAGAATTAATGTACAATTGCTATGGGTCCCATCACACATTGGATTACCCATTCATGATAAAGTTGATATGTTAGCCAAGAAAAGTACCCAGAGGGAGAATGTAGAATATAACTTTGGTATATCTGTGTCTAGCATTAGGAATAATATTAGGAGAGAAGTAAATATTGAAAATGATTAGTAAGTAAGATACATAGGCAACAGTTAGGCAACTTTATTCCGAAACGTTTCTGTGGAAAATACTGTACATATTTTCCAGAAATTCAGTATTTATATGTATATAGATGGCCATACTGTATTTAATAACATTTATGTCATAGAAAATGGAAACTGAGCCTGGGGAGAAGGGGCAGTCGCCATTTTGTTTGAATTGAATAACACGTTGTGAATAATGGGAAGAATTTTTCGTGCTCTAGAGGTTAAAATCGGGCTGACACCTCTCATATAGGAGGCGAAATTGTTGGATGTGCATTCCTGCATAATTTGAGACATCAGCGACAGGACAGGACAACTCCAGGAACCTCAGATAAGTCTGTTATGTTATAACTCTGGCCAGTTGTTATTTTCATGTATAGACAGTGAGGTTTTCTGAGTATGATACTACTTAATCTCCAGTTAAATTGGTGAGTGATTTTTAAGATATTCTCTTTCTGTTATGTATATGTGTATTTATATATAATAATTTTTTAATTTAATATACAGTCCACAAATTTATATATTTACCAGTATTCCTGGAGATGTATAATTCATTTAATTAATAGGTCCAGAGCAACTTGTGGATATAACAGTGGTAGGTATCGAAGGGGGACATTTTTTGCGACCTAGGTGTCCCAAATTCCTACTTGTCTAACTGATAAATAATAATTATCTATGTTCATTTACTGTTATGTATATAATGATACATTCAGATAAATGCAATTTTCCACAGTTTCGCCTAACTGTTGCCTTTGTGTTTCATCTACCAACCTCTCGGTATTGTATACCATTTTGATATTCACAATGAAAATGATTGTTATAGGAGTGGAGTATAAGAGAAAATTTTAGAAAGGACTTAATTTTAAATGAGTTCTTGCTAATTGACCAGTTTTACATATTCGGCACGACATATATGTATATATATATATATATATATATATATATATATATATATATATATATATATATATATATATATATATATATATATATTATATATATATATATATATATTATACACTTTTTTCAGTCGGTTGTATACGATATACAAGATCATCTGTGAATGATAGTAACTGGTGAGTCAGCTGAGGTTTGCCGAGGGAAGGTGGAAGCAAACAGGTATTTGTTTCATTCTTATTTTGTCGTTTTTATTCGGAAAAAAAAGTGTGTGTGGAGAGGTAAAAAGCTTTAGGAGTGTACATAAAATAATCAAGATCAGAATGAAAACAGAGAAGTGGCAGAAAATAAGTAGTTAAAACAGAAAATTAAGTTTAAAACTGAATTGACCTGAGGGAGGAATTTTTAAAAATTGTATATGTAAATAAATAGTTTTTAAAAGAAACTCATGCGTAACAAGTAACACATATTAGGGAATACAGTGTAAAGACTATATTTATCATACTTTAGATGAAGGATGAAGTTTGATAAGAAGTGATAGAAAAAATATAACGATTTATAATTGCCAGTGACTGGCTACTGCACTGTCGGCTGGTTTTTCTTAATTTTATTTGTGAAATTAATATGGAAAGTGTTGTAAAAGCAATAAGATAGCGCTCAGATAGGTGGTCAGGATAGGTTGTGTGGACTTGTCCAAGAGGAAGTTTGTTTAGACACAGGTACATATAAGTAGAATTAACATGTTGGCTATAATGATTGAAAAACGGATTCCAGAACTGAGAAAAGGATAATATATATATATATAAAGGTGGGCTAGTGCAAAGATGAGTAGTGGGGGGGGGGGTTGAAGAGGGTTGGATGAGTTTTAAAAATGCAGTATTAGAATGTGGGGCAGAAGTTTGTGGTTATAGGAGGGTGGGGGCAGGAGGAAAGAGGAGTGATTGGTGGAATGATGAAGTAAAGGGTGTGATAAAAGAGAAAAAGGTAGCTTATGAGAGGTTTTCACAAAGCAGAAGTGTTATAAGAAGACGAGAGTGTATGGAGAGTAAAAGAAAGGTGAAGAGAGTGGTGAGAGAGTGCAAAAGGAGAGCAGATGATAGAGTGGGAGAGGCACTGTCAAGAAATTTTAATGAAAATAAGAAAAAAAATTGGAGTGAGTTAAACAAGTTAAGAAAGCTTAGGGAAAGTATGAATTTGTCAGTTAAAAACAGAGCAGGGGAGTTAGTAGATGGGGAGAGGGAGGTATTAGGTAGATGGCGAGAATATTTTGAGGAACTTTTAAATGTTAAGGAAGAAAGAGAGGCAGTAATTTCATGCACTGGTCAGGGAGGTATACCATCTTTTAGGAGTGAAGAAGAGCAGAATGTAAGTGTGGTGGAGGTACGTGAGGCATTACGTAGAATGAAAGGGGGTAAAGCAGCTGGAACTGATGGGATCATGACAGAAATGTTAAAAGCAGGGGGGGGGGATATAGTGTTGGAGTGGTTGGTACTTTTGTTTAATAAATGTATGAAAGAGGGGAAGGTACCTAGGGATTGGCGGAGAGCATGTATAGTCCCTTTATATAAAGGGAAAGGGGACAAAAGAGACTGTAAAAATTATAGAGGAATAAGTTTACTGAGTATACCAGGAAAAGTGTACGGTAGGGTTATAATTGAAAGAATTAGAGGTAAGACAGAATGTAGGATTGCGGATGAGCAAGGAGGTTTCAGAGTGGGTAGGGGATGTGTAGATCAAGTGTTTACATTTACCTGGAGTTTACCTGGAGAGAGTTCCGGGGGTCAACGCCCCCGCGGCCCGGTCTGTGACCAGGCCTCCTGGTGGATCAGAGCCTGATCAACCAGGCTGTTGCTGCTGGCTGCACGCAAACCAACGTACGAGCCACAGCGCGGCTGATCAGGAACTGACTTTAAGTGCTTGTCCAGTGCCAGCTTGAAGACTGCCAGGGGTCTGTTGGTAATCCCCCTTATGTGTGCTGGGAGGCAGTTGAACAGTCTCGGGCCCCTGACACTTATTGTATGGTCTCTTAACGTGCTAGTGACACCCCTGCTTTTCATTGGGGGGATGGTGCATCGTCTGCCAAGTCTTTTGCTTTCGTAGTGAGTGATTTTCGTGTGCAAGTTCGGTACTAGTCCCTCTAGGATTTTCCAGGTGTATATAATCATGTATCTCTCCCTCCTGCGTTCCAGGGAATACAGGTTTAGGAACCTCAAGCGCTCCCAGTAATTGAGGTGTTTTATCTCCGTTATGCGCGCCGTGAAAGTTCTCTGTACATTTTTTAGGTCGGCAATTTCACCTGCCTTGAAAGGTGCTGTTAGTGTGCAGCAATATTCCAGCCTAGATAGAACAAGTGACCTGAAGAGTGTCATCATGGGCTTGGCCTCCCTAGTTTTGAAGGTTCTCATTATCCATCCTGTCATTTTTCTAGCAGATGCGATTGATACAATGTTATGGTCCTTGAAGGTGAGATCCTCCGACATGATCACTCCCAGGTCTTTGACGTTGGTGTTTCGCTCTATTTTGTGGCCAGAATTTGTTTTGTACTCTGATGAAGATTTAATTTCCTCATGTTTATCATATCTGAGTAATTAAAATTTCTCATCGTTGAACTTCATATTGTTTTCTGCAGCCCACTGAAAGATTTGGTTGATGTCCGCCTGGAGCCTTGCAGTGTCTGCAATGAAAGACACTGTCATGCAGATTCGGGTGTCATCTGCAAAGGAAGACACGGTGCTGTGGCTGACATCCTTGTCTATGTCGGATATGAGGATGAGGAACAAGATGGGAGCGAGTACTGTGCCTTGTGGAACAGAGCTTTTCACCGTAGCTGCCTCGGACTTTACTCTGTTGACGACTACTCTCTGTGTTCTGTTAGTGAGGAAATTATAGATCCATCGACCGACTTTTCCTGTTATTCCTTTAGCACGCATTTTGTGCGCTATTACGCCATGGTCACACTTGTCGAAGGCTTTTGCAAAGTCTGTATATATTACATCTGCATTCTTTTTGTCTTCTAGTGCATTTAGGACCTTGTCGTAGTGATCCAATAGTTGAGACAGACAGGAGCGACCTGTTCTAAACCCATGTTGCCCTGGGTTGTGTAACTGATGGGTTTCTAGATGGGGGGTGATCTTGCTTCTTAGGACCCTTTCAAAGATTTTTATGATATGGGATGTTAGTGCTATTGGTCTGTAGTTCTTTGCTGTTGCTTTACTGCCCCCTTTGTGGAGTGGGGCTATGTCTGTAGGGAAGTTTTTATTGCATTTATGGATTTAGAAAAGGCATATGATAGAGTGGATAGAGGAGCAATGTGGCAGATGTTGCAAGTATATGGAATAGGTGGTAAGTTATTAAATGCTATAAAGAGTTTTTATGAGGACAGTGAGGCTCAGGTTAGAGTGTGTAGAAGAGAGGGAGACTACTTCCCGGTAAAAGTAGGTCTTAGACAGGGATGTGTAATGTCACCATGGTTGTTTAATATATTTATAGATGGGGTTGTAAAGGAAGTAAATGCTAGGGTGTTCGGGAGAGGGGTGGGATTAAATTTTGGGGAATCAAATTCAAAATGGGAATTGACACAGTTACTTTTTGCTGATGATACTGTGCTTATGGGAGATTCTAAAGAAAAATTGCAAAGGTTAGTGGATGAGTTTGGGAATGTGTGTAAAGGTAGAAAGTTGAAAGTGAACATAGAAAAGAGTAAGGTGATGAGGGTATCAAATGATTTAGATAAAGAAAAATTGGATATCAAATTGGGGAGGAGGAGTATGGAAGAAGTGAATGTTTTCAGATACTTGGGAGTTGACGTGTCGGCGGATGGATTTATGAAGGATGAGGTTAATCATAGAACTGATGAGGGAAAAATGGTGAGTGGTGCGTTGAGGTATATGTGGAGTCAAAAAACGTTATCTATGGAGGCAAAGAAGGGAATGTATGAAAGTATAGTAGTACCAACACTCTTGTATGGGTGTGAAGCTTGGGTGGTAAATGCAGCAGCGAGGAGACGGTTGGAGGCAGTGGAGATGTCCTGTTTAAGGGCAATGTGCGGTGTAAATATTATGCAGAAAATTCGGAGTGTGGAAATTAGGAAAAGGTGTGGAATTAATAAAAGTATTAGTCAGAGGGCAGAAGAGGGGTTGTTGAGGTGGTTTGGATCAAAGTAGGACATAGAAAGCATATAAATCTATAGGGAAAGGAAGGCGGGGTAGGGGTCGTCCTCGAAAGGGTTGGAGAGAGGGGGTAAAGGAGGTTTTGTGGGCAAGGGGCTTGGACTTCCAGCAAGCGTGCGTGAGCATGTTAGATAGGAGTGAATGGAGACGAATGGTACTTGGGACCTGACGATCTGTTGGAGTGTGAGCAGGGTAATATTTAGTGAAGGGATTCAGGGAAACCGGTTATTTTCATATAGTCGGACTTGAGTCCTGGAAATGGGAAGTACAATGCCTGCACTTTAAAGGAGGGGTTTGGGATATTGGCAGTTTGGAGGGATATGTTGTGTATCTTTATATGTGTATGCTTCTAAACTGTTGTATTCTGAGCACCTCTGCAAAAACAGTGATAATGTGTGAGTGTGGTGAAAGTGTTGAATGATGAAAGTATTTTCTTTTTGGGGATTTTCTTTCTTTTTTTGGTCACCCTGCCTCGGTGGGAGACGGCCGACTTGTTGAAAAAAAAAATATGTATATATATATATATATATATATATATATATATATATATATAAATATATATATGTATATATATATATATATATATATATATATATATATATATATATATATATAGATATATATATATATGTGTGTGTGTGTGTGTGTGTGTGTGTGTGTGTGTCGTGCCGAATAGGCAGAACTTGCGATCTTGGCTTAAATAGCAACGCTCATCTTGCCATATAGGACAAGCGAAAATTTGTGTATGCAATAATTTCGCCAAAATCATTCTTAACCTAACGAAAAAAATATATTTCACTGTGTTTGTTTAGTATTAAATTATTGTAAACAAATCTAAAATATATTTAGTTGGGTTAGACTAAAATAAATTGTTCTTGTTATAATAAGGTTAGGTAAGTTTTCTAAGATTCTCTTGGTGCAAAATTATAAATTTTTACATCAACATTAATGAAAAAAATATGTCGTTAAAGGTATAAGAGAAAATTTCAGAAAGGACTTCATTTTAAATGAGTTCTTGCTAATTGACCAGTTTTACATATTCCGCACGACATATATATCTATATATATATATATATATATATATATATATATATATATATATATATATATATATATATATATATATATATATATATATATATATGTCGTGCCGAATATGTAAAACTGGTCAATTAGCAAGAACTCATTTAAAATTAAGTCCTTTCTAAAATTTTCTCTTATACGTTTAAAGATATATTTTTTTCATTAATGTTAATGTAAAAAAATTAAATTTTGCTCCAAAAGTATCTTAGAAAACTTACCTAACCTTATTATAACAAGAACAATTTATTTTAGCCTAACCCAACTAAATATATTTTAGATTTGTTTACAGTAATTTAATACTAAACATACACAGTGAAATATATTTTTTTTCGTTACGTTCAGAACGATTTTGGCCTATATGGCAAGATGAGCGTTGCTATTTAAGCCAAGATCGCAAGTTCTGCCTATTCAGCACGACATATATATATATATATATATATATATATATATATATATATATATATATATATATATATAAGCTGAAAGGGATAGGGGAGTTTCGGTGGGGGGAAATAAATGGGATTAAATCTGGAGTATCTGAGAGTTAGAGCTAAGGAAAGGGTAGCAGTAATGTTGAAGGATCAGTTATGGAAGGAGAAGAGAGAATATGAATGTGTAAATTCAAGGATTATGTGGATTAAAGTAAAGGTTGGATGCGAAAAGTGGGTCATAATAAGCGTGTATGCACCTGGAGAAGAGAGGAATGTAGAGGAGAGAGAGATATTTTGGGAGATGTTAAGTGAATGTATAGGAACCTTTGAACCAAGTGAGAGAGTAATTGTGGTAGGGGACCTGAATGCTAAAGTAGGAGAAACTTTTAGAGAGGGTGTGGTAGGTAAGTTTGGGGTGCCAGGTGTAAATGATAATGGGAGCCATTTGATTGAACTTTGTATAGAAAGGGGTTTAGTTATAGGTAATATATATTTTAAGAAAAAGAGGATAAGTATATAAGATATGATGTAGGGCGAAATGACAGTAGTTTGTTGGATTATGTATTGATAGATAAAAGACTGTTGAGTAGACTTCAGGATGTACATGTTTATAGAGGGGCCACAGATATATCAGATCACTTTTTAGTTGTAGCTACACTGAGAGTAAAAGGTAGATGGGATACAAGGAGAATAGAAGCATCAGGGAAGAGAGAGGTGAAGGTTTATAAACTAAAAGAGGAGGCAGTTAGGGTAAGATATAAACAGCTATTGGAGGATAGATGGGCTAATGAGAGCTTAGGCAATGGGGTCGAAGAGGTATGGGGTAGGTTTAAAAATGTAGTGTTAGAGTGTTCAGCAGAAGTTTGTGGTTACAGGAAAGTGGGTGCGGGTGGGAAGAGGAGCGATTGGTGGAATGATAATGTAAAGAGAGTAGTAAGGGAGAAAAAAGTTAGCATATGAGAAGTTTTTACAAAGTAGAAGTGATGTAAGGAGGGAAGAGTATATGGAGAAAAAGAGAGAGGTTAAGAGAGTGGTGAAGCAATGTAAAAAGAGAGCAAATGAGAGAGTGGGTGAGATGTTATCAACAAATTTTGTTGAAAATAAAAAAAGTTTTGGAGTGAGATTAACAAGTTAAGGAAGCCTAGAGAACAAATGGATTTGTCAGTTAAAAATAGGAGAGGAGAGTTATTAAATGGAGAGTTAGAGGTATTGGGAAGATGGAGGGAATATTTTGAGGAATTGTTAAATGTTGATGAAGATAGGGAAGCTGTGATTTCGTGTATAGGGCAAGGAGAAATAACATCTTGTAGGAGTGAGGAAGAGCCAGTTGTGAGTGTGGGGGAAGTTCGTGAGGCAGTAGGTAAAATGAAAGGGGGTAAGGTAGCTGGGATTGACGGGATAAAGATAGAAATGTTAAAAGCAGGTGGGGATATAGTTTTGGAGTGGTTGGTGCAATTATTTAATAAATGTATGGAAGAGGGTAAGGTACCTAGGGATTGGCAGAGAGCATGCATAGTTCCTTTGTATAAAGGCAAAGGGGACAAAAGAGAGTGCAAAAATTATAGGGGGATAAGTCTGTTGAGTATACCTGGTAAAGTGTATGGTAGAGTTATTATTGAAAGAATTAAGAGTAAGACGGAGAATAGGATAGCAGATGAACAAGGAGGCTTTAGGAAAGGTAGGGGGTGTGTGGACCAGGTGTTTACAGTGAAACATATAAGTGAACAGTATTTAGATAAGGCTAAAGAGGTCTTTGTGGCATTTATGCATTTGGAAAAGGCGTATGACAGGGTGGATAGGGGGGCAATGTGGCAGATGTTGCAGGTGTATGGTGTAGGAGGTAGGTTACTGAAAGCAGTGAAGAGTTTTTACGAGGATAGTGAGGCTCAAGTTAGAGCATGTAGGAAAGAGGGAGATTATTTCCCAGTAAAAGTAGGCCTTAGACAAGGATGTGTGATGTCACCGTGGTTGTTTAATATATTTATAGATGGGGTTGTAAGAGAAGTAAATGCGAGGGTCTTGGCAAGAGGCGTGGAGTTAAAAGATAAAGAATCACACATAAAGTAGGAGTTGTCACAGTTGCTCTTTGCTGATGACACTATGCTCTTGGGAGATTCTGAAGAGAAGTTGCAGAGATTGGTAGATGAATTTGGTAGGGTATGCAAAAGAAGAAAATTAAAAGTGAATACAGGAAAGAGTAAGGTTATGAGGATAACAAAAAGATTAGGTGATGAAAGATTGGATATCAGATTGGAGGGAGAGAGTATGGAGGAGGTGAATGTATTCAGATATTTGGGAGTGGACGTGTCAGCGGATGGGTCTATGAAAGATGAGGTGAATCATAGAATTGATGAGGGGAAAAGAGTGAGCGGTGCACTTAGGAGTCTTTGGAGACAAAGAACTTTGTCCTTGGAAGCAAAGAGGGGAATGTATGAGAGTATATTTTTACCAACTCTCTTATGTGGGTGTGAAGCATGGGTGATGAATGTTGCAGCGAGGAGAAGGCTGGAGGCAGTGGAAATGTCATTTCTGAGGGCAATGTGTGGTGTGAATATAATGTAGAGAATTCGTAGCTTGGAAGTTAGGAGGAGGTGCGGGATTACCAAAACTGTTGTCCAGAGGGCTGAGGAAGGGTTGTTGAGGTGGTTCGGACATGTAGAGAGAATGGAGCGAAACAGAATGACTTCAAGAGTGTATCAGTCTGTAGTGGAAGGAAGGCGGGGTAGGGGTCGGCCTAGGAAAGGTTGGAGGGAGGGGGTAAAGGAGGTTTTGTGTGCGAGGGGCTTGGACTTCCAGCGGGCATGCGTGAGTGTGTTTGATAGGAGTGAATGGAGACAAATGGTTTTTAATACTTGACGTGCTGTTGGAGTGTGAGCACAGTAACATTTATGAAGGGACTCAGGGAAACCGGCATGCCGGACTTGAGTCCTGGAGATGGGAAGTACAGTGCCTGCACTCTGAAGGAGGGGTGTTAATGTTGCAGTTTAAAAACTGTAGTGTAAAGCACCCTTCTGGCAAGACAGTGATGGAGTGAATGATGGTGAAAGTTTTTCTTTTTCGGGCCACCCTGCCTTGGTGGGAATCGGCCAGTGTGTTAATAAAAAAAAATAATTATATATATATATATATATATATATATATATATATATATATATATATATATATATATATATATATAGTATATACCTGCACGCCCAAATCGTACACACCTGCACAGCTACCCCCACACCCACACCTCACACCTGCACACCCACTTCTTACACCTCTACACACCCACCCCTCACACACCTACACCTCACGCACCTGTACACCCACACCTGCACTCCCACCCCTCACACACTTGCACACCCACAATTCACACACCTGCACGCCCAACCCTCACACTTTCGCACTCACCACTTAGAGATTAGACATTAACATACCCACCAGTTACATAGCTACACACATCCTCTATATACATATCCACCACTCACAAATATACCTAGCAATAGACTAACGGGCGACACATACACACAATGCTACGACTCGACCCCTGATACCACAAATAGATGAGTACACATATGCACATATCTAAGTACCCGTATGGAACCCACACATGATCAGACATGTCAAGAAATTGGAGAAAGTGCAGAGGTTTGCAACGAGACTAATTCCGGAGCTAAGGGGTATGTCCTGAGAAGTGAAATTAAGGGAGCTCAGCCTGATGGCAGTGGAGAAAAGAAGGACTAGGAGTGATATGATAACATATTAAATATTTACAGGAATTGATGTTGTTTGAGAGAAGGGAACAGGAACACGAGGGCTCATGAAGAAACTGAAAATACAGATGGGTCACATGATACTAGCAAGTAAAAATTTTGTGAGCCTTACAGTAGTCAGAAAGTGGAACGATCTGGAGAATGAAGTGGTAGAGGGAGGATCCATACATAGCTTTAAGAAGAGGTACGAGGCGTGAACGTAGTAGGGCCAGGAATTGAGACTCGACCCCTGCAATCACACATAGGTTAGTATGCACACACACACATACGCATACGCGCTCGCGTTCTCTCACACACACCTCGATATTCGCCTTCACTGGAGTTTTAAACCCAAGGACTTTCAGTTTGTCGTGCGCGTCTTCTGGAGCGGGAGGTGTGTGTGTACATGTGTGTATGTGAATTTTCTGTAAGTGATTTGATGTCCCTTGTTAAAGTTAGTGCACCGGTAACTTGGAACAGCAGATATACAGGAAACTTCGAGTTCAGTGAGTGTTGATGTCAGTGCATAATGTTGTGAGGTAAAATGATGGTGAATTCAGCGTTAAATCGAGGGAATGTATCCTCCTGTAGGACATGATTGCCTTAGGTAAGTGCCCTAATGCTGACCGTCATGAATGTATATGAAACACTGATCTGGTTACGTCATTACAATACATAAAATAAAACAGGCCTTAAATTTACATCTAGCTCGTCAAAGAACATACCTGCAATGTGACTAAGCTACGGTTTCTTACTTGTAGAATCTGTATAGTTCTCTCTTCTGGGTTGTTTATTAAAACTTCATTTTTTAAAAATTCTTCTCGTAACAAATGAACATTTAAAATGAGCTGCACATTGTATATCTTCCCACTTGCCCAAAAAACAAGCACAAAAAATTGTGACCGTAGTATATGGAACTGTAAAAATACTTGAAAGATGCCAGAATATTTTAGAGGGTGAGAGAGGTTGTTAGCATACCTTTAATAAAGAATGAGGGAAGATGTCAGTATACATGGTTGTCAGGATACTTAGAGTGAGGAAAGGTTGTCAGCATACGTTAGAGTGAGGGAGAGGTTGCCAGCATACTTTAAAAAAAATGAGGGAGAAAGAGAGGTTGTCACTTTGCTTTAAAGAGTGAGGGAGATGTCAGCATTTTTTTAAAGAGGAGATTTCAGTATACTTTAAAGAGTGACGGAGAGGTTGTCAGCATAGTTTAAAGAGTGAGGGAAAGGTTGTCAGCATACTTAAAGAGTGAGGGAGAGGCTGTTAGCACACTCAAAGAGTCAGGGAGAGGTTCAGTCTAGCGTATCACTGTTTACCTGTGTTAACGACCCGCGCAGGGTAGACAAACTTAAGTTTCTACTGACACAAGTCTACAATCTCATTGTTCTAGTGCTTTCAGAAAATTAATTTGTGTATAATGTAATTCACTTACCAGTTTTTTACCATTTGTGTATTTTATGTATCATTCTAGTGTGCTTTTCCCGCCTCATTACTTCTTGTATGTATTAGTAAGATTAGTAATAGATATCGCTTGGGTTATATCACAAGATAGCTTGGTCTTTGATAGACATGTAACACTCACATCCTGTTATGCATAACTTCATTTGGTTACTGATAACAGGATACGAAAAACACCTCTCTGCGACAGTTGGCAGGAAGCAGCCAAGGTCGATAATTATTAGTTTGCAGTGTAAACTTCTTGTTGGTCTACCAGTGACTGCTTTCATCATAATCAGCACAACAAAGCACACACAAAATGTACATATAGTTGAAATAAAGTCTAAGATCACAAGATTCATTTAATTATATTTAAAACAAAATTGAATACATCAGCAGTGTGCTGCTAGCCTATTCCGTATGAAAGCTACACAGTCAGAATAAAACCTGTTTCCCCTGTTATATTCCATTATATAGGATGGGTCTCGTATAAGGTGTTGAAATCTGTCAGCTTGAACTAGGGGGCTTCAGTAGGTAGTGAGGACATCGTCAGGCATTCCATTTAGAGTTCACTAGTTATGGGAGCTTCGAAGGTTTCCTTCTAACATACCTGGAGTTACTGTTACATAAAAATTGCCATCTCCCTTCAGTTGGTTATAACTGGGGATGGGAGGGCAATATTCGTATACTTTAGGTCATCTTATATCACAGTTAAAATATATTTAACACAAATTTAAACATCCTTCTGTTACTATTATTACAACCTTTAGTAACATTATCTTCAGTCCATGTTACAATTATTATTATAATAAAAAAGAAGCGCTAAACCTACAAGGGTCATACAGTTCCATGTTAAAAGAATTATTTAATTTTGTATGTAGTGAATTCCAATGGCAACCTGTAAAGCTGTAATTGACTGACTTCATTTCTGTAGCTGACCCCTAAAGGGAGATTCATTGATGCCGGTGAAGGGCTCTTGATCCAAGGAATTGACTGACTACTCCAGTTCTGTAGTGGAGTGAACTTTCCGTAAAACACAACTTTCTTTAAATCTATGATAAACCTCGTACATAATCCCACCCTTATTTAAATGAATTATTGTATAAGTACAGTAATACATTATACATTTATGTGCAGCGTATAGGCATTCTTTTGAAATTGAAACCCACTGAAGGACTGTTGATTCAAGAAATTAGAATTACTCTCCTATTCCTCAAATCAAACCTGATTATTGAAGTTGTTTTACCTCATCCTTTGTAGAACAATCAGTCGACATATCCGCTCCTAACACAATTATTTCCTCCATACTCTTCCATTCTAATTTAACGTCCATTCTTTCATTCCCTAGGCCTCTTACCACCTCAAGGGAGGTGTCGGTGTGTGTGTGTGGGGGGGGGCTCTTGATACATGGAATTGACCTATTCTCCCTTGGATCGAACCTTATTGTCCCCCATTCTCCCAGGTTCCCATGACTAATAATAATAGACCTACGCTCATTACTTTTCATTATTTTGTTTTCTTTAATCTTCCTTCTGTTATACACGTTCTCAAACTCCTACGCCTACTTAAACAACGTTTCTTCTGAATTCCTCAAAACTCCATGAAAAAAGACCAACAGTGAGAGCTCACTTGATATAAAATTGATAATATTTTAAAACTTCACCTTTCCCTAAGACACTAACATTCATTTATTTTACAGTCTTATCTACTAAGACATTAAACAACCGCGGTGACATCACAATAAAACACCTGCCAAAGGTGTTGTATTGTGTGATACATCAATGTAAAATATTCCCCTTCTTTCTTCATTCATCTTCACTCTTCTAAAAACTTTTTTCTTATATAACTTCTAGCAGCCTACCTTGTCCATACCTATTAACTGTTGTCAGTAAATAACAAAAAGGCACAATACCGTGACTGGAACGATACACAAATAACCCGCACATAAAAGAAGCTTACGACGACGTTTCGGTCCGACTTGGACCATTGACAAAGTGACTTTGTCAATGGTCCAAGTCGGACCGAAACGTCGTCGTAAGCTTCTGTCTTTTATGTGCGGGTTATTTGTGTAACTGTTGTCAGTAATTCAAAGCTAAATTTGTCAATTTAGAGGAGTGATGTTTGTTCGAGTTTAGGGATATTTATGTTGATATAGAACACACACACACACAGACACACGAGGTATCCTTGGTTGAGAAGTTTAGAAATGAAAGAAATTTTGAAAATGCTTAGATTGGTACTTGATCAGACAATTAATTTATATACTACTAACGCTTAACCTTCTCAGCGTTTATAGCTTTAAGAAAGTGTATTACATTAGAAAACTAGTTTAATGTTGTCATTTAAGACTTTATTATAAATTCTTCATTATAGCCGAACTGGGAGGATTGGTCACATTCTTTGGATCAATTGTTTTATGCACCAAGGCTGGACCAGTAATTGCTGAGAGCAAGATGAAAGGACAGAGTGAGCGATACAGGGATCAGTGACCGTGACCGCAAGGTGTTTCACGGTGGCAACTACAATCGTATGTAAGGACGACAAAAAAAATATTGCCAAACGGTATAGATCAGGTGTGGCTATTTACTTCTTGGTCTGAATACTGTCTCACTGAACCACAATGAATGAGCAAACGAGTCGCATGTGGCTCCCGAGCCATGGCTTGGCCACGTCTGGTATAGATACAGAGGGGCGCAGGTATGATTTAGATATTAAAAATCGTACACTTGTGTGTGTGGTGAGCGGAGTCGTCAGCACACACCTGTAGCTCGCCTCATCTAGTGCTGGCCACCACAACTACTTCCTGCTCCATTACATCTAGTCCCGCCACCTGCAAGTAACTCCCCCATCCTTGTGGAGTTTTGCCCAGAAATAGGGATTCATTCAGGATTTAATTTTATAATTTAATGTGCGTATTTACACATTTGCATGTAATACAACTCTTGCGGATAGGTTGGGGGGGGGCGTTTGAGGGATTTAGCTGGATCCTGACTTTTCAGCTACGGCATTCTCGTATTGTTTGTTAGCTAAAGGTATTCCTAGGTTATTAAACTGAAAAAAAATTAAAGGATTGATTTTTTTAAATGCTATAAGTATTCGCTTTACTGGGGGGGGGGTTATTACATAATTAGTATCACCCTGTAGTGGGTGACAGAACAACTCTAGGAGTAACGTGATTGGATGCATTTCACAGCGCAAGTTCCCATTAATGTTACATTATTAGTCCATTAAAACCACACTGAAGTCAAAGTGGCTTTTACGTGTCAGTAATTATCACGAACTGATTTTAGCGTGGCCCTTAATGGTATCAAATAGTCAAAACATCAAGGCATCTATACCCGTACTTTCTTATTACAATATGCTTAAGTAAATTATAGTAAACTCATTAAATATATATTCAAGAGTGGTCATTTATAACCCCCAAAATACAAAGTGGTTTCAGACAAACTTCTATAATTTACAACAATATTTAGGCTGCATACCCCCTGAAAGAGTAACATTTTGATTAACCTATGTTAGATCGAATCTGATTGCCTCCAAGGTTCTCTATGACCCCTACGGCTTTAGGGCTTCTCACCGATTATAACTATAATAATCCTATTATAGGCTAGACAACAGAGATGACAGATGATTAATTGCGAAGTTGGTTAACTAGTCGTACTATATACGGTATGATCATATTAAGTTTGTTAAGAAACGGACCTGTCAAGCGTAGTCCAGTAGACCTCTTGCTGTACTCCTTTATTCTTATAATTAAACTTAAACTTTATGAATATCACCTCACTTAGGAATCTATAACAAGTGCTTTCCTTGATTCTTCTTTGTAACTCCCCAGAAGAAATGTGTATAAGCATATCAAAGTGCTCAGGAATTTCTGGTAGTTATTGTTCACTGGTGTTTTTTTAATATTTGCAAGTCAAGCGTTTTGTGAGTGCCTTATACGCGCGCGCACACGCGCACACACACACACACACACACACACACACACACACACACACACACACACACACACACACACACACACTATATATATATATATATATATATATATATATATATATATATATATATATATATATATATATATATATATATATATATATATATATATATATATATATATATATATATATATATAATTATGCAGATATCGCGAACAAGCGATGCAAGATGGAAAACAACCAGGATAGGGGGTAGAATGATAGCTCCAGGCCTTTTGTGTTGCAATCAACATATCATCAGGAGCTAGAAAGAAGGAGGAGGTCCAAGCAAATACTATCACAGGGAACACCTTTAGTAAAGGAGTTCCCTGTGATCGCATTTGCTTGAACCTCTTGTCAACATTGCAAGCTCGGAAGGCCTAGAGCTATCATTCTACTCCCACCGTGGCTGTTTTGTATATATATATATATATATATATATATATATATATATATATATATATATATATATATATATATATATATATATATATATATATATATATATTATATATATATATGTGTGTGTGTGTGTATACATATTCAGACACCAAAATAAACATCAGACTAAACACCAACCGAAACATTAAATAGAAACCAATAAAATACAGGAAAAGACAGAGGAAAAGAGATAAAGAAAATATTAGATATCTCCATAAATAATTTTCTTTTCTTCTTTCAGGTTAATTTTTTGTGTTTGTGATAAATATAGTGACAGCACTTGCAACTAATATTTTGCATTCCTGGAGAAGTAGTGAAAAAAAAATAACAACAACGGTAAAAGCATATTTGAAATGAAAACATAGGTTAATGAAAAATAACCAGTGTGTATATTGTAAATGTTAACCAGTCAAGATATATAATTTAATTTTAATGAAAATACGAATGCTAATTACTCTGTGAATCGTTATAGGAAATAATGATGATGGATTCATGCTTTGTTATTAATAATAAGTAACCATGGTGAAACTGAATTTTAAGAACAATTTACGAGGATGAGCGTGAATTGTGATAGTTGTCAAACTTTTAAGTTTTGCGGAATTGTGAGTGCCAACACTGCACTCGTTTAGGCCACCCGACGCGTTCTCTTCCGAGTGTTTGTCATGAGTGTGGAACTGTGTGATCACTGTCAGCTGCGTCAGGAGGCTGCACGTCAGGCAGGTGATCAGTGTCAGCGACGTCCGTTGCACGGGGCTGGTTGAAGGGTAGTGACTCAGGCACCATGAGGCTACCAAAGATCTTTAACGGAGGTTCTCTCACGCATCCACGTGCTGCACCGACCGTCGTTACAGCAGCTTGTGAATCTGAAGGAAGGACGACCCGCCGAGAGGACGACCCTGAGCTAGGTGGTGACGGCAGCGGAGAGGCAGAGCAGAGCACAGGAGATTGTGTAGTCCTCGACAGGGTTGCGTATAGTGTGGAGAGCAGAACAGCAACAATCACTCGCCGAAAGTCCAAAGTCTCTCTCCTGTCTAGGATATATCGGCCGGATTCCTCTGGCGGCACTCCAGTAACTTGTGCAGCGTCAACAGGTCATTCACGAAAGAAAGAAACTAAAATGTTCTCCAGATTGGGTAGGCGGTTTTCCTTCAAATATTCAGGGACATCCAAATCACTACTTCCTTTGCATCGTAGCAACACCTTCCCAGCCAGAGGGCCGTCTCCGACTAGCCACGAGTCCATGGTGCAGTTCACGGTTGAGGAGGAAGATTTACACGATTCTCTCAGTTCCAGTCAACCAAACAATGCACAAAAACAGAGCGATGACCGAGGACCTGTCCAGCAGAACACTCAAGATCTCAGTTTTAGCGTCACTCACAATCAACTCGCGCACAACTCCAGAACTCCCAAGAAACTCGCCGAAAAGGAAGGTGACCCTTTGCTGGCTCAGACTCTTGGTGAAAAGTGTGTCGAGGCTGTGATCATGCAGTATCTCTCTCCAGTGACTTCCAAAGACAACAGTGCAGGAAGTGACCTGTCTCGAGAGTCGTCTGTGTGTACTTTGCGCCAAGAAGGCTTTGATATTCCTCATTATCTTAGTGCGTCTGAAATTGCTTTTTCAGAGGTCACGTCTTGCGACCTTTTTCTTGCTGATCTGACCTCAAGTGACGTCACCCTCCATGTCAGTCCCAATGGCAGCATCACTTCTACCGTTACTCCCACTTGCGGCCACCAAGGGTCGCTCTCTACCATCGGCGCTAGTGCCTTGCCTGTGACGCCCTCCGTCCCACGCATTGTCCGCACACTAGATTCCCTCATCTACTTTCTAGCCTCTTTTAAGGATGCATCTAGATGTCTTTCACCCAGTGAGACTTACGGAATCATGATCTCTGACTCTCCATGTCAAAGCTCTGACATCTCTGTGACCCCGCCCAGTGAACTGCCCCGAAATAGACGACAGTGCGGTCCCTCTACGAGCGTCACCTCTTCTGGGACTTGTAGGAACACGAGAAATGAGCAGCCGGTTGACAAGTGTACCCTGTGTCAGGTCAACTTCCTGACAGACCGTCAGCTGTTAGAGCACTGGTCAGTTTCACACACTCACGACGTACCTCAGCTTATCCTCTCCTCCGTCCGTCATCACACCTCTAGAAACGACAAGGAGGGAGAGGTTTTACCGAAGCAGGATGGGAAACAGTGTACACATTCCAAGGAAGAAGTGACGTGCAAGTTGAACGTATCTACACCGCATTATCACGACACTCCTGGTTCTAAGGTAAGTGTTATTAGACCAGTTTTAAATTATTGTGATATCTTTATTTATATTTCATCTCTCTTCCAATTTATATTTTATGTTTTCGAGGCACAGGTAAGTTTTTTGTAGATTAATAATTTCGTTATTTGTTGGAAAAAAATCTTTTAAATTTATTAGAAAGCATGAAGCACTAAACAGTGTAAGTGAATAAATAACAGCAATGAAGACATCCAAATAATCGTAGTGTAAGTAAAATAATTTATGATGCAGACGACACTAGTAACAATAAAGTTCTTTATTGGTGTAACGTTTAATCCACGAGCCCATTCATGGGTGTAACGTTATACCAATAAAGGGCTTCACGGCTAATAATGCCTTCAAAATTTGTCGGCAAAATGGTTTATATAGCATTTTTTGGGCTAATTCCGTTTTCTACGATATCATTGTTTGTAGGTACTGCTCAAGGAGGGTTCCTTGATACCGACGAGGGGCTCTTGATCTGAAGAACTGGACCCGATCTCTCTTTCCTTGGATCAAACTTGATTGTCTCCCATTTTTTGCAGAGGTTGTATTACCCTGCAGTTGGTAGTCAGTTTAATATCTTTATTATGCACCCCATACCCATCCTGTGAGCGGTAGTCGAAAGATTGCAGAGGTACATAATGGGTCCAGGAATGGGCCGCAGTTATCAGTTACAGTGATAATGAACTGTTTACATGTTTATATCCGTCACAATTAGGTGAGTACACACACACACTACCTAGTAGCGATCAGCGAAGAGGCGGAGCCAGGAGCTGTGAATCGACCCTTGTAACCACCACAAATAGATGAATACAAAGAGGCGAGTACACACACACACAAAGAAAAGGCCAAGTGCCTTTGACAAATGGTACCTAAATAGTTACATACTCAAAGTGGTAATGATTTGTTTACAGTGAGGGTATTTTTCTAAAATGGTTTGTAATATACCACTGTGGATAAAATACTTTGACATTTCTTGAACCCTTCTGAGTGAGTTGTCTCTGAATCCATTATTTTTATCACATTTCAGTGCATAATGACATTAGGTGTGACAATTGTCTATCAGGCAAAGTTTACATTTCCTTTTGTCTACATCTGGTGGTGGTGATTTAACCTCCAAAAGTTGCTTGTATCCCAGCCTGTGGCGGGCGGTAGTGAAATCCAAGTCTGCTTATTTTGTTGGATGTACCATAGACATGTGGCTCCTCCTGCATGATATAATGATGATAGATGGACTGACCGGTGTCATTCTTCCTCAGTCTTAAGTCAGTAAAGTTCAGTTTGAAGTTCTTTTCGTATTATTGTTATCAAACTGCTAGTTGACAGCCCAAGATTATAACGTACTCTCTCTCTCTGCATATAACTTAACCAGTACATCAGTTCTATCATACATCTGAAGACCAGTGTGAGACAGAATCCAGAGAAGGTGCACTCCGACTCCATTATCCACAAGCATGCTGCAATTTATACTCAAGGAGTTGAGAGCATTTATGGATGCTAGAGAATCAGGTCACACAGTTGGTAGGTAGGTGGGGTTTCAAGCTTGTCGACTACACGAAGGTCATTAAAGCTACATGTTCACCATTGGTTAAGAATACTGTAATCCATAAAACAGGAATTAAAATGAACTCTCTGTATACTGAGAGATATACATCTCTCGGTGTACATAACTTTGTTGCTCTTGCAGGTTTAATGCTCTTCACGTGAATGTAATAATAATAATAATAATAATAATAATAATAATAATACTTCTTCAATAGGGTAAGTATTTATTTAAGCCTCATACATAATTTTAAACGTTCAAAGTAGTTTTCTGTAGTAAATTTAACCTAGGATAACAAAAAGTCAGACAGTGTGACCTATTTCCATTGTAGTCTTTGATGCTGATGAAGGGCTCTTGATTAAAAAAACCGGAGCTATCTCTGGAACAAACCTAATTACCTCCTATTATTCCGCAGGCATTATATGACTCCTGACTAATTAAATAATTAAATAAGTGCTTTCTCGTGAATGTAATAATTGAGATAAACTACTGCTACTTCTTTTTCTTGTCCGTTTTCTGTCTTGCTAGGAAGACTCACTCACTGCAGCAATAAATAAGAGGATACACGTATTTAATTATTGGCCCACTAGGGAATCTCCTTCCCTGAACCTTCTCCTTGGATCTTAGCTTTAAACCCCTGATCAGGAGCATTAAAATTATTTGGTGATTTTTGTCTCCTTGTAACTACAATATATGCAGCTAGGCTTGAACATATCCGCCCTGATAACTTTACAAAGTCGCAAATGAGGAAGGGAGGGGGGGTGGTAATATACATATGACAATGACAGGGAGCCAATTGACCAGTCAATAATGCCAGTGCCTGATGTTATAACAGTATTGCTGCTCATGAAACGGGCGAATAAATATCGTTGTTGTAGAATGTACATGCTTGTAGTGATCTTGTTGTCTTTGTACACGACAGCGTAATTAAGACGTAGTAATAATTAACTATCTTTGGGCACAATAGCCGCTGAGGTCTTCTTAGCAGTTATATGTGTAAATATTAGATATTGTTGTAAAGTTAGTTGTTGTACTTCCTCACTTGTTATTCATTGATACGTGAGTGCCTCACTCGTGATCGTAGCACCTTTATGTTTTCTAAGGCAGAGTGCGCCACCCTCCTCAGTTTTCCTACTGTTCTGTGCGACTGTTACACTAGTACTTTCGCATCTGTTTATGCTTTTGGAACATCCAGTTACTTATGTGTATGTTCCCTCTGGCATTCATATATCATTTAAATAGTACATTGCACGTGACAAATTACCAGAATTTCTCAGACTGAACTTCCTGCTTATACTGGTAGTGACCAAGTGACCCCTCTATATTCTGGGAGAGGTCCTGTCATCTAGACACATTTGCATATTAGTCAAATACCATTCTGATACAGGGTGATGGATAGTGGCGAGCAAGCTAAAGGTATAATGGCTAGAAATAGTTTACATTTTTAGCACTTTTTGGCTGTTGATGTTGTATGGTTAATTCCTTTAAAGCATTTGTTCAAATATTGGGTCTGCAGCTGTTTCTTTAATTTCAGAATATCACTATTTGCTCAATGAACTATATTTTGAGTCAGTTGTTTTGTTAACTGTATGTCGCTGTACTAGGATATAGGACGTGATCGTGTATATAGTCATAGTCTTGAGGTGGGCGTCAGGGATTCATATCTTCCAGTCTCTATCCGATTATAATAACTTTTTAAATTTAGGTATCATAAAGTTACCACTAAGTTACCTGAACTCGTTTCCGGAGGTCACATCATCCCCTCGGCCCGGTCCCAGACCAGTCCTGGTTGCTGGCCAGATCAATCAGGCTCTGACTCCAGGTAGGCTTCCATTTTTTTAATCTTGCGTAGGATTATGTATAACTTTAATATTAGTAATAGTAGCATAGATAATACATAATGTAAACTATAAAATTACAAGACAAAATCTTGTTTGTATTACCGTATACCAAATACAAATGAGACCAGTGCTTCAGTACCGAATATCAGAGCAGTAGTACGATAATAATAGCTATATAAAATTACTTTTCTGCTGTTGTATTAGTTTTCTGCAGCTGTATCATGTTTCTACTGTTGTATCAGTTTCTGTTGTATTAGCTGTATAGACACAAGAATGGTTTTGTGCTGTGTCTTCATTGTACTCATACGTTGTCTCCTTCTTTAGTCCTTTCAAGTAATATTTAAAGATTCTCGTTGGGTGTGGATGGGATCGCTTTACCTCTACTTCTCAAATATCTACTAGGGCATAAGAAAGGAATTTATAGGCGTATCAAAAGAGGTGAGGGTCATCTTATGAATCAGTATATTGACATTAAGAGGGACATTAAAAAGGGGATAAGAAAAGCTAAAAGGGACTATGAAATTAAAGTTGCTAGGGATTCTAAAACTAACCCAAAAAGTTTTTTCCAGGTCTATAGAACAAAAGTTAGAGATAAGATAGGTCCCCTTAAAAATAACTATGGGCACCTTACTGACAAAGAGAATGAAATGTGCTCGATTTTTAATAATTATTTTCTCTCAGTTTTTACACAGGAAGACACTAACAATATTCCAGTAATTAATTTTTATAGTGGGCTAGAAGAAGATAAATTATGTAACATCACAGTCACTAGTGAAATGGTTGTGAAGCAGATAGACAGACTGAATCAAAATAAGTCGCCGGGTCCTGATGAGGTTTTTTCAAGGGTTCTTAAGGAATGCAAAATGGAACTCTGTGAACCATTAACTAATATTTTTAATTTATCTCTTCAAACAGGTGTAGTGTCTGATATGTGGACGATGGCTAATGTAATTCCTATTTTTAAAACAGGGGACAAGTCGTTACGGTCAAATTACCGCCCAATAAGCCTGACCTCAATTGTAGGCAAATTACTAGAGTCAATTATAGCTGAGATTATAAGAAGCCATCTCGATAAGCATAGCTTGATTAATGATACTCAGCATGGATTCACAAGAGGCCGGTCTTGTCTAACTAATTTATTAACTTTCTTCAGTAAAGCTTTTGAGGCTGTTGGCCACGATAAAGAATTTGATATTATTTACTTAGATTTTAGTAAGGCTTTTGATAGAGTTCCGCACCATAGACTGTTAAAGAAAGTGGCAGCTCATGGCATTGGGGGAAAAGTGCTCTCGTGGATCGAGTCATGGCTCACTGACAGGAAGCAGAGTGTGTCCATAAATGGGGTTAAATCCGAGTGGGGATCTGTAACAAGTGGCGTTCCACAGGGATCAGTCTTGGGCCCGTTGTTGTTTATAATATATATCAAGGATCTTGATGAGGGAATTACTAGTGATATGAGCAAATTCGCCGATGACACAAAGATAGGTAGGATAACTGATTCAAACGTAGATGTTATGGAACTTCAGGAGGATTTAAACAAACTCTATTCTTGGTCAGAAAAGTGGCAGATGCAGTTCAATGTAGATAAATGCAAGGTTCTGAAGCTTGGGAGTGCCCATAACCCTAGTACTTATAAGTTAAATGATGTAGAACTTAGCCATACAGATTGCGAAAAGGACTTGGGGGTTATGGTGAGCAGCAACCTTAAACCAAGACAGCAATGCCTAAGCGTACGTAATAAGGCAAATAGATTACTGGGATTTATATCAAGAAGTGTAAGCAACAGAAGTCCAGAGGTCATACTGCAGCTTTATACATCATTAGTAAGGCCTCACCTAGATTATGCAGCTCAGTTCTGGTCTCCATATTACAGAATGGACATAAATTCGTTAGAAAACATTCAGCGTAGGATGACTAAATTAATACATAGCATTAGAAATCTTCCTTATGAAGAAAGATTGAAGACTCTTAAGTTACATTCACTTGTTAGACGAAGAATGAGGGGAGACCTGATCGAAGTGTATAAGTGGAAGATAGGTATTAATAAAGGGGATATTAATAAGGTCTTGAGGATGTCTCTCCAAGAGAGAACCCGCAGTAATGGATTTAAATTAGATAAGTTTAGATTTAGAAAGGACATAGGAAAGTATTGGTTTGGAAATATGGTAGTTGATGAGTGGAACAGTCTACCTAGTTGGGTTATTGAGGCTGGGACTTTGGGTAGTTTCAAATTTAGGTTGGATAAGTACATGAGTGGGAGGGGTTGGATTTGAGTGAGACTTTCACATCAGAGCTTATTTCTTGGGTGGCATTGAAAATTGGGTTGGGCAAATGTTTTGTTAGTGGGATGAATTGTAAAGGACCTGCCTAGTATGGGCCAACGGGCCTCCTGCAGTGTTCCTCCTTTCTTATGTTCTTATGTTCACAATGTTATTCCCTCGTCTTCTTGTCCGGCGTATCACGTAGCAGCCTTCTCTCTCTCTCTCTCTCTCTCTCTCTCTCTCTCTCTCTCTCTCTGTGTCGAGAGGTTAGGTTCAAACATATTTAACGTTCTCCCACTTCCTCACTTGTTCTGATAATCTCGACTATTGGACGAAAACCACCTCTGCTCCTTCCCCCCCCCCCATCACACCTGACACCCCTCCCCAGCACCACTCTCCTCACCCCCGACACCACTTTCCTCTCTCCTGATATCCCAGCCTCTTCTTACCCTAACACCACTCTCCACACTCCTGACACTCCAACTCGCTGGAGAGACAAGTTAGTTCAACCAGACGTAAGAGCATCATTTTCTAGTCCTTCGTAACCTGGTTTTGTCTGGAGGATCATTAGGGGGAGAGGAAGAGAGAGAGAGATGGGGGTTAAGGAAGAGACTGAAGGGGGGGGGGGACAATTTGTCTAGGTAGGATTATAGGGAAGGCTGGATGGGGGGGGCTTGAAAGAGAAGAGGTTGGAGGCGGAAACTCAATGATGTACGATGCTGGAGCTTTCTAAGTTGGGACTGCATTGCGTATCCGCGACCCTCCCCCTTCCCCCAACCACACACCATCCACCACTATCTGACCCCTCTCCCCCCCCCCCCGTTTTCCCTCTACATCACCCGTCGAACATTTATTTGACCTCCCTGATCCCTCCCCCTTCATTCAGCCTAAGACCGCAACGAAATTAAATTACGGTATTTGTCTTTTTCTGTATTACCCTAATTTACATACTATAATGATGAAATTAAGACATGTGCAACATCTGGGTATCTTTATTGTAGACGTTTCGCCATCCAGTGGCTTTATCAATACAAATTCCAGAACATAATTTGAAGACAATAGAACTATATACATACTATACTGTACAAGACAACTGTGATGGAAAAAAAATAACTTGTGCATTGAGCCTGTGTGTTTGAGCTCCGGACAATTAGCGTCTTTCTGTCGGACCGTGAGTGGACAGAGCGTGGAAAATATGCACTGAACCCGTAAAGTGCATATACACATTTCAGAAAACACATGAGGGGAATATCAGTGAGCTCTAAAGTGAAAAATAGAATATAGAGTTGAATGTAGAGCAGTGCCAACTATTAGACCACTATGACATGCTCTTGGATGCACTGGAGGACAAAAAGAATGCAGAAGCCTTCGACAAGTGCGATCATGGTGTAATAGCGCACAAAATGCGCGCTAAAGGAATAAATAACTGGAAAAGTGGTCAGATGGATCTTTATTAACTGTCTAACCAAGAGAATACAGAGTTAAGTTGGAGGCTGCCACTATGAAAAGCTTTGTTCCACAAGGTACAGTACTCGTATTCACCGGTAGTCTCCCGGCCCGGGTCTTTTCCAAGTAGTGGTGACCCGGCCTTGGCTCCCTATCTGGGGAGTGTCTCGAGTGTCTCCCATGGGAGGAAGGACAAGTACCTCCTCCTCTTCATCCTTATATCTGATATAGACATAAATGCAAACCATAGCACCGCGTCTTGTTTTACAGACGATACTAGAGTCTGCATTAGAATGTCATTCATTGAGTACACGATAAATCCCCAAACGGATGTAAACCAAGTTTTCCAATGGGCCGAGGAAAACAATGTACGTAGTGTTCAGTGACGACAAATTTCAGTTAATCTGCTAAGGAAAATTTGAGGAAATAATAGCTAGAACGGAGTATACAACAAATTCTAACTACACAATAGAGTGAAAAATTAATGTGAGGAATTGAGAGTGATAATGTCAGAGTATCTCATCTTCAAGCATCACAACAGTGTTACTATTACATCTGCGAGGAAAATTATACGATTTATAATGAGAACTTTCAAAAGAAAAGATGTCATGTCAATAATGATCCTCATTAATTCACTTGTTCCCTCTAGACTGGAATACTGCTGTACACTAACAGCCATATTCAAGGCATGTGAAATTGCAAATCTAGAGAATGTAGAGAGAGCCTTCACTACATGTATTAGTTCAGTAAAGCACTTTAATTACTGGGAACATTTGAAGCCCCTTGACCTGTACTCACTGGAACGTAGGTGAGATATATAATCTACACCTGGAAAATCTTAAGAGGAATTAATCCCATATCTGCATACAGAAATGAATCCCTTCAGAAGCAGAAGACTAAGTAGACGGCGCAACAGACCCAAAATGAAAAGCGGGGGTGCCATGAGTACTCTGAGAGAAAACATAATAAGTGTCCAGGGCCCAGGACTGTTTAACAGCCTCCCATCATACATAAGGGGAATTACTAATAGACTCCTGGATGCCTTCAAGGAGGACCTGGACAGATACCTAAAGTCAGTGCCCGATCAGTCGGGCTTTTGTTCGCACATTGGATTGGGTGCGGCCAGCGGTAGCGATCTGGTTGATCAGGCACTGATCTACCGGGAGACCAAATCGAGGACTGGATGGTGAGGGCGTTGACCTCCGGAACAGCCTACAGGTAGGTACTTAATCTTTCTCCCTCGGGGGCGGTGACTCCCCGGAAGCAACTACAAGTAACGAGAGGTAACATAATGAGCGTCATCAGCCGTGTGTTCTACGCGGCAAGCAGCTGCTGCACCTGGTACAACAGCGCTCTATGCATGCTTCCTTCTCTAGCCTTTTGGCAAACTGCTATTGGCGCCGTCACCATAATGAAAGCAGATTGGGAACATGGTGTGGAAGTAGTTCTTGATTGAGTGTAGCTGGCGGACACCTAGATTTCCACGTTAGCTGTGTGATGTTGTGGTGGGAGGGTGAGGAGAGGAAATTACCCATTTCCCCTGTACCCAACAGACACACAACTAGACACTGTTACTTCCTTCACCTCCCCTCCTCTTCCTCCTCCTACCCCTACCTCCTCTTCCCGTATCCCCCACCTAAAACACTGTGGTTGCTGTGGGTGGTTGGTCATGACAGATGGGGCAGCTGGTGATACCGTCAGTGTTGTCAGGGATAGTATTGACAGTGTTCGTCTTGGGACGAGAGAGGAGCTGGTCTTCCTCTTGCCATTTGTGGCAAATCAAGCTTGCCACCAAATATATATGCTCAAGTGGTAGCTCATCTGGCTCACAAGTAAAAGACCCGGGTTCGAACCCGGGACGAGTTGAGGCATTGGCAATATTTCTTTACACCTGTCTCTCTTCATCAAGTAGCATTTAGTAGATGACTGGGTGTTAGGCGACGGTTGTTAGCCGCATCCTGGGGAATAGGCTCAAAAGACCCTAATGGAAATAAGCCTCATTGAATAGGATTACAGTGCTAACGATATTCTATATGATAGTTTACATTGTGAAAATGTGATTTGGCATTCATAAACCTAGCTAAAGATTCGTTCAAAACACGCATTTTCTCTACACGTGACATCACCCATTCTTGAGTACGCAGTACCACTGTGGAGCCCTCGCATAATGAAACAAGCAAGTTCCTCTCCCTCCTCCCATGTCCAAGACTCCCACCCATGTGCTTCACTCTCTGCCTCGCATGCACATAACCTTCTCACAAACCAATATTCCTTCCTCTCCATTCCCTTGCAGTAAGCTATCCTCCTTCATATTCCAGAGCACTTCCTTATGACTCCTCATTCCTTATTCCTTAATCACACTTCAGTATATTCCTCGCAAGACTTGCATGTCCTTGTGGTGCGATTGTATGGGGGGTTTGGGATGGTGGTGTGGGGGTTGTCGTGTGATTGTGTAGGGGTTGGGATAGTGGAGGTGTGGGAGTTGTGGTGGTGGAGGTATGGGGGGTTGTGATGTGATTGTGTGGGGGGTTGTAATGGTGGTGTGGGTTGTGGTGGTGGTGTGGGTTGTGGTGGTGGTGTGGGTTGTGGTGGTGGTGTGGGGGTTGTGGTGGTGGTGTGGGGGTTGTGATGGTGAAGGTATAGGGGTTGTGGTGGTGGTGTGGGGTTGTGATGGTGGAGGTATGGTGTTGTGGTCTTGGTGGTGTGGGGGTTTTGATGGTGGTATAGAAGTTGTGGGGATTGTGGTGGTTGTGGAAGTTGTGGAGGTGGTGTGGGGGTTGTAGTGGTGGTGGTGTGGGGGTTGTAGTGGTGGTTGTGGGAGTTGTGGGGGTGGTGTGGGAATTGTGGTGGTTTTGGGAGTCGTGTTGTAGGGGTTGTGGTGGTGGTGTGGGGGTTGTGGTGGTGGTGTGGGGGTTGTGGTTGTGGGAGTTGTGGTAGTAGTGTGGGAATTGTGGTGGTTGTGGGAGTCGTTGTGGTGTGGGGGTTGTGGTGGTGGTGGTGGTTGTTGGAGTTATGGTGGTGGTTGTGGTGTTCGGATTGTGTGACAGTAGTGGGAGGCTGTACTCATCTAATTGTGGTTGCAGGGGTCGATACTCAGCTCCTGGCCCCACCTTTTCACTGATCGCTACTAGGTCCTCTCTCTCTCTCTCTCTGCTCCTTGAACTTTGTCATACCTCGTCTTAAAGCTATGTATGGTTCCTGCCTCCACTACATCACTTGCTAGACTATTCCACTTCCTGACAACTCTATGACTGAAGAAATACTTCCTAACATCCCTGTGACTCCTCTTAGTCTTCAGCTTTTAACTGTGACCCCTTGTTTCTGTGTCCCCTCTCTCTGGAACATCCTGTCTCTGTCCATCTTATCTATTCTACGCAGTATTTTGTATGTCGTTATTCATGTCTCCCCTGACCCTCCTGTCCTCCAGTGTCGTCAGGCCGTGTCATGTAGGATCTGTAGAGTGTGTTTGTGTGCTTGTGGCGGTGTTGAGCTTGTAGTTATGATGTAGAAGTAATTTTGTGTAGAGGTTGTGTGACATGAATAACGTCCCACATCATAAAAATCTTTGAAAGAGTGCTAAGAAGCAGGATTGCAAATCACCTGGATTCCCAAAATCTGCACAATCCAGGGCAACATGGGTTCAGGGCAGGTCGCTCCTGCCTTTCACAACTACTGGATCACTGTGATATGACCTTGGATGCACTGGAAGAAAATCAGAATGCAGATGTAATATACACAGACTTTGCAAAAGCATTTGACAAATGCGATCATGGCGTAATAGCTCATAAAATACGTGCCAAAGGAATAACTGGGAAAGTGGGGAGATGGATCTTCAACTTCCTAACAAATCGAACACAAAGAGTAGTGGTCAACAGAGTTAAATCGGAGGCTGCCATAGTGAAGAGCTCTGTTCCACAAGGCACAGTACTCGCCCCCATCTTATTCCTCATCTTCATATCAGACATAGACAAAGATATACATCACAGCACCTTATCATCCTTTGCGGATGATACTAGGATCTGCATGAGGCTGTCATCTGCTGAGGACGCGGTTAACCTCCAAGAAGATATAAACAAAGTTTTCCAGTGGGCAACGGTAAACAATATGATGTTCAATGAGGACAAATTCCAACTACTCCGTTATGGAAAACTGGAGAAAATAACTAGAACAGAGTATACTACAGACTCTGGCCATACAATAGAGCGGAAAAATAATGTAAGGGACCTGGGAGTAGTAATGTCTGAGGATCTCACTTTCAAGGATCACAACAGTGCCACGATCGCACGTGCAAAGAAAATGATAGGATGGATAATGAGAACGTTCAAAACGAGAGATGCCAAGCCAATGATGATCCTTTTCAAATCGCTTGTTCTCTCTAGGCTGGAATACTGCTGTACATTAACATCTCCATTCAAAGCAGGTGAAATCGCAGATCTAGAGAGTGTACAGAGATCCTTTACTGCACGTATAAGTCATGTCAAGCACCTTAACTACTGGGAACGCTTGGAAGCACTTGACTTGTACTCGTTGGAACGCAGGAGGGAGAGATATATCATAATCTACACTTGGAAAATCCTGGAAGGAATGGTCCCAAATCTGCACACAGAAATCACTCCCTACGAAAGTAAAAGACTGGGCAGGCGATGCAAAATGCCCCCAATGAAAAGTAGGGGCGCCATTGGTACATTAAGGGAAAACACCATAAGTGTCCGGGGCCCAAGACTGTTCAACAGCCTCCCATCAAGCATTAGGGGAATTGCCAATAAACCCCTGGCTGCCTTCAAGAGAGAGCTGGACAGATACCTAAAGTCAGTGCCGGATCAGCCGGGCTGTGGCTCGTACGTTGGACTGTGTGCGGCCAGCAGTAACAGCCTAGTTGATCAGGCCCTGATCCATCGGGAGGCCTGGTCATGGACCGGGCCGCGGGGGCGTTGATCCTCCAGGACTGTGGTGTATAGGTTGTGAGATTTTGGTTGGTGGATTGTATTATGTCACTGTGGTGGTGACTTTAGTAATTGTATAGGAGGTTGTATTATGTAATTGTGGTAATTGTTAAAGGAGTTGTTTTATGTCAGTGTGGTGGTGATTGTGGTAAATGTATAGGAGTTGCATTATATCAGTGTAGTAGTGTGAGGAATGGGAATCAAGGTTCAATCCAAGTCCAGTTACTCAGATCAAGAGCCTCTCACTGGCATGAGAGCATTTCTCTTGAAGAGAAGAATCTGAGAAACAAGTGTGGTGGTTGTATGGGAGTTTTCTCGTGGTTGTTTGAACAGTATGAGTGATTGTGGTAGTTATGACGATGGTGCCATAGTGGATGTGAAGATGGCAAACGAAAAAATGGTAAACACGAAGGAGAGGAAGAAGAATAAGAAGTAAAGGAGAAGATAGAGAACGGCGGAAGAAGAGGAAATAAAGATAAGAAGAATGAACAGAAGAGAAGAGGTGAAGCACTACCCGGAATATTGAAAGAATGGTGAGGAATATCAGTAGGGAAAAATAGTGGTAGACTGAGGATGTAGGATTGCCATTTACTGATTAAAGACGTCCCACAAGGTAAAAGATTGTAAACGGTGGGAAGGTGGGAGGGAAAAAGGTGGTTATGAGGCTGGCACCTGCAACTGCGGTTAAAATCAAATATTGACCAAGATAGAGATGTAAAGAAAATTTTGGTTCGTTTGTTGCCAACACACACACACACTACTCCCTAAGCTGGGGCGCTCTTACGCAGGTCTGGTGTGTATCTGTGCTCGCGTATCTCAATTCATTTATATTCATATGTTTGTTTGTTGGATTTGACCTCCAGCTTCTTAATATTCATTTGAGTGATGTATTGTTCCCTCGCCCTTTGACTTCTGTTATATATAATCACTGTCCCAGACCACGACTCGAACCTGGTGGCTGTCTACCTACCTACCTACCTGGAGTATGGGTGGCCAGTAGACACTAGTCGTTTCTCGTGGGCCACATGCACTGGCCCACGAGAGATTTTAGAATGCTTAACAGTTCGAGTACGAGCGAAATTATTTAAAAACAGTATCTCAGACCAGGATGGCAGGACAAGAAGAAACAACTGAAACACAACCTTGTGTCTGCTGGGCGTCCATACTTATCTGGGGTCTTTTGTGTGGTATAGTACTGTGCACTTTGATGCAGAGTGTGCAGGTTCGAATCCTGCTCTGGTCTGAGATAATGTAAATAATTTAGCTCGTTCGAACCTAGGTATGTGTTCCCGAGTAGCTGGCATACGGCTGGTGATTAGGTTTTCATCTCTCCCACATGCAACTACCAACGAAAGATATTAGAATGTTTAGACTTCCGTTGTGGATTCTTGGCTGTGAAACGTAGATGATCCTAAATTTCACAACTACAGCAGTTACACTTGGTAATAGATTTGGCAGAAATATTTGAAGTCGGAAGACGTGAGTGATAGTGCTTTGAACTGTCGCCTGACGAACCATCGGTTCGAGACCTCGAAAAACACTTCGAAAACTCCATCCCCTGCTTCCCCTACACAACCCAGACACACATACACAGACGCACATGCAGACACACACACACAAATAGACACAAAGCTGGCCGTCTGAAGGCCATCAGGGATATTGATGGAGGGTGGCAGAGAAGGGGTAAGAAAACATATAAAAATGCAAATGGAATACTTTGTCAAAATCATCCTTGTAACAAAAAATAAGGGAAACATAACGCTGTGTTTTTTCATGCTTTCGTGCTGTTTTGCTGTTACATATATTTAATGTTAAACATTTAGCTTCATCTACTGTTACATATATTTAATGTTAAACATTTAGCTTCATCTACTGTTACATATATTTAATGTTAAACATTTAGCTTCATCTACTGTTACATATATTTAATGTTAAACATTTAGCTTCATCTACTTATGGCTTTGTTCTTGTATTTTTTATTATATGCTTACTTGGAAATTTACTTTAGTCTAATAAACTGGACAATTGTCCAACAGATGGGTATCATTTTTTCCAAGACTGATGTACTGAACACATCGACTCCAGGTAGTGTAACTGATCGCCTCACACTCCTCATCTTTCACTGCTCTTCTCTGTCTTACTGAAGAAGCCACTTGTTGATGAAACGTTTCCAGAATATAGGTACCCAAATGTTGCACAAGTGTCTCATTTACCAACTTGTCAGTTTTATAAACTATTTTACACATTACGTTAGTCAATGTATTAATTCCCAGTGTCATGTTCAGTAGGAGGTTTACCTGATTAGAAACACACTGATATTGGCCATCATTCCAGCCAGATGACGCGCACTGTCAACACTAGTGAAGAATAGGCTTTTATTGGTACACAAAGCGAAATGTTGTCACAACAAAAGCACGTATTAGGGACCCAGAGCGAAACGCTGTTACAACAAAAGCATGTATTAGGCACATAGAGCGAAACGTTGTATCAACAAAAGCATGTATTAGGCACATAGAGCGAAACGCTGTATCAACAAAAGCATGTATTAGAGACACTGAAACGTTGTCTCAACGAAAGTTCTTCTTGGGTACGTGATAGCATGAAACTCAGACATATATATCAACTTCCTGGTGCTGCGTCTGTCTTATTTACATCGAAAAGTTTGTCCTGCAGCCTCGCTCAATATGATTCATGATGAACCATCTGGCTATAATGAAAAAATATCTAAAACAATAAAAATTAATTTAGGAATTACGCAACTAAAAGCAGCTCATTTAATTATTTCTGAATAAAATTATATATATATATATATATATATATATATATATATATATATATATATATATATATATATATATATATATATATATAATCATGCCGAATAAGTAAAACTTGCTATTTTGGCTTAAATAGCAACGCACTTCTTGCCTAATAGTGCAAGCAAAAATTTGTGTATGCAATAATTTCGCAAAAATCATTTTGAATGTAACGAAAAAAAATATATATTTCATTGTATTTGTTTGTTATTAAATTATCGCAAACTTATATAAAATATATTTAGTTGGATTAGGCTAAAGTAAATTGTGCTTGTTATAATAAGGTTAGGTTAGTTTCCTCAAGTTCTTTTGGTACCAAGTCATTAATTTTTATATTAACATAAATGAAAAAAAATATATTTTTAAATGTATTAGAGAAAATTTTAGAAAGGACTTAATTTTAAATGAGTTATTGATAATTAACCAGTTTTACCTATTCAGCACTACATTATATATATATATATATATATATATATATATATATATATATATATATATATATATATATATATATATATATATATATATAATGTAGTGCTGAATAGGTAAAACTGGTTAATTATCAATAACTCATTTAAAATTAAGTCCTTTCTAAAATTTTCTCTAATACATTTAAAAATATATTTTTTTTCATTTATGTTAATATAAAAATTAATGACTTGGTACCAAAAGAACTTGAGGAAACTAACCTAACCTTATTATAACAAGCACAATTTACTTTAGCCTAATCCAACTAAATATATTTTATATAAGTTTGCGATAATTTAATAACAAACAAATACAATGAAATATATATTTTTTTTCGTTACATTCAAAATGATTTTTGCGAAATTATTGCATACACAAATTTTTGCTTGCACTATTAGGCAAGAAGTGCGTTGCTATTTAAGCCAAAATAGCAAGTTTTACTTATTCGGCATGATTATATATATATATATATATATATATATATATATATATATATATATATATATATATATATATATATATATATATATATATATATATATTCTAGACGTAGTTTTGTCCAGTATGCAATTTATTATGCATTTTATTATACACAGCTTTATGTTATCACCCTGCAGACAATATGTCCCTAAAAAAATCATGTCACCAATACCACAACAGCCCTAACATCACCACAGCGTCACCATCATAACAACATAACCACCACCACAGCGTCACCACCATAGCTTCAGCACCACCATAACAGCGCTAAGATCACCACCACAGCATTACTACCAACACAGCGTCACTACCACCGCCAACACCAGAGTGTCACTATCACAACAGCGCCAGCATGACAACTACAGCAGAACACACTGCTAACAGCACATTCAACAACATCTTAGCTGGAGAGTGGTTGCGAGAAAGAGCGCTGGCGCAGGAGGGATGCTGGAGTGTGCTGGTGGTGGTGGTGGTGTGTGGCTGAGGGAGGCAGCAGTTAGCTTACCGCAGTGTGTGGTGCTAGTGAGGTGGAGCCTAGAGACTGCCTCTTAGGGAGCCTCGTATGTGTGTGTGTATGTGTGTGGAGCCTCACCTGGGCACTCGTTACACCTTTAAGTGAGCACACTTTTACTGAAAAAAAATGTATAACCCCTACAGATTTATCGCTTAAAAGTTTTCGTGGACGGAAATTGTTAATTACATTTTAGTTACTATTTAATAGAAATCTACAATATTTGACAAAATTACCGAAGGGTAAAATAATTTAATTTTAATGTACAAATATTATTATAGTTAAGGTTACGTTTGAATGTTTTCAGTAAGAGAATGAAAGTATTTGTGAACTGTTCAGTGCGTGTGGGAATACTTTGCTTGTTTTCCTCTTTTGACTTAGTTTTTCTCATAATGTAAAATCTCTTGTGATGCTGAACAGAAGTAAATCGAGAGGGAAACACACATCCATTCTCAAGCCCATCTGATGCCAACTCTCTCTCTCTCTCTCTCTCTCTCTCTCACACACACACACACAAAAGTAATGTTGCCAAAATTACATTGTAAGTCATTCCCAACCAGTGTTTTCCGGAAGTGGAGTTGTGAAGAACAGACATGTTGCCTAGCAAGCTTTTATTGAGACAATGTCTCGCTCTGTGTAGAGCCTCAAATCATGACTTTATGAAGCTCTAAATAGAGAAAATAAAAAATCTTGCTCACCGTCGTGTTTTGACTACACTAGTGTAGGCAGTACGGTACTTGAATCCAGTAGATGTTCTTCACATGTCTACTATACACGTGTCTTTATGACATACATGGCGGGGAAAGTTGTGAAGCAGATATACTGATATACTTCCTTTACTCTCAACAGCCTCAGTCTACCGATGCCATTGTGAAGTACTACTCCATGTAATGCCCGAAAATTAATTATGTAATTTGGCCTACGAGTAAATAATTTGTTGTGTAACTTTTTATTTAAATTTTTTTCAGTTGATTTAGTTTTTCCCATTATTAAAATTTAACCTAAATATAGAACATGTTGTCTGACTTGATCATTCGCTTTTGTTTTGTGGGTTTCTATATAGATAGATTTCGACTAATTAAACGGTTTGATTATCAGATGATATACAATACCGACAGGTTGGTAGATAAGACACATAGGCAACATTTAGGCAACTTTATTCCGAAACGTTTCGCCTACACAGTAGGCTTCTTCAGTCGAGTACAGAAAGTAGGCGGGAGCAGTAGAGATGTGAAGAGACGATGTAATCAGTCCATTACCCTTGAAGTCGTAGATTTGATGTTGTCAGTCCCTCAGCCTGGAAAAGTTCTGTTCCAAAGTCTGGAACATAACTTTTCCAGGCTGAGGGACTGACAACCTCAAATCTACGACCTCAAGAGTAATGGACTGATTACATCGTCTTCACATCTCTACTGCTCCCGCCTACTGTCTGTACTCGACTGAAGAAGCCTACTGTGTAGGCGAAACGTTTCGGAATAAAGTTGCCTAAATGTTGCCTGTCTTATCTACCATTAAACGGTCTAATAATTTTTCTGGATAAATTTAGCTACTAGGAGGAAGGGTTTGCTATGATATTTTTTTTCCGTCTTAAAGTTTGCATTAAATGTCTTTCAACAGATCAGTAAGAGTTTGCATGATAGTGGAAGTTAAAAGTCTAAAATGAATCTCCAGACAGATCTTTAAAGTCATGATGTCGCGCCATGTAACTTGCATTTTTTCCTTCAAGTTTTTGCATATTTTTTTATTGCGCCATATTTTGGTGTGGGTATATTGCTTCCTTCCTCTCGTGTGATGAAAGCACACACACACACACACACACACACACACACACACAGTGAAGAGGCGGGGCCAGGAGCTAGGACTCGACCCCTGCAACCTCAACTAGGTGAGTACATACACACAGTGAAGAGGCGGGGGCAGGAGCTAGGACTCGACCCCTGCAACCTCAACTAGGTGAGTACAACTAGGTGAGTACACACATACACATACACACACACACACACACACACACACACACACACACACACACACACACACACACACACACACACACACACACACACACACACATACAGCAACGAGTCATGGTACGTGAAGAGGTATCACAGTGGGCGCCTGTGACGAGCGGGGTCCCACAGGGGTCAGTTCTAGGACCAGTGCTATTTTTGATATATGTGAACGACATGATGGAAGGAATAGATTCTGAAGTGTCCCTATTCGCAGATGATGTGAAGTTAATGAGAAGAATTAAATCGGATGAGGATGAGGCAGGACTGCAAAGAGACCTGGACAGGCTGAACATGTGGTCCAGTAACTGGCTTCTCGAATTCAATCCAGCCAAATGCAGTCATGAAGATTGGGGAGGGGCAAAGAAGACCGCAGACAGAGTATAGGCTAGGTGGACAAAGACTACAGACCTCACTCAGGGAGAAAGACCTTGGGGTGACCATAACACCGAGCACCTCATCGGAGGCACACATCAACCAAATAACTGCTGCAGCATACGGGCGCCTGGCAAACCTTAGAATAGCGTTCCGATACCTTAATAAGGAATCGTTCAAGACACTGTACACTGTGTATGTTAGGCCCATACTGGAGTATGCAGCACCAGTCTGGAACCCACACCTGGTCAAGCACGTCAAGAAGTTAGAGAAAGTACAAAGGTTTGCAACAAGGCTAGTCCCAGAGCTCAGGGGAATGTCGTACGAGGAAAGGTTGAGGGAGATCGGACTGACGACACTGGAGGACAGAAGGGTCAGGGGAGACATGATAACGACATACAAGATACTGCGGGGAATAGACAAGGTGGACAGAGATAGGATGTTCCAGAGAGGGGACACAGGGACAAGGGGTCACAACTGGAAGCTGAAGACTCAGACGAGTCACAGGGACATTAGGAAGTATTTCTTCAGTCATAGAGTTGTTAGGAAGTGGAATAGCCTAGCAAGTGAAGTAGTGGAGGCAGGAACCATACATAGTTTTAAGAAGAGGTATGATACAGCTCAGGAAGCAGAGAGAGAGAGGACCTAGTAGCGATCAGTGAAGAGGCGGGGCCAGGAGCTGAGTCTCGACCCCTGCAACCACAATTAGGTGAGTACAATTAGGTGAGTACACACACACACACAAAGAAGACCGCAGACACAATACAGTTTAGATGGCCAAAGATTGCAAACCTCACTCAAGGAAAAAGATCTGGGGGTGAGTATAACACCGAGCATATCTCCTGAGGCGCACATCAATCAGATAACTGCTGCAGCATACGGGCGCCTGACAAACCTACGGATAGCGTTCATACTGGAGTATGCAGCACCAGTTTGGAATCCACACCTAGTCAAGCACGTCAAGAAATTAGAGAAAGTGCAAAGGTTTGCAACAAGACTAGTCCCAGAGCTACGGGGATTGTCCTACGAAGAAAGGTTGAGGGAAATCGGCCTGACGACACTGGAGGACAGGAGGGTCAGGGGAGACATTATAACGACATATAAAATACTGCGCGGAATAGACAAGGTGGACAAAGACGGGATGTTCCAGAGATGGGACACAGACACAAGAGGTCACAATTGGAAGTTGAAGACTCAGATGAATCAAAGGGATGTTAGGAAGTATTTCTTCAGTCATAGAGTAGTCAGGCCTTGGAATAGCCTAGAAAGTGACGTAGTGGAGGCGGGAACCATACATAGTTTTAAGGCGAGGTATGATAGAGCTCATGGGGCAGGGAGAGAGAGGACCTAGTAGCAATCAGCGAAGAGGCGGGGCCAGGAGCTGTGAATCGACCCCTGCAACCACAAATAGGTGAGTACAAATAGGTGAGTACACACACACACACACACACACACACACACACACACACACACACACACACACACACACACACACACAAGACACACACACACAACAAGACTAGTCCCAGAGCTAAGAGGTATGTCCTACGAGGAGAGGTTAAGGGAAATCAACCTGACGACACTGGAGGACAGGAGAGGTAGGGGGGACATGATAACGACATACAAAATACTGAGAGGAATTGACAAGGTGGACAAAGACAGGATGTTCCAGAGATTGGACACAGTAACAAGGGGACACAGTTGGAAGCTGAAGACACAGATGAATTACAGGGATGTTAGGAAGTATTTCTTCAGTCACAGAGTAGTCAGTAAGTGGAATAGTTTGGGAAGCGATGTAGTGGAGGCAGGATCCATACATAGCTTTAAGCAGAGGTATGATAAAGCTCACGGCTCAGGGAGAGTGACCTAGTAGCGATCAGTGAAGAGGCGGGGCCAGGAGCTCGGACTCGGCCCCCGCAACCTCAACTAGGTGAGTACAACTAGGTGAGTACACACACACACACACACACACACACACACACACACACACACATATATATATATATATATATATATATATATATATATATATATATATGTATATATATATATATAATATATATATATATATATATGCAAAACAACCTCTGTTCCTTGACAATGTGAGTAGTCACGAAAGCGCTTGGAATTTCACTACTCTTTCACAGTGGTTGTTTTGAATAATTTAAAATCACCTGTTTACTGTGATCTTATTGCATACATACATATATATATATATATATGTATGTATGCAATAAGATCACAGTAAACAGGTGATTTTAAATTATTCAAAACAACCACTGTGAAAGAGTAGTGAAATTCCAAGCGCTTTCGTGACTACTCACATTGTCAAGGAACAGAGGTTGTTTTGCATATATATATATATATATATATATATATATATATATATATATATATATATATATATATATATATATATATTATATAAGGTGAGGTCCACCTCTGGTGTAAATTGTGGGACCCATAGCCTCGGAGAAGTGGATAAAATGGCTTCAAGGAAGAAATATATATATATATATATATATATATATATATATATATATATATATATATATATATATATATATATATATATATATATATATATATATATATATTTATTCTGGAGCCGGTACCCATTATATCGTTTCCATGTACATAGATTCCACAGAAAGTAGAAAATTTTCAGTCGACTCTTAATGCTGGAGCCATCAAGGTCGCAGCACTAAACTTTAGGAACTATTTTTTTTGTGTTAATTATGAATATTTAGCTGTTCCAATGTTCTTGGATACAACATAGGGAAGTAGACATCTTTAATATCTAGGATAATTTATTATGTATACAAGTAATTTCCTTTGGCACTATGAATAGCAGTCATTTATCATTCCACAACTTGTATACTAGAACTGATGTCTGTCTAGGTGCTGGTCGCTCATAGTAGTTCACTGTGACAGACAAACAGATACGTATTTCCTAAAGATGAAGGTAACTCCTAAAGTCTAGTGTATATCATTTCTATTGCTTGGCATAATTTTTTAAGAAAGTTGAGTGAAGTGTAAAGAGACCCAAATACTTAAATCTTGGGTTGTTCTAAAAGCTCTCCAGGACTTTAAGGTTTCATTTACTCTGGTGATAACATGCGTATCGAAAACTGTAAGGTAGGATGATAAGTAGCTATTATATTAGTTAATTTATTAAGCATGACCTTCAGGTACTCTTTTTTTTATGGCATTCTTTCAGTTCCTCATTTGTCAGAATTTCCTGATTTTTTTTTTAACAGTTGCTCGTCCACCAATATAAAATCTTTTGTTTAACCTATCGGTCTTCTCCAGATTTTCTGTTTTCACACTGATGTTCCATCTTCTGGTTGTTTGTCATTTTTTTTGTTTCTATAATTCGCTTTCTTTTCTTTCATGCTGTTCCTGGCACTCAGAGTCCTTGAGGCTACACACAGGTCAGCTAGAGTTTTCTCAATTTCTTTAACCTATTTTCTCACGGTGTTTCCTCTTCTTGCCACGTGTTTCCCCACAGACTCATTCATGACTTACCTTACCTCCTTTTACTCTCCTGATACTAAGTTTTAACTTTCGCGTTTCTCACGTCGACCCCCAACTGGAGTCCTCTTCACCAGATATCTTCTAAGGTATATATGTTGAGTGAAGAGGACCGCTGATTTATTTATTTTGGGGAAGGGGGCAACTAATGCATTTATGAGTGAGAGATGTAAAATAAATAATTTATTACAGATATTTCACATCTAGGAAAAAAACTTTGGGAGTAACGATAATGTATGGTTGGTAAGATTAATGTTTCGTAATGGATCTAAATGGCGTGCTGTCAACAATAGTTAAATGCATGTTGCTGAAAGGGATATTGTGACAATATTTCGCTTTGTTATAAAGTTCTACAGAGAGCGAAACGTTGTCCCAATAAACGTTTGTCTTGAAACGTGTATCTTCATAGGTTTTGTATTTTTTTTAGAAATTACTCTTGTTACAAGAAAATTAAGCAGTGTAGTATAAGGTTTGCCGGTAATTTCCCGGATTAAGCATTGCCAAACGTGTATAAACAAGGAACTGGTTCAGTTCAAGTTTAAAGGCGGAATAAATTTTGCAACCTAAGCGGATAGTTTATTGTGCACTCCGTGTGGATCCATTTTGTGGACGGTAACGCTAGAGCATATACAAAAAGCCAGGGGACTAGGCCTTTTGTATATTCTAAACTATTTTTATTAGTTCATCATCATCAAGTCCGCTTCTGTGACAAATTTCTTTCAGTGTGATATTTTTAAACCCAGACACTGGTTTTTTGGAACTTATTACTGGTATTTTTTTTACTACCAACTTTGAGAGAAGTAGCGCTTAGGAAAGCAGATTTATCAACAACATTATGTGGAGGTGTTACACATTTTATACCTCCAAGAGAATGGAAAGTCTTAAAGACCATTTAAATTTCAAACACTGATATCTATATTATCAAATTCAAATTGGAAAAATGCTCCTTTAGCAGTGTAAGTTGTCCTGGAACTAATGCGGACTTGTACTTAATTTAAACTTGAAAGCATGAAGTATTCGTCATTCTTCTGCTCCAAACTGGCATTAAATTGTTCGTCCTCTTGTGACTTGTACCACTGGCACCTCCTTCGAGACTTAGACTATATACAGTGTTGTAGAAATGTCTTCTTTTATGTCACTTATCTGAAACATAAAAAAAGGTTAAATTTAATGTCAGGCTACATAGTGTGCAATCAACCACTCAGTTGCAAGCAAAGAAATAAACAATGAAGTAGGCTAAACACATGTTCTATTGTCATGTGTTTTTATCGAGAAATATAATGATTTCATATATATTAAGATAACCTTTTTTCTAAAATAAACACCATTGTGTGTCAAAAATTTTGTAGTTTTTATGGAGAATTAAAATGCTCAGAATTTGCATCTTTCATTTCAGCTGTAACTCGGTTCCCGTTTTACTTAGGGTAAAGATGGCATGGCCTTTTCTTTTTTTATCTTTTTTGTCCTCTTAAAGTTTTGTTTAAAACATTTTTTTTTCTATCTTCACCCTTTCAAGTTACTGCACAAAAATGCAGTGGCAGCCATTTTCCTAGATGGTGACCGTAGCACAGCATGCACGAGTGTTGATTTCCGGTATGTTATTACATGTGCAGAGTCTCCTTTTTTTGGATTTTTTCAAGGTAAAACCTAGAATGACTAGACTAGTAAGTCATTCACTGTGATGGAATCCATGAACTGTACATCAATTCCCTTCTCTCTTGATTTTTTTAAATATTCATATTAGACTTCTCTAATGAGCATGTTGTTAGAGTCATCATGTGAGTCAAGTGTGAACCTTCAGTGAAGACAATCGGTATAACCAAGGAGTCAAACTCAGTATCATAATTTAACTTTAGTGTCGTTAATGTCTAACTATTCAATTACAGTTTAGAAGCCCAGTTGTTAAGTCTTATTCCTAACTCAACATATGGTTGCTTTAGTTCTTATATAGGGAGATGGTATTAAGAGCAGATGCCGCCTAGTCGCTAGATTCATCAATATATAAGGGCTGTAATATTTTGTTACAAACAGGTAAGTGAAAAAAAATCATCTGGAGCAGTTGTCTTTGTAAGTGAATTAAGGAAGGGATTACTAGTGATGAGCTTTGGAGGAGCTTTGAGATGTATAATTTTAAATGAAGACAACTTCCATGGAGGGGTACAATGTTCTTGTTGTCTACTGAGGTACAGTTCGAGCAGGTTATAAAATTTAATATACTGGCATATTTCATCAGCCCACTTAGATTTGTGTTTATTTCTAGATATTTAGCAATAATTGTGGTAACTTCTGGTTCATTTCTTAACATTCTAATATCAGGAACAATGTTAAATCTCAACTAGCCTATCACTGATACAAAGAATACCCGGCTACTTTCTCAAATTAAGAATCCTGGCAGTTTTAGGATAGCCAAGCTTTTGCTTCGTTTTGCATTACCTCCAAGGGCCAGAGAGAATTTTCTTTCGCTAACACTAACGTGGGTGCAGAATAATAATTAAGGATTAAATATAGGCTATATATATCTTATTCTCACTCTTCTCACATAATTGGAGTTGTAGATAGCAGCAGGTCTGATATTATTTAGCCTATCTTTGCATTTCTTATTTAGTGGTGGTATAGTGGATTTACAAGATGGTACGTCTACACCAAGATATTTGTAAGATTTAACGTAGTTGATGTTTTCGCTTTGCGGACAAATGGGTGGGACATGTTTTCCCGTCAATATCTTACTCTTAGATGAAGATATGGTGAAGCCTAGTTGATTACATATTACTTGAATTTCATTAAGAATTATACACGTTTATGTTATGGCTTCTTGTATGGATCATTATGTCGTGAACATAACTTATAGCTACATGTTTTGGTGAAGCAGGTAGAGCATTAGGAGAGCATTAATTAAGACATTAAATAACATGGGACTGAGAGCTCTTCCCCATGATGTACCTACCTGCGTGAAGAATATATTTTTCTCGTTACTGAAACCTTTGTAGGGAACAGAGGATACTTTATTGGATAAATAATTTATTTCCCAACTGAGTAGGCTACCACCAATATTCATCTTCGTTAGTACATGCAGGATAACTGTTCTACCTGCGATATCAGATCAAGAAATGTGGTAAAACTGAGAAAGGTGGCAATACAGTTCTGCACACTTATATTTCGTAAAACTGTAAGGATGAAGTGAGAGTCGGTATCATTCTTTAAAATGTTTTATAAGGACAACACAGGTGGCAGAATGATAGCGATAGGATGAAAGGCAATTACTAGTGTCCAAGAATTACTGAAACACTAACTTAACAAGAGAAAGAAAAAAATGTTTCGAGGCTGGTAAATTTAAACTAACAAAATTCATATAAGCAGTGATTATCTAGTATAAGAGAATACGGGAAGAAATACTGGGAAAGCTTGAATGTTTTCTAGAGTAATATATATGAACAGGAATGAGAAAACCAGAGACTTTAACAAAGACAGAGATGTTATAAAAAAAATGCACTGGGGATGGGTGAGTCAGCAGGCCACGCACTAATGAACTCCTTCCCCAGTCCTCCCCTGACAACCACCCAAACCCAAATCACTCCACCAGCGCCCCCAGACCCAGTGCCCCAACCAAGGCTCCCCACCTTCACACTTTCAGCCTGCACGTGTCTCAACTATCCACCTTTATGAATCACTACATGCCTCAGCTATTTATGTCCATCCAGCACAGCCTGCCTCATCTAGCCTATTATTATTCAGATGAAGAATGTCAGCTAAGGAGGAGGCTAGAGGAAAAATGTCACCTGAGTGAGAGGCCTGAAGAAGAGTACCACATGATTGGGAGGTCAGATGAAGATTATCAGTTGAGCAGAAGGCCAGAACGAAGAATACTAGCTGAGAAGGCGGCATTTCCATGGAATCAAAAATTTAAAAATGATCTTGCGATATATATAACACCAAACCTCTCGTTCGATGCTTACATAAACAGGATAATGAAGGCAGTATATTCAAAATATGAATAGCCTTCAAGAATCTTAACAAGTAAACATTCAAATTACTGTATACATTTCAACACCAGAAGACCCCAAAATCATGCTATATTCATTTGATAGGGGCAGGAGGCTTACTGAAGTGAGGAAACGGGACTGGGGAACACAGTTGTAAACCAAGAAGCTCATATGACCGAAAGGGAAATAAACAAATTCCTTAGGGAAAAACTGAGCAGTTTTAATATTTTATATGAAATGATAAACCTTGATATTTCACAGCATTTTCATTTTTTTTATATATTTCAATCATTTTTAGGAAATTTCAAATTTCCACAAATATTATTTTTTTTTAATTAAGAGTGAAAGTGCCTAATTTTATAGGCTTCAAAAGTAAATGTCATGGCCAAGGTGAACTGAGTACCAAGAATTAGAGATCAACCCAGGAAGATGCAGTTATGTGAATACAATCAGGAGAATATACAGCACTAGCATAAGCATTATCTAGACGCCTGCGCCTCATAAACACGCCACCTAAGAGAAAAATAAACATGGCGGTAGCCCCCTCTCCGCTCTGAAGCACCAAGGAAAAAGAAAATAGTTTTTTTTGTGTATAGAAAACGGTGTATTAGCCGAGCCATGGTTTCCAGGGCACAGACGAAATGGTTGGAATGTTTGGATTCCCTGGTTTGTGGTTGTTTAGTGGTGGGTCTGGAGAGTATTGTTGTTGCTGATTATTTCCATTCATTGTCTGTGCTGTTATCTGCACTCATTGTCTGCACCATCGTCTGCATTCATTGTCTGCTTTCATCATCGACACCCATCATCTGTTAGTTATTAATTAAAAAACGCTCAGGTATAGCCTGTTGGTGTTGATAGCAACAGTGAAGTATGTAGCTTGTTAGTTATTGGTAACGGAAAAGTATAGTCTTCTAGTTATTGATAACATTGCTAGCTGCTACTGCCCTAGAAGTCCATGTGTGCTAGCTACTGCCCTAGTAGTTCATGTGTTCTAGCTATTGCCCTAGTACTTCATGTGTCCTAGCTACTGCCCTAGTAGTTCATGTGTCCTAGCTACTGCCCTAGTACTTCATGTGTCCTAGCTACTGCCCTAGTAGTTCATGTGTTCTAGCTACTGCCCTAGTACTTCATGTGTGCTAGCTACTGCCCTAGTAGTTCATGTGTTCTAGCTATTGCCCTAGTACTTCATGTGTCCTAGCTACTGCCCTAGTAGTTCATGTGTCCTAGCTACTGCCCTAGTACTTCATGTGTCCTAGCTACTGCCCTAGTAGTTCATGTGTTCTAGCTACTGCCCTAGTACTTCATGTGTGCTAGCTACTGCCCTAGTAGTTCATGTGTCCTAGCTACTGCCCTAGTACTTCATGTGTCCTAGCTACTGCCCTAGTACTTCATGTGTCCTAGGTACTGCCCTAGTACTTCATGTGTGCTAGCTACTGCCCTAGTACTTCATGTGTCCTAGCTACTGCCCTAGTAGTTCATGTGCGCTAGCTACTGCCCTAGTAGTTCATGTGTGCTAGCTACTGCCCTAGTACTTCATGTGTCCTAGCTACTGCCCTAGTACTTCATGTGTCCTAGCTACTGCCCTAGTACTTCATGTGTCCTAGGTACTGCCCTAGTACTTCATGTGTGCTAGCTACTGCCCTAGTACTTCATGTGTCCTAGCTACTGCCCTAGTACTTCATGTGTCCTAGCTACTGCCCTAGTACTTCATGTGTGCTAGCTACTGCCCTAGTACTTCATGTGTCCTAGCTACTGCCCTAGTACTTCATGTGTCCTAGGTACTGCCCTAGTACTTCATGTGTCCTAGCTACTGCCCTAGTACTTCATGTGTGCTAGCTACTGCCCTAGTACTTCATGTGTCCTAGCTACTGCCCTAGTACTTCATGTGTGCTAGCTACTGCCCTAGTACTTCATGTGTCCTAGCTACTGCCCTAGTACTTCATGTGTCCTAGCTACTGCCCTAGTACTTCATGTGTCCTAGCTACTGCCCTAGTACTTCATGTGTCCTAGCTACTGCCCTAGTACTTCATGTGTCCTAGCTACTGCCCTAGTACTTCATGTGTCCTAGCTACTGCCCTAGTACTTCATGTGTCCTAGGTACTGCCCTAGTACTTCATGTGTCCTAGCTACTGCCCTAGTAGTTCATGTGTGCTAGCTACTGCCCTAGTACTTCATGTGTCCTAGCTACTGCCCTAGTAGTTCACGTGTCCTAGCTACTGCCCTAGTAGTTCACGTGTCCTAGCTACTGCCCTAGTAGTTCGTGTCCTAGCTACTGCCCTAGTAGTTTACGTGTCCTAGCTACTGCCCTAGTAGTTCACGTGTCCTAGCTACTGCCCTAGTACTTCATGTGTCCTAGCTACTGCCCTAGTACTTCATGTGTGCTAGCTACTGCCCTAGTAGTTCATGTGTGCTAGCTACTGCCCTAGTAGTTCACGTGTCCTAGCTACTGCCCTAGTAGTTCACGTGTCCTAGCTACTGCCCTAGTAGTTCACGTGTCCTAGCTACTGCCCTAGTAGTTCACGTGTCCTAGCTACTGCCCTAGTAGTTCACGTGTCCTAGCTACTGCCCTAGTAGTTCACGTGTCCTAGCTACTGCCCTAGTAGTTCACGTGTCCTAGCTACTGCCCTAGTAGTTCACGTGTCCTAGCTACTGCCCTAGTAGTTCACGTGTCCTAGCTACTGCCCTAGTAGTTCACGTGTCCTAGCTACTTCCCTAGTAGTTCACGTGTCCTAGCTACTGCCCTAGTAGTTCACGTGTCCTAGCTACTTCCCTAGTAGTTCACGTGTCCTAGCTACTGCCCTAGTAGTTCACGTGTCCTAGCTACTGCCCTAGTAATTCACATGTCCAAGCTACTGCCCTAGTAATAAACTTGTGCTAGCTACTGCCCTAATAGTTCATCTGTGCTGGCTATTGCTCTAATAGTTCACGTGCTAGCTACAGCCCTAGCAGTTCACCTGTGGTAGCTGCACATCGTGTACGTCAGGCCCATATTGGAGTACGCAGCACCAGTATGGAACACACACCTGGTCAAAAATGAAGAAATTGGAGAAAGTGTAGAGGATTGCAGCACGACTAGTTCCGGAGCTAATGAGTTAAGGGAGGACAGGACTTGGGGTGGATATGATAACGATATACTAAATACTGAGAGGAATTGACACAGCGAACCGGGACATTGTTTCAGAGATGGGACATAAGAACAAAAGGGCACAACTGAATATTAAAAACTCAAATGAGTCAGAGGGATGTTAGGAAGCATTTCTTCAGCCTTAGTCTTGTCAGGAAGTGGAATAATATGGAGAGTGAAGTCGTAGAGGCGAGATTCATACGTAGTTTTGAGATGTCCGACAAGACTCCTGTAGCAGGGAGAGAGTGAACCTAGTAGCGACCAACGAAGAGGCGGGGCCGGGAGCTGTGAATCGATCCCTGCAACCACATATAGGTGAGTATACACACACGCGCGCACAAACACAGTGAGGAGCTATACTCTGCTTTAAGAATAGGTGTAATAGGGCTCACTCAGCCAGGAGTGTACCTAGTAGTGGTCAGTGTAAGAGGCAGGACTAGGTGTTGAGACTCGACCCCTGCAACTACAAATAGGAGAGCACAATTAGTTAATATCTCTCTCTCTCTCTCTCTCTCTCTCTCTCTCTCTCTCTCTCTCTCTCTCTTTCGATACATTGGAGAGGAAGTCCAATATTTCTAAGTGATGTGCACGACAGTAGGGAATATATTTTTGTTATTGTTATTGGTGTGACAAGGTTTACCTGCCACCTCCACCTTGCAACCACAGGCACCAGAAGCAAGTGGTGGTGGTAGAGGTGGTGGTGCTGGTGCTAGTAGGGGTGGTGGTGATGCTGGTGCTGGTAGAGGTTGTGGTGGTGCTGAGAGGTGGTGCTGGTGGAGAAGGTGCTGGTAGAGGGGGTTCTCTAAGAGGTGGTGCATATAGAGGTGTTGGTGGTGCTGGTAGAGGTGGTGCTGATGCTGGTAGAGGTTGTGGTGGTGCTGGTGTTGATACATGTGATACTGGTAGAGATGATGTTGGTGGTGGTGCTGGTCGTAGTTGTGCCGCTTTTACTGATGTAGCAGTACACGTTGTTATGGGTTAATTATACTTCACGAGGTGTTGTTCCTGGTGGTGGTACTTCACGAGGTGGTGTTGCTGGTGGTGTTGCTGGTGGTGGTACTTCACGAGGTGGTGTTGCTGGTGGTGGTACTTCACGAGGTGGTGTTGCTGGTGGTGGTACTTCACGAGGTGTTGTTCCTGGTGGTGGTACTTCACGAGGTGTTGTTCCTGGTGGTGGTACTTCATGAGGTGTAGTTCCTGGTGGTGGTACTTCATGAGGTGTAGTTCCTGGTGGTGGTACTTCACGAGGTGGTGTTCCTGATGGTGGTACTTCACGATGTGTAGTTCCTGGTGGTGGTACTTCATGAGGTGTAGTTCCTGGTGGTGGTACTTCACGAGGTGGTGTTGCTGGTGGTGGTACTTCACGAGGTGTAGTTCCTGGTGGTGGTACTTCACGAGGTGTTGTTCCTGATGGTGGTACTTCACGAGGTGTAGTTCCTGGTGGTGGTACTTCACGAGGTGTTGTTCCTGGTGGTGGTACTTCACGAGGTGGTGTTGCTGGTGGTGGTACTTCACGAGGTGGTGTTGCTGGTGGTGGTACTTCACGAAGTGTTGTTCCTGGTGGTGGTACTTCACGAGGTAGTGTTGCTGGTGGTGGTACTTCACGAGGTGGTGTTGCTGGTGGTGGTACTTCACGAGGTGTAGTTCCTGGTGGCGGTACTTCAAGAGGTGTAGTTCCTGGTGGTGGTACTTCACGAGGTGTAGTTCCTGGTGGTGGTACTTCACAAGGTGTAGTTCCTGGTGGTGGTACTTCACGAGGTGTAGTTGCTGGTGGTGGTACTTCACGAGGTGGTGTTGCTGGTGGTGGTACTTCACGAGGTGTAGTTCCTGGTGGTGGTACTTCACAAGGTGTAGTTCCTGGTGGTGGTACTTCACGAGGTGTAGTTGCTGGTGGTGGTACTTCACGAGGTGTAGTTCCTGGTGGTGGTACTTCACGAGGTGTTGTTCCTGGTGGTGGTACATCACGAGGTGGTGTTGCTGGTGGTGGTACTTCACGAGGTGTAGTTCCTGGTGGTGGTACTTCACGAGGTGTAGTTCCTGGTGGTGGTACTTCACGAGGTGGTGTTGCTGGTGGTGGTACTTCACGAGGTGTTGTTCCTGGTGGTGGTACTTCACGAGGTAGTGTTGCTGGTGGTGGTACTTCACGAGGTGTAGTTCCTGGTGGTGGTACTTCACGAGGTGTTGTTCCTGGTGGTGGTACTTCACGAGGTGGTGTTGCTGGTGGTGGTACTTCTCGAGGTGTAGTTCCTGGTGGTGGTACTTCACGAGGTGGTGTTGGTGGTGGTGGTACTTCACGAGGTGTTGTTCCTGGTGGTGGTACTTCATGAGGTGTAGTTCCTGGTGGTGGTACTTCACGAGGTGGTGTTGCTGGTGGTGGTACTTCATGAGGTGTAGTTCCTGGTGGTGGTACTTCACGAGGTGGTGTTGGTGGTGGTGGTACTTCACGAGGTGTAGTTCCTGGTGGTGGTACTTCACGAGGTGTAGTTCCTGGTGGTGGTACTTCACGAGGTGGTGTTCCTGGTGGTGGTACTTCACGAGGTGGTGTTGCTGGTGGTGGTACTTCACGAGGTGTTGTTCCTGGTGGTGGTACTTCACGAGGTGGTGTTGCTGGTGGTGGTACTTCACGAGGTGTAGTTCCTGGTGGTGGTACTTCACGAGGTGGTGTTGCTGGTGGTGGTACTTCACGAGGTGTTGTTCCTGGTGGTGGTACTTCACGAGGTGGTGTTGCTGGTGGTGGTACTTCACGAGGTGGTGTTGCTGGTGGTGGTACTTCACGAGGTGTTGTTCCTGGTGGTGGTACTTCACGAGGTGGTGTTGCTGGTGGTGGTACTTCACGAGGTGTTGCTGGTGGTGGTACTTCACGAGGTGTTGTTCCTGGTGGTGGTACTTCACGAGGTGGTGTTGCTGGTGGTGGTACTTCACGAGGTGTTGTTCCTGGTGGTGGTACTTCACGAGGTGTTGTTCCTGATGGTGGTACTTCACGAGGTGGTGTTGCTGGTGGTGGTACTTCACGAGGTGGTGTTGCTGGTGGTGGTACTTCACGAGGTGTTGTTCCTGGTGGTGGTACTTCACGAGGTGGTATTGCTGGTGGTGGTACTTCACGAGGTGGTGTTGCTGGTGGTGGTACTTCACGAGGTGTAGTTCCTGGTGGTGGTACTTCACGAGGTGTTGTTCCTGGTGGTGGTACTTCACGATGTGTTGTTCCTGGTGGTGGTACTTCACGAGGTGTAGTTCCTGGTGGTGGTACTTCACGAGGTGGTGTTGCTGGTGGTGGTACTTCACGAGGTGTAGTTCCTGGTGGTGGTACTTCACAAGGTGTAGTTCCTGGTGGCGGTACTTCACGAGGTGTAGTTCCTGGTGGTGGTACTTCACGAGGTGTAGTTCCTGGTGGTGGTACTTCACAAGGTGTAGTTCCTGGTGGCGGTACTTCACGAGGTGTAGTTCCTGGTGGTGGTACTTCACGAGGTGTAGTTCCTGGTGGTGGTACTTCACAAGGTGTAGTTCCTGGTGGTGGTACTTCACGAGGTGTAGTTCCTGGTGGTGGTACTTCACGAGGTGTAGTTCCTGGTGGTGGTACTTCACGAGGTGTAGTTCCTGGTGGTGGTACTTCACAAGGTGTAGTTCCTGGTGGCGGTACTTCACGAGGTGTAGTTCCTGGTGGTGGTACTTCACGAGGTGTAGTTCCTGGTGGTGGTACTTCACAAGGTGTAGTTCCTGGTGGCGGTACTTCACGAGGTGTAGTTCCTGGTGGTGGTACTTCACGAGGTGTAGTTCCTGGTGGTGGTACTTCACGAGGTGTAGTTCCTGGTGGTGGTACTTCACGAGGTGTAGTTCCTGGTGGTGGTACTTCACGAGGTGTAGGTCCTGGTGATGGTACTTCACGAGGTGTAGTTCCTGGTGGTGGTACTTCACGAGGTGTAGTTCCTGGTGGTGGTACTTCACGAGGTGTAGTTCCTGGTGGTGGTACTTCACGAGGTGTAGTTCCTGGTGGTGGTACTTCACGAGGTGTAGTTCCTGGTGGTGGTACTTCACGAGGTGTAGTTCCTGGTGGTGGTACTTCACGAGGTGTAGTTCCTGGTGGTGGTACTTCACGAGGTGTAGTTCCTGGTGGTGGTACTTCACGAAGTGGTGTTGCTGGTGGTGGTACTTCACGAGGTGTAGTTCCTGGTGGTGGCACTTCACGAGGTGTAGTTCCTGGTGGTGGTACTTCACGAGGTGTAGTTCCTGGTGGTGGTACTTCACGAGGTGTAGTTCCTGGTGGTGGTACTTCACGAGGTGTAGTTCCTGGTGGTGGTACTTCACGAGGTGTAGTTCCTGGTGGTGGTACTTCACGAGGTGTAGGTCCTGGTGATGGTACTTCACGAGGTGTAGTTCCTGGTGGTGGTACTTCACGAGGTGTAGTTCCTGGTGGTGGTACTTCACGAGGTGGTGTTTCTTGTGGTGGTACTTCACGAGGTGATGTTGCTAGTGGTGGTACTTCACGAGGTGTAGTTGCTGTTGGTGGTACTTCACGAGGTGTTGCTGGTGGTGGTACTTCACGAGGTGTAGTTCCTGGTGGTGGTACTTCACGAGGTGGTGTTGCTTGTGGTGGTGCTTCACGAGATGGTGTTGCTGGTGGTGGTACTTCACGAGGTGTAGTTCCTGGTGGTGGTACTTCACGAGGTGGTGTTGCTGGTGGTGGTACTCCACAAGGTGTAGTTGTTGGTGGTGGTACTTCACGAGGTGGTGTTGCTGGTGGTGGTACTTCACGAGGTGTAGTTCCTGGTGGTGGTACTTCACGAGGTGTAGTTGCTGGTGGTGGTACTTCACGAGGTGTAGTTCCTGGTGGTGGTACTTCACGAGGTGTAGTTGCTGGTGGTGGTACTTCACGAGGTGTAGTTCCTGGTGGTGGTACTTCACGAGGTGTAGTTCCTGGTGGTGGTACTTCACGATGTGTTGTTCCTGGTGGTGGTACTTCACGATGTGTTGTTCCTGGTGGTGGTACTTCACGATGTGTTGTTCCTGGTGGTGGTACTTCACGAGGTGGTGTTGCTGGTGGTGGTACTTCACGAGGTGGTGTTGCTGGTGGTGGTACTTCACGAGGTAGTGTTGCTGGTGGTGGTACTTCACGATGTGTTGTTCCTGGTAGTGGTACTTCACGATGTGTTGTTCCTGGTGGTGGTACTTCACGAGGTGGTGTTGGTGGTGGTGGTACTTCACGAGGTATAGTTCCTGGTGGTGGTACTTCACGAGGTGGTGTTGCTGGTGGTGGTACTTCACGAGGTGTAGTTCCTGGTGGTGGTACTTCACGAGGTGTAGTTCCTGGTGGTGGTACTTCACGAGGTTTAGTTCCTGGTGGTGGTACTTCACGAGGTGTAGTTCCTGGTGGTGGTACTTCACGATGTGTTGTTCCTGGTGGTGGTACTTCACGAGGTGGTGTTGCTGGTGGTGGTACTTCACGAGGTGTAGTTCCTGGTGGTGGTACTTCACGAGGTGGTGTTGCTGGTGGTGGTACTTCACGAGGTGTAGTTCCTGGTGGTGATACTTCACGAGGTGGTGTTCCTGGTGGTGGTACTTCACGAGGTGTAGTTCCTGGTGGTGGTACTTCACGAGGTGGTGTTGCTGGTGATGGTACTTCACGAGGTGTAGTTCCTGGTGGTGGTACTTCACGAGGTGTTGTTCCTGGTGGTGGTACTTCACGAGGTGGTGTTGCTGGTGGTGGTACTTCACGAGGTGTAGTTCCTGGTGGTGGTACTTCACGAGGTGTAGTTCCTGGTGGTGGTACTTCACGAGGTGTAGTTCCTGGTGGTGGTACTTCACGAGGTGTAGTTCTTGGTGGTGGTACTTCACGAGGTGTAGTTCCTGGTGGTGGTACTTCTCGAGGTGGTGTTGCTGGTGGTGGTACTTCACGAGGTGGTGTTGCTGGTGATGGTACTTCTCGAGGTGATGTTGCTTGTGGTGGTACTTCACGAGGTGTAGTTCCTGGTGGTGGTACTTCACGAGGTGGTGTTGGTGGTGGTGGTACTTCACGAGGTGTAGTTCCTGGTGGTGGTACTTCACGAGGTGGTGTTGGTGGTGGTGGTACTTCACGAGGTGTAGTTCCTGGTGGTGGTACTTCACGAGGTGTAGTTCCTGGTGGTGGTACTTCACGAGGTGTAGTTCCTGGTGGTGGTACTTCACGAGGTGTAGTTCCTGGTGGTGGTACTTCACGAGGTGTAGTTCCTGGTGGTGGTGCTTCACGAGGTGTAGTTCCTGGTGGTGGTACTTCACGAGGTGTAGTTCCTGGTGGTGGTACTTCACGAGGTGTTGTTCCTGGTGGTGGTACTTCACGAGGTGGTGTTCCTGGTGGTGGTACTTCACGAGGTGTTGTTCCTGGTGGTGGTACTTCACGAGGTGTTGTTCCTGGTGGTGGTACTTCACGAGGTGTAGTTCCTGGTGGTGGTACTTCACGAGGTGTTGTTCCTGGTGGTGGTACTTCACGAGGTGGTGTTGCTGGTGGTGGTACTTCACGAGGTGTAGTTCCTGGTGGTGGTACTTCACGAGGTGGTGTTGCTGGTGGTGGTACTTCACGAGGTGTAGTTCCTGGTTGTGGTACTTCACGAGGTGTAGTTCCTGGTGGTGGTACTTCACGAGGTGTAGTTCCTGGTGGTGGTACTTCACGAGGTGTAGTTCCTGGTGGTGGTACTTCACGAGGTGTAGTTCCTGGTGGTGGTACTTCACGAGGTGTAGTTCCTGGTGGTGGTGCTTCACGAGGTGTAGTTCCTGGTGGTGGTACTTCACGAGGTGTAGTTCCTGGTGGTGGTACTTCACGAGGTGTTGTTCCTGGTGGTGGTACTTCACGAGGTGGTGTTGCTGGTGGTGGTACTTCACGAGGTGTTGTTCCTGGTGGTGGTACTTCACGAGGTGTTGTTCCTGGTGGTGGTACTTCACGAGGTGTTGTTCCTGGTGGTGGTACTTCACGAGGTGTTGTTCCTGGTGGTGGTACTTCACGAGGTGGTGTTGCTGGTGGTGGTACTTCACGAGGTGTAGTTCCTGGTGGTGGTACTTCACGAGGTGGTGTTGCTGGTGGTGGTACTTCACGAGGTGTAGTTCCTGGTTGTGGTACTTCACGAGGTGTAGTTCCTGGTGGTGGTACTTCACGAGGTGTAGTTCCTGGTGGTGGTACTTCACGAGGTGTAGTTGCTGGTGGTGGTACTTCACGAGGTGTAGTTCCTGGTGGTGGTACTTCACGAGGTGTAGTTCCTGGTTGTGGTACTTCACGAGGTGGTGTTGCTGGTGGTGGTACTTCACGAGGTGGTGTTGCTGGTGGTGGTACTTCACGAGGTGTAGTTCCTGGTGGTGGTACTTCACGAGGTGGTGTTTCTGGTGGTGGTGCTTCACAAGGTGTTGCTGGTGGTGGTGCTTCACGAGGTGGTGTTTCTGGTGGTGGTGCTTCACGAGGTGGTGTTGCTGGTGGTGGTACTTCACGAGGTGGTGTTGCTGGTGGTGGTGCTTCACGAGGTGGTGGTGCTTCACGAGTTGGTGTTGCTGGTGGTGGTACTTCACGAGGTGGTGTTGCTGGTGGTGGTGCTTCAAGAGGTGGTGTTGCTGGAGGTGGTGCTTCACGAGGGGGTGTTCCTGGTGGTGGTGCTTCACGAGGTGGTGTTGCTGGTGGTGGTGCTTCACGAGGTGGTGTTCCTGGTGGTGGTGCTTCACGAGGTGGTGTTGCTGGTGGTGGTGCTTCACGAGGTGGTGTTTCTGGTGGTGGTGCTTCACGAGGTGGTGTTGCTGGTGGTGGTACTTCACGAGGTGGTGTTTCTGGTAGTGGTGCTTCACGAGGTGGTGTTCCTGGTGGTGGTGCTTCACGAGGTGGTGTTTCTGGTGGTGGTGCTTCACGAGGTGGTGTTGCTGGTGGTGGTGCTTCACGAGGTGGTGTTGCTGGTGATGGTGTTTCACGAGGTGGTGTTGCTGGTGGTGGTGCTTCACGAGGTGGTGTTGCTGGTGGTGGTGCTTCAAGAGGTGGTGGTGCTTCACGAGGTGGTGTTGCTGGTGGTGGTGCTTCACGAGGTGGTGTTTCTGGTGGTGGTGCTTCACGAGGTGGTGTTGCTGGTGGTGGTGCTTCACGAGGTGGTGTTGCTGGTGGTGGTGCTTCACGAGGTGGTGTTTCTGGTGGTGGTGCTTCACGAGGTGGTGTTGCTGGTGGTGGTGCTTCAAGAGGTGGTGTTTCTGGTGGTGGTGCTTCACGAGGTGGTGTTGCTGGTGGTGGTGCTTCACGAGGTGGTGTTTCTGGTGGTGGTGCTTCACGAGGTGGTGTTGCTGGTGGTGGTGCTTCACGAGGTGGTGTTGCTGGTGGTGGTGCTTCACGAGGTGGTGTTTCTGGTGGTGGTGCTTCACGAGGTGGTGTTGCTGGTGGTGGTGCTTCACGAGGTGGTGTTTCTGGTGGTGGTGCTTCACGAGGTGGTGTTGCTGGTGGTGGTGCTTCACGAGGTGGTGTTGCTGGTGGTGGTGCTTCACGAGGTGGTGTTGCTGGTGGTGGTGCTTCACGAGGTGGTGTTCCTGGTGGTGGTGCTTCACGAGGTGGTGTTCCTGGTGGTGGTGCTTCACGAGGTGGTGTTCCTGGTGGTGGTGCTTCACGAGGTGGTGTTCCTGGTGGTGGTGCTTCACGAGGTGGTGTTCCTGGTGGTGGTGCTTGGTGGTGCTTCACGAGGTGGTGTTCCTGGTGGTGGTGCTTCACGAAGGTGGTGTTCCTGGTGGTGGTGCTTCACGAGGTGGTGTTCCTGGTGGTGGTGCTTCACGAGGTGGTGTTCCTGGGTGGTGGTTCACGAGGTGGTGTTCCTGGTGGTGGTGCTTCACGAGGTGGTGCTTCACTGGTTCCTGGTGGTGGTGCTTCACGCTTCACGAGGTGGTGTTCCTGGTGGTGGTGTGGTGTTCCTGGTGGTGGTGCTTCACGAGGTGGTGGTTCACGCGGTGTTGTTCCTGGTGGTGGTACTTCACTGTTGTGGTGGTGGTACTTCACGAGGTGGTGTTCCTGGTGGTGGTACTTCACGAGGTGTTGTTCCTGGTGGTGGTACTTCACGAGGTGTTGTTCCTGGTGGTGGTACTTCACGAGGTGGTGTTCCTGGTGGTGGTGCTTCACGAGGTGGTGTTCCTGGTGGTGGTGCTTCACGAGGTGGTGTTCCTGGTGGTGGTGCTTCACGAGGTGGTGTTCCTGGTGGTGGTGCTTCACGAGGTGGTGTTCCTGGTGGTGGTGCTTCACGAGGTGGTGTTCCTGGTGGTGGTGCTTCACGAGGTGGTGTTCCTGGTGGTGGTGCTTCACGAGGTGGTGTTCCTGGTGGTGGTGCTTCACGAGGTGGTGTTCCTGGTGGTGGTGCTTCACGAGGTGGTGTTCCTGGTGGTGGTGCTTCACGAGGTGGTGTTCCTGGTGGTGGTGCTTCACGAGGTGGTGTTCCTGGTGGTGGTGCTATGGCTGATTGTAACAAGTTGTAAATAAAGTTGTAGTAATTATTTTTATGCTTCTATTTAGTGACGGGTGCTGGCGCACGCACGCGGTGTGTCTGTAATCACCTAATTGTGGTTGCAGGGGTCGATTCACAGCTCCTGGCCCCGCCTCTTCGCTGGTCGCTACTAGGCCCACTCTTTCCCTGCTCCACGAGCTTTATCACACGTCCCCTTACAGCTCTGTATGGATCCTGCCTCCACTACCTCATTTTCCAGACTATTCCACTTCCTGACTACTCTGTGACTGAAGAAATACTTCCTAACATCCCTGTGACTCATCTGAGTCTTCTATGTGTGTTTATGCACCGTCTTTTACTTACAGTTTTGTGGTTACAGGGGTTGAATCGTGGCTCCTGGCCTAACCTCTTCACCTTCATGAGCCATTATTATTGTTGTTGTTATTATTGTTGTGTTGTTGTTGTTGTTGTTGTTGTATTTATAGGGAAGAGTTAAATCCGTAAATACGAGAGGAATGAGAGGTAATCTGGTTTGTGCACTCGAACAAATCAAACATCGAGAACCCATTACGCTTAACTTGCATAACAAACTAAATGTATACACTTTCAGTATTTGCTGTTATTGATATTAACGCCGGTGTAGAGTAATATGGATTTTATTTGAAACTTTTGCTTTTTAAAGAGAGATAGAGTTGATTCATTCACTTGTATATCTTTTTCTCTGTCCCTTTCCCCTCCCCTCATGCGAATTGGTTCTATTGCATGAGAGTTCCATTTGTGGTTTACATACAACTAGTTTTAATCACGTCTCGGCTGGTATCAAAGCTTGGGTCTATTAATAACTTTATTTCATAGTTAACTTTAAATGTGTGCAGTAATGTGAAGCAACATTCAAATAAGATACAGATTAAATTTAAAGACATTTGTTGACCAGTGCTTTCATTTGGTCAGTTGCATCATAACAATGATCTTGTTCACAACAGATGCCGAAGGCTTCTTAAATGACGTTCACCTAGACCGGGATGAGGCTCAAGATTAGTCGTGTCTTCTATTTTGTGAAGAAGTGGGAGACAAGATGGCTTGCAGGCCATCCAAGCCTGGACTAGCTTGTACCTTGTACAGAGTTTTGCAGACACTGTCGCCTAGACAGTAAATGTTCCTTAATGCTTAAAGTTTCTTGGCTGCCTGATTATGCGGATCAGCACATTGGTCTTTGCAGCCTGATTCCACCCACATGATATCGTCTTCCTGTCTTGGTGCTTAGTCTCTGATATTTATTCGTATTCCATCACCAGTAGTAGTCATGCTCTCTAGAACTGATAGTCTGTGTCTTTTTTTCCTCTCTTTTCTCACTTATTCATTCACCAACCACTCCCTTCCCACCCAGTCCTTCACCACCCACTCCATCTTCTTGTGTCTTGCTTCAAGCATCGCTATATATCTTCCATATTTTATGACTAAAACATAATGATGAGCTATGTCATGTACCACCAGCTTACTGCTGCTCTTGACTCTTTCTTCCTACACCCCCACACTTACTCTGCTCCATCACACTGTATCCCCACACTCAAACTACAACATCCCTCCCTCCCTCCTTCCTTCACAACCCAGGCTACGCCCTGACACTCAGACTACAACCTCCCTCCCTCCTTCCCCACTCAGGCTACCCCCTCACACAGGCTACACCCTCCCTCTTTCCTTTCCCACCCAGGCTGCGCCCTCGCACTCTTCAGACTACAACCTCACTCCGTGCTTCTCCACTCAAGGTACGCCCTCACACTCAGACTACACCTTGTATCCTGGCGTTCTCTCTTCGGCTTCTTGTAGGTCATATTTTCAACTGGTCCTGGTGTTAGAGATGTGAGAACATCCCACTGAATGGTGCCACTAGTGAAGCTGGGTCATGCACCCACTGCTGACTTTCTTGTATGTTTTTGTAGGATTTGCTTTACCATTTCATTGTATACCTTGGAGGAGGATGAAAGCCAGTCTCTGGGAAAGGCAGTAAGTAAGCTTGGTCTACACAGTCTGACGGGAGATGTGACTTGCTTCCTCTGAGAGCAATCTAGAGAAAGCTTTAGGGCATTTTCTAGCATAGAGTTTAGAGGGATTTCGTACTTGGTTTGGGGCTGCTGAGGGACGATAAAAATCGCAAGAAGTACGTTAACTTCTGGAAAGAGAGAGTAAGAGACATCTAGTGGTGAAGTGGAAAACTTTTTAGGCATCAGTGTCTTTAATAGTGCCTTCTACCATATTAAAGTCGACAATTTTTATCCTCGACTTCGGCATTAGATCCTATAGAAGCACAAGTCACAGTCACCTTGAACTCCTGTCCAGATGACTAACACTCGTTATTCATATGTTAGTGAAGAAAGGCCTTTGGAGTTAGGCCTAACAGATTTTATAGTGACAGCTTGACTGGCAACTCTCCGGAAACCAGATGCTGAGTTAATTAGATAGCCTTTCTGTGTTTAATATAGTACGTAGGCACACAGGAAGTGAGCTACGTCACCCACTTTCACACCTTAACAGGAGTCAATTGAATGTTCACCAAAGAAAAGTTTGGGTTTGCCACGTTAGGGAAACGTGATAAATGGATGAAGTGTGTGGAAATGGTACTGAACAACTCTAAACACAGTATCTTTCTTAATTTAAAAAAAAAATTGTCAAGGCGAGTTCAATCGCTTTTGGCTGAGGTTAGAAATATTTCTCAACGTATCATAAACTAAAATTGGAATATTCAATAGAAGAATGGTCTCCACTTCTTAAAATTTTCACGGCATGCTACCAGATGGTTCCCAGAGCTAAGAGAGAAAGAGTAATGTGAAGAATCACTGGAAATATTTTAAAGGCAGAGGGAGGGAAGAGAGAGAAAAGGACAGTGACTGTTTCACTGATTGTATCAGTAACTGTTTCACTGATTGTGTGACTGTTTTACTGGTTGTACCAGTGACTGTGTCACTGACAGACTCACTGCCTGTTTCACTGACTGTATCAGTGACTGTCTCACTGACTTTCTCACTGACTGTCTCACCGACTGTTTCACTTACTGTTTCACTTACTGTTTCACTGACTTTTTCACTGACTGTATCAGTGACTGTCTCACTGATCTTCTCACTGATTGTCTCACTGATTTTCACTTACTGTATCAGTGACTGTCTCACTGACCTCACTGACTGCTGCTTCACTAACTTTCACTGACTGTATCAGTGACTGTTTCACTGGCTGTATCAGTGATTGTCTCACTGACTTTCTCACTGACTGTTTCACTGTTTTACTGACTGTATCAGTGACTGTTTTACTGTATTAGTGGAGCTGATATACAAAAGTTTTAACGTTATGTGTGCTCTGAAACATTAAAACGAAAAACTTTATTAAACTGCCAATAAAATCATCGCCTAATCTTCTAATCCATTCCATCGTCCCCTCCAGAAAAAGCATAAAATACATCATCAGACTGCATATAAAAGTAACTTCAAAAGAACACTATGGTTGCAGTATTGACTTCAAATACTTACTAAGAGACTTAACTCCAGATTTCACAAAGGTACTAAAAAAATTAATTTATGCAATACAGTTCTTTGCATCAAACCCTCTCAGGAGAGAAGGCAAAGCCTCTCGCCTTTATTCTGCATCTCTCGTATTTAATGGAAATTGACATACTCATAATTTCTTTTTAGTATAAATACAATTCTAGCTTTAATAAATAGCTTTTTTTTCCATCTCATTCTGCCTCTGAAGAATCTTGAAGGAGAGTGTTTGGTGGGTGTCCCGGTAATTCATTCATATCTTGTATCATTTGTTTTCTTATGCTTTACCCAGTGTCAGTTGCTAAAACGCTTCCTGAATGCAGATTTTGTTATGTTTCAAGTTAGGTTATGGTAGTTACATACACCTAGTTAAAAAAAAAAGAGCGCGACAGAGCCCTGGTTAACCCATGTATTAAAATAAGGATTTTTTACGCATGGTGTGAGAACGAACATTCAATGGAGACTTAATGAAAGGTTCTTATGACGAGGATGGTGAAATTGATGGAACTATAATAAAGGGAAACGTTGTCCCAAAAAATGTTACTCTGCAACGTGTAAGTTACAGCGATGCGATAACTCCTACTCACGTAAAACAAATATTCATTTAAAGTAACTTACATTATGTGTGAAGTCAGTCAGTTTTGGCAAGGAGTTACACAATATAAACTTGCAGCTGTTGGCTGCATGCGGCACTGAGGGTCATGTGTTCACTCACTTCTATTGGGAATTTGGCTCGGGAACAAAACTAACTGCGTAAGTACCATAGTTGATGTGTAAGTTACAAAAGTGTTGACATGTGGCATTGATTTTCCTTGAATCGATTGACGTTCATGTTTACCACCATCATTCCCCTTCTCTCTTTCTCCTCTCTCACCCTATTCTTTCGTGTGTTAACGCTTTACCCCTTCCTGTCTTCTTTCTCCCAGTTTCTTTTCTCGTCTTTCCATCTCACCTGTGGCTTCTCGGTATCCTCCTCAGCCTCTCTGACCTCCAGACTTTGTTCTTCGACTAGTTGAAGGTGAAAGGAATCCTTAAGTGTACTTTACCGCGAATTACATTCACCTCAAAATATCCTGACGGAGATAATAGCTTTGAATGGTGTGCTCCATCTGTGGAAGCATCGGCTTACTCTCTAGATTAGTAATAAACGCATTTGCCGCACTTGCTTATTGAGCGCGTGGGACCAACCACTCATCCGGTTATGATGGACATGATGTGCGCCTACCTTTATATACTCACCTAGTGTGTACACATGTGTACACTCATTGTGTACACGTGCGTGCACTCACTTATTATGTACACATGTGAAGGCACATGTGTATACTCACCTACTGTGTTGGCTGGGACGATTCACAGCTTAGTTTACATTAATTGAAAGTACTGATTTCCTGTTTCTTGGTTTATATCATATTCATATATGCAGCACAAGCCTCATGGGTATGGAAGTGTTTAGCTCTAAGTCTTTCGCACTCTTGTGTGTCGTCAGAAGCGGCCTGCTGCTGAAATGCTCCTGTCTCACTTCAGAGAATTTATCCTCTTATA
>NC_091323.1:27698844-27928844 GCF_038502225.1 Cherax quadricarinatus
ATTTGTCAAGTATTACATCACGCTGACTGACATATTATCAAATTATATATTTATGATATACCTTATTATTACAAGAATATATTTTGCATATCACGTAAATGTTAAACGTAAATATTTAATCAATGATTGTGTGATTTGTTTAGTGACGTAAACATTTATTGTTGCTACTATGTGACTATTATATATGGTAGTGTAAGCCCACACTACCAGGGTATCCAAACTTGTTTTAATTTTATCCAGTGTTTGGTGCGGCTCAAGAATGTAAGCTAGAGATTGTTAGAGTATAAAGATAGAGGAGCCCTGCAGGAGGCCTACTGGCTCATCTTGAAGAGCCCTGCAGGAGGCCTACTGGCTCATTTTGGAGAGCCCTGCTGGAGGCCAACTGGCTCATCTTGCAGAGCCCTGCAGGAGGCCTACTGGCTCATCTTGGAGACACGTTTCCGCAAGTAAAGATACCCAAGTGTCACACGTGCCTTGTTCATCAAATGGCGGTATTATATACCATTAATGTAATAATACCCCCTCCACACACACACACGAAGGGGCCAGTCCTAGGACCAGTGCTATTTTTGGTATATGTGAATGACCTGACGGAAGGGATAGACTCAGAAGTGTCCCTTTTTGCAGATGTGAAGTTAATGAGGAGAATTAAATCAGATGAGGACCAAGCAGGACTACAAAGAGACCTGGACAGGCTGGATGCTTGGTCCAGCAAATGGCTCCTCGAATTTAACCCTGCCAAATTCAAAGTCATGAAGATCGGAGAAGGGCAAAGAAGACCGCAGACAGAGTACAGGCTAGGTGGCCAAAGACTGCAAACCTTACTTAATAAAAAGGATCTTGGGGTGAGTATAATACCGAGCACATCATCTGAAGCGCACATCAACCAGATCACTGCTGCAGCATATGGACACCTGACGAACCTGAGAATAGCGTTCTAATACCTCAGTAAGGAATCGTTCAAGACTCTGTACACCGTGTACGTCAGGCCTTGACCCCTGCAACCACAAATTAGGTGAGGACACACACACACACACACACACACACACACACACACACACACACACACACACACACACACACACACACACACACACAGGAGCTAGTGACCACGTGGTTCTGTGCTTTGAATACATAGTAGAGTTGCAGTGGAGAGAGTAACAAGAGTTTAACGGGAAAAGCTAGACTATAAAAGAGGGGACTACATAGGTTTGAGAAACTTCCTGCAGGAGGTTCAGTGGGACAGAGAACTGGCAGGAAAGCCAGTAAATGAAATGATGGAATATGTAACAAGAAAATGCAAGGAGGCAGTGGAAAGGTTCATTCCCAAGGGTAACAGAAACAATGGGAAGACCAGAACAAGCCCCTGGTTTACCCGACGGTGTAAGGAGGCAAAAACAAAGTGCAATAGAGAATGGAAAAAGTACAGAAAGCAGAGAACACATGAAAATAGGGAGATTAGTCGCAGAGCCAGGAACGAGTATGCACAGGTAAGGAGGGAGGCCCAGCGACAGTATGAAAATAACATAGCATCGAAAGTCAAGACTGACCCGAAACTGTTGTATAGCCACATCAGGAAGAAGACAACAGTCAAAGACCATGTGATCAGACTGAGGACAGAAGGTGGAGAACTCACAAGAAATGATCAGGAGGTATGTGAGGAGCTAAACAGGAGATTTAACGAAGTTTTTACAGTAGAGATAGGAAGGGCTCTGGGAAGATAGCACAGAAGGGAACATCAAGAGGGAATATACCAACAAGTGTTGGATAACATACGAACAACCGAGGAGGAGGTGCAGAAGCTGCTAAGTGACCTTGATACCTCAAAGGCGATGGGACCGGACAACATCTCCCCGTGGGTCCTTAGAGAAGGAGCAGAGATGCTGTGTGTGCCCCTAATCACAGTCTTCAACACATCCCTTGAAACTGGGCAACTACCTGAGATATGGAAGACGGCAAATGTAGTCCCCATATTTAAGAAAGGAGACAGAAACGAGGCACTAAACTACAGACCTGTGTCTCTGACATGTATAGTAAGCAAAGTCATGGACAAGATTATCAGGAGGAGAGTGGTGGAACACCTGGAACGGAACAAGATTATAAATGAAAACCAGCATGGATTCATGGAAGGCAAATCCTGTGTCACAAACCTTCTGGAGTTCTATGACAAGGTAACAGAAGTAAGACACGAGAGAGACGGGTGGGTTGATTGAATTTTCCTGGACTGCAGGAAGGCCTTTGACACAGTTCCTCACAAGAGATTAATGCAGAAGCTGGAGGATCAGGCGCATATAATAGGGAGGGCACTGCAATGGATCAGGGAATACCTGACAGGGAGGCAACAACGAGTCATGGTAAGTGAAGAGGTATCACAGTGGGCGCCTGTGACGAGCGGGGTCCCACAGGGGTCAGTTCTAGGACCAGTACTATTTTTGATATATGCGAACGACATGATGGAAGGAATAGACTCTTAAAGTGTCCCTATTCGCAGATGATGTGAAGCTGATGAGAAGAATTAAATCGGATGAGGATGAGGCAGGACTGCAAAGAGACCTGGACAGGCTGGACACTTGGTCCAGAAACTGGCTTCTCGAGTTCAACCCTGCCAAATGCAAAGTCATGAAGATTGGGGAGGGGCAAAGAAGACCCCAGAAAGAGTATAGGCTAGGTGGACAAAAACTACAGACCTCACTCAGGGAGAAAGATCTTGGGCTGACCATAACACCGAGCACGTCACCGGAGGCACACATCAACCAAATAACTGCTGCAGCATACGGGCGCCTGGCAAACCTGAGAATAGCATTCCGATACCTTAATAAGGAATCGTTCAAGACACTGTACACTGTATGTTAGGCCCATACTGGAGTATGCAGCACCAGTCTGGAACCCACACCTGGTCAAACACGTCAAGAAGTTAGAGAAAGTACAAAGGTTTGCAACAAGGCTAGTCCCAGAGCTCAGGGGAATGTCGTACGAGGGAAATCGGACTGACGACACTGGAGGACAGAAAGGTCAGGGGAGACATGATAACGACATACAAGATACTGCGGGGAATAGAAAAGGTGGACAGAGACAGGATGTTCCAGAGGGGGAACACAGAAGCAAGGGATCACAATTGGAAGCTGAAGACTCAGATGAGTCACAGGGATGTTAGGAAGTATTTCTTCAGTCATAGAGTCGTCAGGAAGTGGAATAGCCTAGCAAGTGAAGTAATGGAGGCAGGAACCATACATAGTTTTAAGAAGAGGTATGACAAAGCTCAGGAAGCAGAGAGGGAGAGGACCTACTAGCGATCAGTGAAGAGGCGGGGCCAGGAGCTGAGTCTCGACCCCTGCAACCACAATTAGGTGAGTACAATTAGGTGAGTACACACACACACACACACACACACACACACACACACACACACACACACACACACACACACCAATATTAAAATACAATTCGATCATACACCGTTATTAGATATTAAAGCTGGCATGTTATTGATGCACTGACACAACGTCGCGTTGGTGATGCCTCCGAACAACAATGACATTGAATGTTACTCTCTGAAACAAATAATCTTGCGAAATATTCGCGCGTAAATTTGCAAGTATTAATTTTTATTTCTTGAAGTCAGAGCTTTATTAATTTTAATGGAGGCGAATGAATTTTCCATGTGAGGAAGTAAGTTACTTAAATAGTATATTATAAATAACATCTACCTCTGTCTGTAGTTGATTTCAAGGGTCATCGCCTCCGCTGCCCGGTCCCAGACCAGGTCTCCAGCAACACAGACACAAAGACAGACACAGAGGCACAGAAGACGCACAAATATAGATTGACACAGACTCGAGCATTGCTAGAGTGGGTCATTATTTTTTTTTAAAACTGAAATATAAACAAATAAAATTAAAAAAAAAAATGAGTAGGGTGGATTGGGTATGATTAATAATTCTAGTCACATGAATTGCTAAACCTAATGAGTGATTCAGCGCAAAGATTGATGAAGAGTCGATCCTCCGTCTGCTACTATCAAGACAAACTCTTTTTTTGGACCCAGACTTCCTCTAGGAAGTAGTCAGGAGGTTTAAGGGAAGGGAATGGGGAAGGGGAAGGAAAGTGAAGGATAGAAGGCAAAGGGAAGGATTGGTATCTCTGGCTGGAATATATATCTGCTGATCAGAAAGAGATTTGGCAAACAAGGAAAAATGTGCAGGAAAAGGAGAAAGTAGCGCGAGTGTTGGAGACGGAAATCCCTGAGGAGGAGCACCGCCGCCACCCGGGATCTGGACCACTCATACGTGTGGGGAAATGTTCTGCCTCACAAGGGCGTCGTTTCTAAGGAAAATCTTTTTTATATGAAGGAGGGAAAGGAGCAGTTCATGACGGACTTCAGAAACATCATTTTTTGTGATGGAAGGAAAAATGGAAGGAAGGAAACAGTGCTGGTCAATATCGTATTGCAAATAAAACATGAAATGTTTGGCATATTTTGTGTAGTTTATTATGTTTACTTCAACATTATTTCCCAACGAACTGTTAATTTCATTCTAAAATAAATCCACAATAATTAATATGATTTTTTCTTTAAACACAACCCAAAGTAAATGTTCACTCATTGTCAAACCAAATTTTCCAAGTGGCTCAACAAGACTTAAAAAAAAATCCCATTGTGCGGCTTAAATAATATATGTGAAGTTCCTCTGAATGCCAAATTGTGTTTAGCTAAATACAGAATTATGCTCATCAGACTAGCTAAATACAGAATTATGTTCATCAGACTAGCTAAATACAGAATTATGCTCATCAGACATTTCAAAGCTTGGTACGAGTGTTCTCGCTGCTTCCTACACGTCACTGCACCCCTAACCAATATATTCGTTACTCTGCAATCACAGTGATGTCTTAGGCTACTTCTAATGGAATTTCAGGTGATGAATTTTCATGTATTGCAAATATCTGTTAGCATTCCTTCAGTCATTGAGCTTTAGTGTCAGTATTTTCATTTGGTTTGAAAGATATGCATATTCACAGATATACAAAATCTATGTCGATCACAAACCACGGAACGGGTGGGGATTTGAAACACGTTCCGTGGTTTGTTTACAATCGTGTTATTACGATTTCATGAGGATGTCGATCACTATATCTAGGTCCAGAGTCGCCCATCTTAGGTCAGAGGTGAGTATCCCACTGTTCCTCATACAATCATACCTGTTTTGCACAGTATATATTTACCGGGAGGTATTTGTCTCTCAGCGTATATGCAATGAGAATTTACCTTAATCACATTTTTGAGGGACTGAAGTATTGTCGACTGGTGATGATCAGGTTACTTAAAACCAGTCAACCAACATGCATTGAACAGTTACCAACCCTGCTGTTTGTAGTCTCAAAATTGTGAAGTGTAGCAAAGGAGAGGGTGACAGGGGTGTCATGCTGAGGGTGACAGTGGTGTTATGCTGAGGGTGACAGTGGTGTCATGCTGAGGGTGACAGTGGTGTCATGCTGAGGGTGACAGTGGTGTCATTCTGAGGGTGACAGTGGTGTCACGCTGAGGGGGACAGTTTTGTCATGCTGAGGGTGACAGTGGTGTCATGCTGAGGGTGACGGTGGTGTCATGCTGAGGGTGACAGTGGTGTCATGCTGAGGGTGACAGTGGTGTCATGCTGAGGGGGACAGTGGTGTCACGCTGAGGGGGACAGTTTTGTCATGCTGAGGGTGACGGTGGTGTCATGCTGAGGGTGACGGTGGTGTCATACTGAGGGTGACATTGGTGTCATGCTGAGGGGGACAGTGGTGTCATGCTGAGGGTGACAGTGGTGTCATGCTGAGGGGGACAGTTTTGTCATGCTGAGGGTGACAGTGGTGTAATGCTGAGGGTGACAGTGGTGTCACGCTGAGGGGGACAGTTTTGTCATGCTGAGGGTGACAGTGGTGTCATACTGAGGGTGACAGTGGTGTCATGCTGAGGGTGACAGTGGTGTCAGTACAGAGGAGGACAATTGTGTCATGCTGAAGGGGAGAGTTGTGTCATGCTGAGGGTGACAGTGGTGTCATGCTGAGGGTGACAGTGGTGTCATGCTGAGGGTGACAGTGGTGTAACGCTCAGGGTGACAGTTTTGTCATGCTGAGGGTGACGGTGGTGTCATGCTGAGGGTGACAGTGGTGTCACGCTGAGGGTGACAGTTTTGTCATGCTGAGGGTGACAGTGGTGTCATGCTGAGGGTGACAGTGGTGTCACGCTGAGGGGGACAGTTTTGTCATGCTGAGAGTGACGGTGGTGTCAAGCTGAGGGTGACATTGGTGTCATGCTGAGGGTGACGGTGGTGTCATACTGAGGGCGACAGTGGTGTTATGCTGAGGGTGACAGTGGTGTCAGTACTGAAGGTGATAGTGGTGTCACGCTGAGGGTGACAGTGGTGTCACGCTGAGAGTGACAGTGGTGTCATGCTGAGGGGTGACAGTGGTGTCATGCTGAGGGTGACAGTGGTTTCAGTGCTGAGGGTGACAGTGGTGTCAGTACAGAGGACAGTTGTGTCATGCTGAAGGGGAGAGTTGTGTCATGTTCAGGGTGACAGTGGTGTCATGCTGAGGGTGACAGTGGTGTCATGCTGAGGTTGACAGTGGTGTCATGCTGAGGGTGACAGTGGTGTCATGCTGAGGGTGACAGTGGTGTCATGCTGAGGTTGACAGTGGTGTCATGCTGAGGGTGACAGTTGTGTCATGCTGAGGGGGACAGTGGTGTCATGCTGAGGGTGACAGTGGTGTCATGCTGTGGGTGACAGTGGTGTCATGCTGAGGGTGACAGTGGTGTCAGGCTGAGGGGGACAGATTTGTCATGCTGAGGATGACGGTGGTGTCATGCTGAGGGTGACAGTGGTGTCATACTGAGGGTGACATTGGTGTCATGCTGAGGGTGACAGTGGTGTCAGTACTGAAGGTGATAGTGGTGTCACGCTGAGGGTGACAGTGGTGTCATGCTGAGGGTGACAGTGGTGTCATGCTGAGGGTGACAGTGGTGTCACGCTGAGAGTGACAGTGGTGTCATGCTGAGGGGTGACAGTGGTGTCATGCTGAGGGTGACAGTGGTGTCAGTGCTGAGGGTGACAGTGGTGTCATGCTGAGGGTGACAGTGGTGTCATGCTGAGGGGGACAGTGGTGTCATGCTGAGGGTGACAGTGGTGTCATGCTGAGGGTGACAGTTGTGTCAGTGCTGAGGGTGACAGTGGTGTCATGCTGAGGGTGACAGTGATGTCATGCTGAGGGTGACAGTGGTGTCATGCTGAGGGTGACAGTGGTGTCAGTGCTGAGGGTGACAGGGGTGCCATGCTGAGGGTGACAGTGGTGTCATGCTGAGGGTGACAGTGGTGTCATGCTGAGGGTGACAGTGGTGTCATGCTGAGGGGGACAGTGGTGTCATGCTGAGGGTGACAGTGGTGTCGTGCTGAGGGTGACAGTGGTGTCAGTGCTGAGGGTGACAGTGGTGTCATGCTGAGGGTGACAGTGGTGTCATGCTGAGGGTGACAGTGGTGTCATGCTGAGGGTGACAGTGGTGTCAGTGCTGAGGGTGACAGTTGTGTCATGCTGAGGGTGACAGTTGTGTCATGCTGAGGGTGACAGGGGTGTCATGCTGAGGGTGACAGTGGTGTCATGCTGAGGGTGACAGTGGTGTCATGCTGAGGGTGACAGTGGTGTCATGCTGAGGGTGACAGTGTCATGCTGAGGGTGACAGTGTGTCATGCTGAGGGTGACAGTGGTGTCATGCTGAGGGTGACAGTTGTGTCATGCTGAGGGTGACAGTGGTGTCATGCTGAGGGTGACAGTGGTGTCATGCTGAGGGTGACAGTGGTGTCATGCTGAGGGTGACAGTGGTGTCATGCTGAGGGTGACAGTTGTGTCATGCTGAGGGTGACAGTGGTGTCATGCTGAGGGTGACAGTGGTGTCATGCGGAGGGTGACAGGGTGTCATGCTGAGGGTGACTGGTGTCATGCTGAGGGTGACAGTGGTGTCATGCTGAGGGTGACAGTTGTGTCATGCTGAGGGTGACAGTGGTGTCATGCTGAGGGTGACAGTGGTGTCATGCTGAGGGTGACAGTTGTGTCATGCTGAGGGTGACAGTGGTGTCATGCTGAGGGTGACAGTGGTGTCATGCTGAGGGTGACAGTGGTGTCATGCTGAGGGTGACAGTGGTGTCATGCTGAGGGTGACAGTGGTGTCATGCTGAGGGTGACAGTGGTGTCATGCTGAGGGTGACAGTGGTGTCATGCTGAGGGTGACAGTGGTGTCATGCTGAGGGTGACAGTGGTGTCATGCTGAGGGTGACAGTGGTGTCATGCTGAGGGTGACAGTTGTGTCATGCTGAGGGTGACAGTGGTGTCATGCTGAGGGTGACAGTGGTGTCATGCTGAGGGTGACAGTGGTGTCATGCTGAGGGTGACAGTTGTGTCATGCTGAGGGTGACAGTGGTGTCATGCTGAGGGTGACAGTGGTGTCATGCTGAGGGTGACAGTGGTGTCATGCTGAGGGTGACAGTGGTGTCATGCTGAGGGTGACAGTGGTGTCATGCTGAGGGTGACAGTGGTGTCATGCTGAGGGTGACAGTGGTGTCATGCTGAGGGTGACAGTGGTGTCATGCTGAGGGTGACAGTGGTGTCATGCTGAGGGTGACAGTGGTGTCATGCTGAGGGTGACAGTGGTGTCATGCTGAGGGTGACAGTGGTGTCATGCTGAGGGTGACAGTGGTGTCATGCTGAGGGTGACAGTGGTGTCATGCTGAGGGTGACAGTGGTGTCATGCTGAGGGTGACAGTGGTGTCATGCTGAGGGTGACAGTGGTGTCATGCTGAGGGTGACAGTGGTGTCATGCTGAGGGTGACAGTGGTGTCATGCTGAGGGTGACAGTGGTGTCATGCTGATGGGGACAGTGGTGTCATGCTGAGGGTGACAGTGGTGTGTCAGTGGTGTGCTGAGGGTGACAGTGGTGTCATGCTGAGGGTGACAGTGGCTGTGACAGTGGTGTCATGCTGAGGGTGACAGTGGTGTCATGCTGAGGGTGACAGTGGTGTCATGCTGAGGGTGACAGTGGTGTCATGCTGAGGGTGACAGTGGTGTCATGCTGAGGGTGACCGTGGTGTCATGCTGAGGTTGACAGTGGTGTCATGCTGAGGGTGACAGTGGTGTCATGCTGAGGGTGACAGTGGTGTCATGCTGAGGTTGACAGTGGTGTCATTCTGAGGGTGACAGTGGTGTCATGCTGAGGGTGACAGTGGTGTCATGCTGAGGTTGACAGTGGTGTCATGCTGAGGGTGACAGTGGTGTCATGCTGAGGGTGACAGTGGTGTCATGCTGAGGGTGACAGTGGTGTCATGCTGAGTGCTGAGGGTGACAGTGGTGTCATGCTGAGGGTGACAGTGGTGTCATGCTGAGGGTGAAAGTGGTGTCATGCTGAGGGTGACAGATGTGACATGCTGAGGTTGACAGTGGTGTCATGCTGAGGGTGTCACAGTGGTGTCATGCTGAGGGTGACAGTGGTGTCATGCTGAGGGTGACACTTGTGTCATGCTGAGGGTGACAGTTGTGTCATGCTGAGGGTGACAGTGGTGTCATGCTGAGGGTGACAGTGGTGTCATGCTGAGGGTGACAGTGGTGTCATGCTGAGGGTGACAGTTGTGTCATGCTGAGGGTGACAGTGGTGTCATGCTGAGGGTGACAGTGGTGTCATGCTGAGGGTGACAGTGGTGTCATGCTGAGGGTGACAGTGGTGTCATGCTGAGGGTGACAGTTGTGTCATGCTGAGGGTGACAGTTGTGTCATGCTGAGGGTGATAGTGGTGTCATGCTGAGGGTGACAGTTGTGTCATGCTGAGGGTGACAGTTGTGTCATGCTGAGGGTGACAGTGGTGTCATGCTGAGGGTGACAGTGGTGTCAGTGCTGAGGGTGACAGTGGTGTCATGCTGAGGGTGACAGTGGTGTCATGCTGAGGGTGACAGTGGTGTCATGCTGAGGGTGACAGTGGTGTCATGCTGAGGGTGACAGTGGTGTCATGCTGAGGGTGACAGTGGTGTCATGCTGAGGGTGACACTTGTGTCATGCTGAGGGTGACAGTTGTGTCATGCTGAGGGTGACAGTGGTGTCATGCTGAGGGTGACAGTGGTGTCATGCTGAGGGTGACAGTGGTGTCATGCTGAGTGTGACAGTGGTGTCATGCTGAGGGTGACAGTGGTGTCATGCTGAGGGTGACAGTTGTGTCATGCTGAGGGTGACAGTGGTGTCATGCTGAGGGTGACAGTGGTGTCATGCTGAGGGTGACAGTGGTGTCATGCTGAGGGTGACAGTGGTGTCATGCTGAGGGTGACAGTGGTGTCATGCTGAGGGTGACAGTGGTGTCATGCTGAGGGTGACAGTGGTGTCATGCTGAGGGTGACAGTGGTGTCATGCTGAGGGTGACAGTGGTGTCATGCTGAGGGTGACAGTGGTGTCATGCTGAGGGTGACAGTGGTGTCATGCTGAGGGTGACAGTGGTGTCATGCTGAGGGTGACAGTGGTGTCATGCTGAGGGTGACAGTGGTGTCATGCTGAGGGTGAAAGTGGTGTCATGCAGAGGGTGACAGTGGTGTCATGCTGAGGGTGACAGGGTGTCATGCTGAGGGTGACAGTGGTGTCATGCGGAGGGTGACAGTGGTGTCATGCTGAGGGTGACAGTGGTGTCATGCTGAGGGTGACAGTGGTGTCATGCTGAGGGTGACAGTGGTGTCATGCTGTGGGTGACAGTGGTGTCATGCTGAGGGTGACAGTGGTGTCATGCTGAGGGTGACAGTGACAGTTGTGTCATGCTGAGGGTGACAGTGGTGTCATGCTGAGGGTGACAGTGGTGTCATGCTGAGGGTGACAGTGGTGTCATGCTGAGTGTGACAGTGGTGTCATGCTGAGGGTGACAGTGGTGTCATGCTGAGGGTGACAGTGGTGTCATGCTGAGGGTGACAGTGGTGTCATGCTGAGTGTGACAGTGGTGTCATGCTGAGGGTGACAGTGGTGTCATGCTGAGGGTGACAGTTGTGTCATGCTGAGGGTGACAGGTGTGTCATGCTGAGGGTGACAGTGGTGTCATGCTGAGGGTGAGAGTGGTGTCATGCTGAGGGTGACAGTGGTGTCATGCTGAGGGTGACAGTTGTGTCATGCTGAGGGTGACAGTGGTGTCATGCTGAGGGTGACAGTGGTGTCATGCTGAGGGTGATAGTGGTGTCATGCTGAGGGTGACAGTGGTATCATGCTGAGGGTGACAGTTGTGTCATGCTGAGGGTGACAGTGGTGTCATGCTGAGGGTGACAGTGGTGTCATGCTGAGGGTGATAGTGGTGTCATGCTGAGGGTGACAGTGGTATCATGCTGAGGGTGACAGTGGTGTCATGTTGAGGGTGACAGTGGTGTCATGCTGAGGGTGACATCACAGTCGTTGGTTCACATTCTTGATTACTTCGAGCAGAAAAATTGCGCGCGTGAAAGTTTTGTGCAGCAGTTCGATGAATTTTCTTGGACAGACTTTTACTTGAATATCAAATTAAACAATAGTGTAGGAAAATGTTTTTTGTTTCAAAATAAATATTCTGTAATAACTGTTGTGTAGTGACTGGCTGGTAGTAACTGTTGTGTAGTGACTGGCTGGTAGTAACTGTTGTGTAGTGACTGGCTGGTAGTAACCTTTGTGTAGTGACTGGCTGGTAGTAACTGTTGTGTAGTGACTGGCTGGTAGTAACTGTTGTGTAGTGACTGGCTGGTAGTAACTGTTGTGTAGTGACTGGCTGGTAGTAACTGTTGTGTAGTGACTGGCTGGTAGTAACTGTTGTGTGGTGACTGGCTGGTAGTAACTGTTGTGTAGTGACTGGCTGGTATTAACTGTTGTGTAGTGACTGGCTGGTAGTAACTGTTGTGTAGTGACTGGCTGGTAGTAACTGTTGTATAGTGACTGGCTTGTAGTAACTGTTGTGTAGTGACTGGCTGGTAGTAACTGTTGTGTAGTGACTGGCTGGTAGTAACTGTTGTGTAGTGACTGGCTGGTAGTAACTGTTGTGTAGTGACTGGCTGGTAGTAACCGTTGTGTAGTGACTGGCTGCTAGTAACTGTTGTGAAGTGACTGGCTGGTAGTAACCGTTGTGTAGTGACTGGCTGCTAGTAACTGTTGTGAAGTGACTGGCTGGTAGTAACCTTTGTGTAGTGACTGGCTGGTAGTAACTGTTGTGTAGTGACTGGCTGGTAATAACCTTTGTGTAGTGACTGGCTGGTAGTAACTGTTGTTTAGTGACTGGCTGGTAGTAACCTTTCTGTAGTGACTGACTGGTAGTAACCTTTGTGTAGTGACTGGCTGGTAGTAACTGTTGTGTAGTGACTGGCTGGTAGTAACCTTTCTGTAGTGACTGACTGGTAGTAACCTTTGTGTAGTGACTGGCTGGTAGTAACCTTTGTGTAGTGACTGGCTGGAAGTAACCTTTGTGTGGTGACTGGCTGGTAGTAACTGTTGTGTAGTGACTGGCTGGTTGTAACATTTGTGTAGTGACTGGCTGGTAGTAACTGTTGTGTAGTGACTGGCTGGTAGTAACTGTTGTATAGTGACTGGCTGGTAGTAACCTTTGTGTAGTGACTGGCTGGTAGTAACTGTTGTGTAGTGACTGGCTGGTAGTAACCTTTGTGTAGTGACTGGCTGGTAGTAACTGTTGTGTAGTGACTGGCTGGTAGTAACCTTTCTGTAGTGACTGGCTGGTAGTAACCTTTGTGTAATGACTGGCTGGTAGTAACCTTTGTGTAGTGACTGGCTGGAAGTAACCTTTGTGTAGTGACTGGCTGGTAGGAACCTTTGTGTAGTGACTGGCTGGTAGTAACCTTTGTGTAGTGACTGGCTGGTAGTAACCTTTGTGTAGTGACTGGCTGGTAGTAACCTTTGTGTAGTGACTGGCTGGAAGTAACCTTTGTGTAGTGACTGGCTGGTAGTAACCTTTGTGTAGTGACTGGCTGGTAGTAACATTTGTGTAGTGACTGGCTGGTAGTAACCTTTGTGTAGTGACTGGCTGGTAGTAACTTTTGTGTAGTGACTGGTTGGAAGTAACCTTTGTGTAGTGACTGGCTGGTAGTAACCTTTGTGTAGTGACTGGCTGGTAGTAACCTTTGTGTAGTGACTGGCTGGTAGTAACTTTTGTGTAGTGACTGGCTGGTAGTAACCTTTGTGTAGTGACTGGCTGGTAGTAACCTTTGTGTAGTGACTGGCTGGTAGTAACTGTTGTGTAGGGACTGGCTGGTAGCAACCTTTGTGTAGTGACTGGCTGGTAGTAACCTTTGTGTAGTGACTGGCTGGTAGTAACCTTTGTGTAGTGACTGGCTGGTAGAAACTGTTGTGTAGTGACTGGCTGGTAGTAACTGTTGTATAGTGACTGGCTGGTAGTAGCTGTTGTGTAGTGACTGGCTGGTAGTAACTTTTGTGTAGTGACTGGCTGGTAGTAACTGTTATGTAGTGACTGGCTGGTAGTAACTGTTATGTAGTGACTGGCTGGTAGTAACTGTTGTGTAGTGACTGGCTGGTAGTAACTGTTGTGTAGTGACTGGCTGGTAGTAACTGTTGTATAGTGACTGGCTGGTAGTAGCTGTTGTGTAGTGACTGGCTGGTAGTAACTGTTGTGTAGTGACTGGCTGGTAGTAACTGTTATGTAGTGACTGGCTGGTAGTAACTGTTGTGTAGTGACTGGCTGGTAGTAACTGTTATGTAGTGACTGGCTGGTAGTAACTGTTATGTAGTGACTGGCTGGTAGTAACTGTTGTGTAGTGACTGGCTGGTAGTAACTGTTATGTAGTGACTGGCTGGTAGTAACTGTTGTGTAGTGACTGGCTGGTAGTAACTGTTGTGTAGTGACTGGCTGGTAGTAACTGTTGTGTTGTGACTGGCTGGTAGTAACTGTTGTGTAGTGACTGGCTGGTAGTAACTGTTGTGTAGTGACTGGCTGGTAGTAACTGTTGTGTAGTGACTGACTGGTAGTAACTGTTGTGTAGTGACTGGCTGGTAGTAACTGTTGTGTAGTGACTGGCTGGTAGTAACTGTTGTGTAGTGACTGGCTGGTAGTAACTGTTGTGTAGTGACTGGCTGGTAGTAACTGTTGTGTAGTGACTGGCTGGTAGTAACTGTTGTGTAGTGACTGGCTGGTAGTAACTGTTGTGTAGTGACTGGCTGCTAGTAACTGCTATGTAGTGACTGGCTGGTAGTAACTGTTGTGTAGTGACTGGCTGGTAGTAACTGTTATGTAGTGACTGGCTGGTAGTAACTGTTATGTAGTGACTGGCTGGTAGTAACTGTTGTGTAGTGACTGGCTGGTAGTAACTGTTATGTAGTGACTTGCTGGTAGTAACTGTTATGTAGTGACTGGCTGGTAGTAACTTATGTAGTGACTGGCTGGTAGTAACTGTTATGTAGTGACTGGCTGGTAGTAACTGTTATGTAGTGACTGGCTGGTAGTAACTGTTGTGTAGTAACTGGCTGGTAGTAACTGTTGTGTAGTGACTGGCTGGTAGTAACTGTTATGTAGTGACTGGCTGGTAGTAACTGTTATGTAGTGACTGGCTGGTAGTAACTGTTATGTAGTGACTGGCTGGTAGTAACTGTTGTGTAGTGACTGGCTGGTAGTAACTGTTGTGTAGTGACTGGCTGGTAGTAACCTTTGTGTAGTGACTGGCTGGTAGTAACTGTTATGTAGTGACTGGCTGGTAGTAACTGTTATGTAGTGACTGGCTGGTAGTAACTGTTGTGTAGTGACTGGCTGGTAGTAACTGTTGTGTAGTGACTGGCTGGTAGTAACTGTTGTGTAGTGACTGGCTGGTAGTAACTGTTGTGTAGTGACTGGCTGGTAGTAACTGTTGTGTAGTGACTGGCTGGTAGTAACTGTTGTGTAGTGACTGGCTGGTAGTAACTGTTGTGTAGTGACTGGCTGGTAGTAACTGTTGTGTAGTGACTGGCTGGTAGTAACTGTTGTGTAGTGACTGGCTGGTAGTAACTGTTGTGTAGTGACTGGCTGGTAGTAACTGTTGTGTAGTGACTGGCTGGTAGTAACTGTTGTGTAGTGACTGGCTGGTAGTAACTGTTGTGTAGTGACTGGCTGGTAGTAACTGTTGTGTAGTGACTGGCTGGTAGTAACTGTTGTGTAGTGACTGGCTGGTAGTAACTGTTGTGTAGTGACTGGCTGGTAGTAACTGTTGTGTAGTGACTGGCTGGTAGTAACTGTTGTGTAGTGACTGGCTGGTAGTAACTGTTGTGTAGTGACTGGCTGGTAGTAACTGTTATGTAGTGACTGGCTGGTAGTAACTGTTGTATAGTGACTGGCTGGTAGTAACTGTTATGTAGTGACTGGCTGGTAGTAACTGAGAGACACATTTTGCACAGTTATACTCCTTACTACACGACCTTAGTAGAGCTTTATCGTATATATAATATACTTTTTGTAAGAAAAAACCTGTGTTGTACGACACTTCCACCCAATGTGGGTGAAACATCGTATTGTAAAGTCCCACTCTGGGTGAAACATCGTATTATAAAGCCCGACTGTGAGTGAAATATCATATTATAAGGCCCCGTGGGAATGAAGCGTAATAAAACATCACTGTACGTGAAATGTTGCACAGTAAAGCCACTTCGTTGTGGGTGAAACGTCTCGCAGCAAAGCCTCGATGTAGATTAAACGTATAAAAGTGTCTTTGAAATTACCACTTGTATCACTAAGGGCTTTATTAAATCTGTAAACTCATGTGTTGCTTTCAGAATTTTTTTGTGCACATCACCACTTGGGCCAGTGTGTTAATCAGTCTGTTGACTAGCCTTTTGGCCAGTCTGTTGGCCAGTAGGACTAAATGACTGGTAAATAATGTTAATTTTTGATGGGAGAACAAAGTTATCAGAGCAGTGTCACCAGGTCAAGTTTCTAAAAAGATGTGTGAACATGATTTCTAAATGGGTTGAGTGTTTGTACAGCAAATAGGTGTCGAGTTGTGCAAGAGTGAGCACTCAAGAAAACGTGTGTCGCTTTATCTGAGTTGCAGTGAGACTAACGGCAACACTGATGCCGGTTAAGTGCTATGGAGATACATAAAATTTGATGATAATGAGGTAAACACGAACTGATCAAGAAGATAACGTAAATTAGGCAGAGATGAGGTGAATATGGTGTAGTGTTTGCCTTGCCTCTTGCCACGTCCTCTGAAGCTGCTTGGTTCATCGCAGTGGACCGCTGGAACATGCTGTAAATCCATCAAGTGTCTCAAAATCTCCCTGGGACACCTGTATGCCAGCTGGTGTACTACTGTGGACTGCGTCTTCCGCCTCCCAGATGGTTCACATGGAGGACCAAGAGAAACAACCTCTCTTGCAGGTAAGTGTTCAGCTGACCTTGTAATCACGGTAAGACTGGTCAAAACAATGCATATCTTCATCACTTTCAAATTGCAGTCATAAAGATTGTGCCATTCATCATATATTTACTTGTGTTGGGATCATTTACGTCAGCCTGTGTGTTCCTTGGCGGCTTAGTAGGAGATAGCCTTATATGTTAATATTATAGACAAGCTTTGATCTTATTTCCTGGAACTGGAAGGTTTAGGTAGCTTCTGTGGTTGCTCTTAACCGTCCTACCAAGTTTGGCTGTAGCTCTCTTCTCATGAGTTGTGAATCTCACCTGATTTGTGTCTTAATAAGTAAAACCAAGCACACACGCACTTTCCAAGTACAGTAGTCGTACCCTCTGTCCCCTCTCCATCCCAAAGCCTAACCCATCCTTCCCTCCTTCCCCCTTAGTAGTAGTAGTAATTAAAATAAGCTAGATTCATTATTCCTTAACGCATTTTCCTGTTTTATCGATACTGAAAGTTGTTTCATCTTCACTAGTTATTGCTGTTGGCCATATTAACTTGAATAAGAGAAAGAGGTGTGATCCTTCAGCTTTACTATCCATATTTTCTCTGTTCGTGTAGGAAACTTTTTTTTTCAGAATCTGTAATTTGGATAACAAAAAAGTTCCAGTAGACAACATCAGTTTAAGCCTCACTACTTCAGTTTGTCCGCTATGTATTGTCTCTGCTTACTGTGTCACAACCTCCAGTGTATCCCAGTGGTTCTCACTCCGTGGGCCGCGGACCCCAGGAGGGTGGGAGCCGAGTTTGCGAAGCACCACAGCAAATCTTGTTCCTTCAGTCAGCACTTGATTTTTCTCAATTAAAGGAACTTAAAATTAAAACTAATAGCATGGAGAAACTCGCGATATATTTTTGAGGTTAGAAGGTTTGGAACCACTGTGTGTTAACTATCTTCATTTTACTCCTTTTTCATACGTGATTCTCAGTGCCAGTTTATTAATGTTTTTTATTTGTTTTAGGCTACTCATATAAAATAATACAAAATGTAACGTAACACGTCAGACAACGCGGTGTTTTGGTGGATTCAGTCAACCTTAAAATTAGCACTCCTATCCCATTCTTATTTTTAAAATATCAGTTTATTGACGTTTTTCTCAGCGTACATTATTAATCGTTTTCTGTTTCCAAATCGCGTTTTCTTTATATTAAGTTAGGTTAAGTTAATTTTGGTTCGTTTGAAGCTACATAAACATATGAACATGTATATTTAACCACAAATAAACAGATTAGGTAAACACGTTGTGATGCGTCTAGCAACGAGATAACCAGAGACAAATAGGAAACGTTTATTCCTTTTCTTCACCCCTTTTCCTCTCCCTCACAACACCCCTTCACTCCACATCCTTTCACCCCACACCTTCATCTCCCTTCACCCCCCTCTCCGTCGTTCTACATGTCTAAACATTAAACAAACCTTCAAAAGTTGGGCAGCTTATTTTGTGTGAACTTTCACAGCTAACATCCCCACTTGTTACCCATCCCCCATTTCATTCCCGGCCCCCAACTCTTTGCCACCGAACTGGTGTCTATCAGGGTGACAGTCCAACACGGTAAAATTGGGTCGTACCACCCTAATAGGACACTTTCCAATCCGCCACATACTGTGAGTATTGGAAACTTGCAGAAGCCACGAACTGTGACCCAACTGTTATTTTCTTACAGAAAACATCGCACAGTGGCACCACCCAGTTCAAAATCTAGCTCTTGTCTTTTTATTACCCACTGCGGTGGATTGTCTGCCTGACAGATCGCAGTTCGAATATGCGAAAAAATGTGGATTATTACAAGTGTTTATTACTTTTTCATAGCTTATACACCGGTGTGTGTGTGTGTGTGTCTGTGTCTGTGTCTGTGTGTGTCTGTGTCTGTGTCTGTGTGTGTCTGTGTTTGTGTGTGTGTTGATAATATTGTATTATTTTTGTGAGAACTGTGATCTCAATTAAACAATGAAAAACCTCTAGCATGATTTAGTAGCTGCAGCAAGAGAGGTGTAAGTAGATGGCGATTAAATGTGTTACAGATGTGTGCAGGTGATGGCCAGGTAACCCACACGTGCTTTAATCTCTGTGAGATATTGACAAGCACGGAGGTGTTCCCCCTCGACGACATGAGCGAGTGACGGCCACGTCGCCTCCTTGTTCCCGCAACTTTAGGAAGATGCTTGCTTGGTAGGGGTCGATGGAAGGACGTCTCTCACACTTATCATGTTTTTTTTAAAGACGCTCATTTAGACATTATTCTACACCTAGTATTGTTTTATTTATTTCTTCACCTCGTCCCCTTCTTCCAGTCTCATTTCTAAATTTCACCTAATTTTTTATAGTCAGAATTATGGCCGGAAGGAATGGAGGATAGGGAGGGAGCAAATTGTTATATTATTCTTATCAATTATCTAGACAGAATCGAAGGTAACTACAGCTGTCTTATTTCCCTCAACAAATACCCTTGTAGGAGGACTCCTGCTCTGTACCTGTATCATGTACTGTACTCTTAATGTACAACCATAGCCAACCACCACCCAGATAATATATTAGGCAGAGACAGGATAACAGTCACAGACATGGTCTGCACCTCAATCTGTCTTGGTTCTCGTGCACACACAATAACAAACTTCCGTCATTCAGAGTCCACTGGAATTTACCTCTCTTTAAATAAAGGACATTAGCGTATATGATTGTCCAAACCTTCTCAGTGATTTTTTTTCCTGTCAGACGCGACACATGGACGCCTCATGAGCATGTATGTAAATGAAATAGGTTTTCTTTTCTTCTTTTTCTTTGATAAACTCTGTAGAGTTTTACACACACACACACACACACACACACACACACACACACACACACACACACACACACACACACACACACACACACACACACACACAAAGAAGGCCGCAGACGGAGTACAGTCTAGGGGGTCAGAGACTACAAACCTCACTTAAGGAAAAAGATCTTGGGGTGAGTATAACACCAGGCACATCTCCTGAAGCGCACATCAACCAAATAACTGCTGCAGCATATGGGCGCCTAGCAAACCTCAGAACAGCATTCCGACATCTTAATAAGGAATCATTCAGGACCCTGTACACCGTGTACGTTAGGCCCATATTGGAGTATGCGGCACCAGTTTGGAACCCACACCTAGCCAAGCACGTGAAGAAACTAGAGAAAGTGCAAAGGTTTGCAACAAGACTAGTCCCAGAGCTAAGAGGTATGTCCTACGAGGAGAGGTTAAGGGAAATCAACCTGACGACACTGGAGGACAGGAGAGATAGGGGGGACATGATAACGACATACAAAATACTGAGAGGAATTGACAAGGTGGACAAAGACAGGATGTTCCAGAGATTGGACACAGTAACAAGGGGACACAGTTGGAAGCTGAAGACACAGATGAATCACAGGGATGTTAGGAAGTATTTCTTCAGCCACAGAGTAGTCAGTAAGTGGAATAGTTTGGGAAGCGATGTAGTGGAGGCAGGATCCATACATAGCTTTAAGCAGAGGTATGATAAAGCTCACGGCTCAGGGAGAGTGACCTAGTAGCGATCAGTGAAGAGGCGGGGCCAGGAGCTCGGACTCGACCCCCGCAACCTCAACTAGGTGAGTACACACACACACACACACACACACACACATTTTTTCATAATATATTATTCAACTGAAATTGGAAGTCGCAGAAGCTTTTTATGTTAAATAATTTTGTCGCTGATTTTTTTTTAATATATCCTGAACATTCACCGTGATTAAATAGTTATAATCATACCTATAATTTTTAAAGGGGTGGACCGGTAAGCCAGCGGAAGGCCTCGGTCAGATGACCAAAAGCTTCAGCTGCAGGTCATCATATGACTAAGATTCGCGTCAGGAAGCACTTGTCCTGTTTTCTGACAAACCTAACCTAGCCTAAAATAACCTAACCAAACCTAACTTAACCTAACCTAGCCTAAAATAACCTAACCTAACTTAACCTAACCTAGCTTAAAATAACCTAGCCTAACTTAAGCTAACCTAGCCTAAAATAACCTAACCTAACTTAACCTAACCTAGCCTAAAATAACCTAACCTAACCTAACTTAACCTAACCTAGCCTAAAATAACCTAACCTAACTTAACCTAACCTAGCTTAAAATAACCTAGCCTAACCTTGCCTAACCTAAATCTATATTTCTGTTTTTCCTTTGTGAAATTTAGCTGCTTCAAATTTGGTTCAAAAATAATTTGTATTGTTGTGAATCAAAAGTGTAGCAAATCTGGTGACGTATTTCAAAAATACTAATTTGAAATTAAATATGGAATAGTTTTGTCAGAACGCAATACGTATAACGGACTGCTTTAATCTTGGCACGACGACCTTTGTTGTATTTCATAGAATACTAAACCCGCGTGGTTCATTCAGCGTAAAGAGCTCTGGGGGTTTGATCCTCCATCCGACAAACGCGGCGCGATCTTTGATCGGTCAAAAAAGCAGGTAAATGAGTAGAAAGGCAGGTAAGCAAGTAGAAAGGTAGGTAAACTAGCAGAAAGGTTGGTAAACGAGTAGGAAGGTACGTAAATGAATAGGAATATAGGTAAACTATTAGGAAGGTAAGTGAGAAGGAAGGTAAGTAAATGAGTAGAAAGGTAGGTAAATGAGTAGAAAGGTAGGTAAATGAGTAGAAAGGTAGGTAAATGAGTAGAAAGGTAGGTAAATGAGTAGAAAGGAGGTAGGCCAGGAATGTAATGAAGTAGGTGGGAAGTAAACCAAAAGAGAATTTTGTAAGAATATGATATACGTACGTGTAGTGTCATAAGGCAGATAGATGGATCAGGTCGTAGATAAGTTAATAAGTAAAAGTCAAGAGAGACAGGGGAAGCAAACCTTCAGCCATATTAGCAGTTATGTGTGTAAGGTTAGGTAAAGATGCAGCCAGGTAGGTAGGCAGGAGTAATATAGTGAAGCTTAGGAGCAGCAGGTATGTGTGCTGATCCTTGAGTAAGTCACCTCTTCATGAGGATACCTCCACTACTTGCTCTACCTACTGTCTCTAATCTTGGAGGGTCAACTTTCCTCCATTCTGAGGGGGAGAGAGAGAGTTCATGGGAAATGCAGAAGACTTTTCAGTCCAGGGAAGAGGGGGGATATTTTTTGATGTTTCCCCTCTCTTCCATCTCTTCTTTCTCATTCCGTTGCTTCACCTACTTCCTCTCTTCCCTCATTATCTCCCTCTACCCTACATAGCTCTCGCCCCTCCATTATCATCCCCTCCGCTCAAAAGCTCCCTCTCCCTCACTACCTCCTCCCCCTCTCTAAGTAACCAACACTATCAGTTAATGTTAATAATTCCCCGCTGGGACTTTTAATTATTCAGTTCTCGCTCGAGTGGAATAATTTAGTGCTTGGCTTTTATTTTTTGTACTTCTTTCCATGGCTAAAGTGCGAGTAAGTGGGCAAATAAATACTAAATGCATTTAAATTAATAATTTATTAAAGAAACGAGTTACGTAAATTTTGGTGAAATCATGTTTATGGCAGCTCCTCGTTCATAAGTTCCTCACGTACCGCTTTGTGAGTAAAGTGATACACACACACAAAACATATATATATATATATATATATATATATATATATATATATATATATATATATATATATATATATATATATATATATATATATATATATATATATATATATATATATGTTTTGTGTGTGTGAGTGTTTGCGAGTGCGTGTGCGTGTGTGTGCTCACCTAATTGTGGTTGCAGGGGTCGAGACTTAGCTCCTTGCCCCGTTTCTTCAAGTGCGTGTGTCTGTATGTGTGTTAGTTACCATTTTGTCCTAGGCACATGTCTATTAGACACTAGGCCTGTTGTGTATGTGTTGTGTGTTGTGTGTTGTGTTGTGTGTATGTGTGTGTGTGTGTGTGTGTGTGTGTGTGTGTGTGTGTGTGTGTGTGTGTGTGTGTGTGTGTGTGTGTGTGTGTGTGTGTGTGTGTGTGTATGTTGTGTGTTGTGTGTGTTGTGTGTTGTGTGTGTTGTGTGTGTTGTGTGTGTGTACTCACCTATTTGTACTCACCTATTTGTGGTTGCAGGGGTCGAGTCCTAGCTCCTGGCCCCGCCTCTTCACCGGTTGCTACTAGGCCCTCTCTCTCCCCGCTCCATGAGCTTTATCAAACCTCGTCTTAAAACTGTGTATGGTTCCTGCCTCCACTACGTCATTTTCTAGGCTATTCCACTGCCTTACAACTCTATGACTGAAGAAATACTTCCTACTATCTCTCTGACTCATTTGTGTCTTCAACTTCCAATTGTGGCCTCTTGTTTCTGTGTCCCCTCCCTGGAACATCCTGTCTTTGTCCACCTTGTCTATTCCACGCAGTATTTTATATGTCGTTATCATGTCTCCCCTGACCCTCCTGTCCTCCAGTGTGGTCAGGCCGATTTCCCTTAATCTTTCCTCATAGGACATTCCCCTTAGCTCTGGAACTAACCTTGTCGCAAACCTTTGTACTTTCTCTAGTTTCTTGACGTGCTTTATCAAGTGCGGGTTCCAAACAGGTGCTGCATACTTCAGTATGGGCCTGACATACACGGTGTACAGTGTCTTGAATGATTCCTTACTAAGGTATCGGAATGCTGTTCTCAGGTTTGCCAGGCGCCCATATGCTGCAGCAGTTATCTGATTGATGTGTGCTTCCGGAGACATGCTCGGTGTTATACTCCGTGTTATACTCCGTGTGTGTGTGTGTGTGTGTGTGTGTGTGTGTGTGTGTGTGTGTGTGTGTGTGTGTGTGTGTGTGTGTGTGTGTGTGTGTGTGTGTATGTGTGTGTTATGTTGTGTGTTGTGTGTGTTGTGTGTTGTGTGTGTTGTGTGTGTTGTGTGTTGTGTGTGTTGTGTGTTTGTGTGTGTGTGTGTGTGTGTGTGTGTGTGTGTGTGTGTGTGCGTGTGTGTGTGTGTGTGTGTGTACTCAATTAGTTGTACTCACCTAGTTGAGGTTGCAGGGGTCGAGTCCAAGCTCCTGGCCCCGCCTCTTCAATGGTCGCTACTAGGTCACTCTCCCTGAACCATGAGATTTCTCATATATCTGCTTAAAGCTATGTATGGATCCTGCCTCCACAACGTCGCTTCCCAAACTATTCCACTTCCTGACTACTCTGTGGCTGAAGAAACACTTCCTGACATTCTAACATGTGTGTGTGTGTGTGTGTGTGTGTGTGTGTGTGTGTGTTTAATTGTTCCGGCCGCAGCTGTAATGTATCCAACGCGACAGTGGCATAAACATTAATAATTCATGTGAGTTTCCGTGGTACTTTTGTTGGTATAATTTTGATTTATATATAGTGGAGGTGCAGCTATCGGTATGCTTAATGGTATAGATTCAGGTGGACGTACAGGCACTGCCACAGAAGCGGGTTCACTTGCGGAAGAAAGTACAGAGGTACATGTACTGGGATACAACACGAATTCCATTTTCATAAACAATTCTTTTCATAAAAAAAATAAATAAATATTTATAGGTTGTTTTCTTCGTTGGATATCGTGGAGGGAAAGACAAAAGTTGCAGAATAGGCTACTATTGATACAACTCTTCCTTCCGCGTAGAGTTTTATCACAGAGCGAAACGTTGTTCCACTAAAAGGTGATTTCGCAACTTGTAATTATGTGTTCATGCAGGTCAACAGTAGGCTATCTCAAGGAAAAAATATAGTTGTCCACAAGTATGATGAACAGAAAATCTTCGTTATAAACTACGTTTTTTATGGGTAGAGCATTAGCATCATTACATTCTTGGGGGGGGGGGCACTAAACCTCTGTGGATTACACAGCACCTGGGAGAATGGAAGGCAGTCAGGTTTGTTCCAAGGAAAGGGAAATAATTTTCAATTCCTTGGATTAAGAACACCTTACTAGCATCAAGGAGCCTCGCCTGAGGGATAGAGCTTTATCAAGCCATGATATGATAAAACTCCCCACGAATCAAAACATTGTGGAGAGTATTTTATTTCCCGTATCAGTATTATGTATATATTTGTCAGTTACTAACTGTAGTTAATATTACTTAGGTAGAACAATATAAGAGTCTGTATGTATACGTGAATAAGAAAAACTGTGAATTAAAGTTACGTATTTTAATTAAAATTTTAATCAGGAGTGAGAGAAAATTTAACTGAAGGAAGATCATCAACCAATCACAGTAGAAGAAAGAGACACGCCCTCATTCCAACTAATCAGGAGCCAGTATTATTGAACGCCGTCTCATATGATTAATATGTGAGATTTTCATTAATAACTAATAACGCTCGCCGGAAAATGTGTAACACGTGAATTATGTATTAAAAAAGGGATAAAACTGAAAAATAAATAGCACAGTTGTAGGTTCGAAGGTGAAATGTGTGCGAGGTGGAAGAGTGAGTGCGCAGGCGCGGAGTTAGGCGGCTGGTTGGCCATGTTTGTCTCAGGGACTTCAATCGGTGATTCACAAAATCGGGGCAAATTTCAATAATCCGTGTGTTTACGCCATCAAAATTTCCTTTCCAAGATACATAAACTCGGCTACAGTTTGCAGAAAAAGAATAGTAGTCGTGGATCAGCAGATAACAACGGGAAACATAAGAAATTGCTCTCCGCCAGGGATTACACGAACTGACATCTCGTTCAGGTAAAGTTCTTCTACATAACGCTGTATAGTCCTTGTGGCTTAGCGCTTCTTTTTTGATTATAATAATAATAATCTTCTACATAACATGAACTTTAATTCGATAGAACCGAACGTGAAGAATGTGTGTTACGAAGCACAAAAACATCAAAACTGACGTTAGTAATCATTTAGATCGAACCTGTGTAAATGCATTTTAGTTCCACTGAATACTGACTTTTCTGCATTATAAATTTGTATATGTACTCCTCAAGGGGAGTATCCTTGACGCCAGTAAAGGGTTCTTGATCCAAGGAATTTGATCTGCTCTCTTGGATCGAACCTGAAAGCCTACCATTCACTTTGGCGCTGTTTGACCCCTGAAGGTTTAGCGCTTACCTCATGATTTTAATAAAACAAGTCTACGTAACTTGCTGAGTTTGACAAATATAAATTTGATTAATTTATTAATGTGAAGCGCTAAACCCGTGTGGATCATTCAGCTGAAGAAGTGGTTATAGGCTTGATCCACCATCCACTAATAAGACAGCCAGGCTGAAGATAAAATCAATTAAATACAAAGAGCTGATAATCGGGCATTGAGGAGTTGGGAAATTAACAAGGTTCACGTGTGAAGGGGGCTCTTGATTTAGGGAATTGGATCTGTGCTCCAGTTCCCCGAATTAAGCCTGAATGCCTTCCACATCCCCCCCCAGGCGCTGTATAATCCTCCGGGTTTAGCGCTTCCCCCTTGATTATAATAATAATAATCACGTGTGAAGGGGCAGTTACAGGTGTGTGACGGAAATTACAGGTGTGGAAAGGCAGTTACATGTGTGGGAAGGTAATTACAGGTCTCGAAAGGTAGGTACGGGTCTGGGAAGGAAGTTACAGGTCTGAGAAGGCAGTTACAGGTCTGGGAAGGCAGTTACGGGTCTGGGAAGGCAGTTTCAGGTCTAGAAAGGCAGTTTCAGGTCTAGAAAGGCAGTTTCAGGTCTGAGAAGGTAGTTACAGGTCTGGGAAGGAAGTTACAGGTCTGGGAAGGAAGTTACAGGTCTGGGAAGGCAGGCAGTTTCAGGTCTGTGAAGGCAGCTTCATGTCTGAGAAGGTAGTTACAGGTCTGGGAAGGCAGTTTCAGGTCTGAGAAGGTAGTTACAGGTCTGGGAAGGAAGTTACAGGTCTGGGAAGGAAGTTACAGGTCTGGGAAGGCAGGCAGTTTCAGGTCTGTGAAGGCAGCTTCATGTCTGAGAAGGTAGTTACAGGTCTGGGAAGGCAGTTTCAGGTCTGAGAAGGTAGTTACAGGTCTGGGAAGGAAGTTACAGGTCTGGGAAGGAAGTTACAGGTCTGGGAAGGCAGGCAGTTTCAGGTCTGTGAAGGCAGCTTCATGTCTGAGAAGGTAGTTACAGGTCTGGGAAGGCAGTTTCAGGTTTGAGAAGGTAGTTACAGGTCTGGGAAGGAAGTTACAGGTCTGGGAAGGAAGTTACAGGTCTGGGAAGGCAGGCAGTTTCAGGTCTGTGAAGGCAGCTTCATGTCTGAGAAGGTAGTTACAGGTCTGGGAAGGCAGGTCTGGGAAGGTGGTTATTATTATTATAATAATTATTTTTTTTTAAATTTGCTTTTGAAGTTTTCTCCATGATGCCATCCACAACAATCGACCAGCACTCGGGTATCTATTTACTTTTAAGTGAATAAGAGGAGTTGCTGTCATTTGTGTAATTATCTATTTTTAGGTAAAGGAGTCGAACTGGTCTTGTCTTCTTTGATTAGTAATGTATCATTTTAAATATATTCCAGTGGTTAAAGCCTTTATTATCTCCCCATATATTCCATTACACTTATGAAAGCGTTTTTTATGTACTTTCAAGCGAACTTTAGTGTTCCTCAGCGTAAAAAAAATCTGCGGGCACGTCAACCAATGTTTGACTAACACATTAGTGTTAGTGAAATACTGGTTGTGTTAACTAGCCCCCCACTTTTTGTGGTTCACTCTTTCCCACACTAGTTCCTCCACGGAACTAAAACTAGGTCAGAGGTTATATTTTCAGTAATGTAATTCGAGAATTATTTTGAAAGGAATTTAATTCCCACTTGGGTATCTGTTGACAATCAAAGCATTTGTGTTGTGTGAGAACTGTACCAGTTTGAGAACTGTACAGTTATGTTGCATAGGAACAGTACCATTTTGAGAACTGTACTAGTTGTGTTATGTGAAAACTATCAGTTGTGTTATGTGAGAACTGTATCAGTTGTGTGAGAACTGTACCAGTTTTGTTACATGAGAACTCTGCTTTTGTTGTGAGAACTATAATACCTATATCGAGAACAACCATCACTGTAGTCAGAGCTGTACTATCTATGTTGTGTTAGAAATAAATGTCACAACCTAGTTTTGGGACTGGCAGCTACGGCCTTTAACATGTAATTTTCCTCCGTGCTTGGAAATTCCACCTGGCAAAACGTATGAGTCCAAGTTAAGGCCTTGACGAAACTTATATCCATATCCATCAGATCCCTCACTCTGTTGCACTTGTATAAATAGCATACTGATGCACGGTGCAAGTGTGCTCAGTAGGCAATGTGAAAAAGTAAATGGGGGCTTCGGGAATCTATGCCGCCAACCTTACGTAAGCTATAATGTCGATTTCTCATTGTTAGAGCGCTCGGCTCACAAATGAAAGAACCCGCTTTCGATTCCATGGCGGGTCGAGACTTATGGGCGGTTCTACTTTACACTTACTGCCAGCATTCCACACATAGTAGTAAATAGGTAGCTATCACGAGTAGTGCGGGGACTATCCTTTCTCGGCAGCGTTCAGTGTTATTTCTCAGTTTATCACATCATCTTTACCCCATTCTTTCTTCAAAATATACTGTTATATCCTTCCCTCGTAGTGCTTTCCTCTCCTCCATACTGTTCCTGTTTGTACTTCTAGCAGGCTTCCGCCGAACTTCTTATCCCACTAACTCTAACACTTATCCAATCTACTTCCATCACTTATCCACTCTGCCTCCAACACTTATCTACTCCTTCCCACGGATTACCTTACCTTCGTAATCTATCCCACCCCTCTCTAATTAGCCCACGTTTTACTTCCACGCATAGTCAGTCTCCCTGCCACAACCACCCCTCTCTCCTACACCAGCAGACAACTATCCCTCACCCTCACATACCCACAGACAACACCCTCACATACCCATAGACAACGATTCCTCTTCCTCCCACACCTACAGACAACCATCCCTCTCCCGCACCCACAGACAACCATCCCTCCCATTCAGTCAATACCCGGGCTGGCTATAAAGGCAGGATGCACAATTTTCTGCCGAAGTCGTGTCCTTGTGGGCTGCGACGGTTGACTTCCTGGGTTGGGGAAAGAGAAGGGTCACTTATATTAGTGGTGGCCTGGATAAGGGGCATTAAGAAACAAATCAGGGAATAGAAGACACTTGCCAGAGCAGAGGAGGAGGGTGTGTTGACTCACCTACCCACACTTAACATCTAAATGTATATTAAGAGGAAACGCACATATTGACAAAAAAAGAGGCTGTATATTTTGGGTTCCAGCAGGTCTACACACACATACATACATACATATATGTATATTGTATGTGTTGCTACTTCTACTTACACTTAGGTCACACTATACATGTATGTACACGTTTATGTATACAAGCTCATCTGAGTTTTCTTTGATTTTAACTTAACAGTTCTTGTTCTTATTGCTTTTAGTTTCATATCCATGGGGAAATGGAATAAGAATCTTTCCCCCGTAAGCCATACGTGTTGTAAAAGTCAGCTAAAATGCCGGGAGCAATGGGCTAGGAACCCCTTTTTCCGTATAGCTTACTAAAAAGAAAAAGAAGAAAACCGGGTTTTCTTTTTTTGGTCACCATGCCTTGGTGGGAAACAGCCGACGTGTTAAATATATATATATATATATATATATATATATATATATATATATATATATATATATATATATATATATATATATATATATATATATATATATATATATTATATATATATTATATATATATATATATATATATATATATATATATATATATATATATATATATATATATATATATATATATATATATATATATATATATATATATATATGTGTGTGTGTGTGTGTGTGTGTGTGTGTATGTGTGTGTCCAATCTTTTTAATGTACTTATTGTTACAGTATGGGTTTCCTCTTAACAGTTAATTACACTCCAACAGCCATCATTCAGTTGTATCAATACAGATATGTTCTTATATGCTTTATATTGGCTTGATAAAGCTCTACACGGAACAAAACTTTATAACAATAACAACTTGATCTGCACCTGTACCTTATCTTCATGGTGGGTTGAAAAAAGAATAATTTCTAAGGTTGGGGGTAAAGGAAGGATAAGTAAAGGGGAAGCAGAGTTCAGCGGTTGGGAAGTGGCGATGTTTTGTTCATCAGGAAACATGACATTTTTTCCTGATTCGTGTCGTAATTAAATGATCCGTTATTGTTAAGCATCCTCTGGCCTACCCGAGCCAGGTTACTAACTTAAGTAGTAGGTTTGTTACTGATTAATGACACTGTCATTTAAGTTGGTCATTTGCCTGACCAAGACACCTGCGTCTCTTTTTTTTTTTTTTGTCAGCATAAATAGTGACGATGCCTACCCTGTCTACAAAATATTGTCGTGATTCATGCCTATATGACAACGAATTTGGATTATTGTTTGCAGCTATTGTTTGCGATAATTTCTGTAATATGATTTAAGTTAGTTACGATAGCAGCAGGTTGGTGGTAATAATAGTAACAAATTGTTTTAACAACAGTGAACTGGAAAATGATGAAATTGATAATGATTAAAATACCCCACAAAGCAGACAACCTCAAACAATGTATTGCTTAGATAACAGATACCTACCATCACTTGAAGGAAGAAAATAGAAACGTACTGGCAAGTTATCTTTTTTTTTTTTTTTAATGTTTCACCGAGCAACTATACGTCTTACCTGGATTGCCTGGAGAGGGTTTTGGGGGCCAGCGCCGCCGGGGCTCGGTCTGAGATCAGGCCTCATGGTGGATCAGAGTCTGTCCAACCAGGCTGTTACTGCTGGCCGCACGGAAGCTAACTTATGAACCACAGCCCGGTTGGTCAGGTACTGACTTTAGGTGCCTGTCTAGTGCCTTCTTAAAGACAGCCAGGGGTCTATTGGCAATCCCCCTTATGTATGCTGGGAGGCAGTTGAACAGTCTTGGGCCCCGGACACTTATTACGTTGTCTCGCTGTACTCGTGGCGCCCCTGCTTTTCATCAGGGGAATGTTGCATCTCCTGCCGAGTCTTTTGCTTTCATAGTGAGTAATTTTCGCGTGCAGGTGTGGTACCAACTCCTCCAGGACCTTCCAAGTGCATATTATCATGTATCTCTCTCGCCTGCGTTACAGGGAATACAGATCAAGGACCTTCAACCGTTCTCAGTAATTTAGGTGCCTTATCGTACTTATGTGTGCCGTGAAGGTTCTTTGTACACTCTCCAGGTCTGCAGTGTCGCCAGCTTTGAAAGGGGCCGTTAGTGTACAGCAGTATTCCAGCCTAGAGAGCACAAGCGATTTGAAGAGAATCATCATGGGTTTGGCGTTTCTAGTTTTGAAGGTTCTCATTATCCATCCTATCATTTTCCTAGCAGATGAGGTAGATGCATTGTTGTGGTCTTTGAAGGCGAGGTCCTCTAACATTATCACTCCCAGGTCCTTCACATTAATTTTCTTTTCTGTTGTATGGTTAGAATTTGTCGTATACCCTGATACATTTTAACTTCCTCAAGTTTCCCATATCAAAGTAGTTGAAATTTCTCCTCGTTGAACTTCATATTGTTTTGAGTGGCCCATTCGAAGATTTGGTTGATGTCCGCTTGGAGTCTCGCGGTGTCTTCGATTGAGGTCACTGCCATGGTAATCCGGGTGTCATCCGCAAAGGAAGACACGAGCTATGGCGTACATCTATATGTCAGAAATGAGGATGAGGAATAGAATGGGAGCGAGTACTGTGCCTTGTGGAACAGAGCTTTTTACCGTGGCTGCCTGGGACTTTACTCTGTTTACTATTACTCTTTGTGTTCTATTTGTCAGGAAGTTATAGATCCATCTACCAACTTTTCCTGTTATCACTTTATCACGCATTTTGTGTGCTATTACACCATGGTCACACCTGTCTGTGTATACTACATCCGTATTTTGTTTATCCTCTACAGCATCCAGGACCTTGTCATAGTGGTCCAGTAGCTGGGACAGGCAGGAGCGACCTGCTCTGAACCCGTGTTGCCCTGGGTTGTGTAACTGATGGGTATCTAGGTGGTTGGCGATCTTGCTTCTTAGAACCCTCTCAAAGATTTTTATGATGTGGGATGTTAATGCTGTCGGTCTGTAGTTCTTTGCAATTGCTTTACTCCCACCTTTGTGGCGTGGGGCTATGTCTGTTGTTTTTAGTGTGTGGGATGACCCCTGTGTCCATGCTCCCTCTCCATAAAATGCTGAAGGCACGCGGTAGGAGCTTCTTACAATTCTTGATGAACACGAAGTTCCATGAGTCTGGGCCTGGAGCAGAGTGCATGGGGATGTCATTTATTGCCTCTTCAAAGTCTTGTGGAATCAGGATATCAGAGATTTTTGAGATGACCAAATTTTGGGTTTTCGTTCATTTTTACAAACTGCTCCTGGAATTGCTGGATTATTATTATTATAATCAAAAAGAAGCGCTAAGCCACAAGGGCTATACAGCTGGAATTGCTGGAAAGTTGCATCTGGAGGCTTCTATACCACTACAATAACAAGGTTTTGGTTTTCAGTCTTTACCTCCAAAACTTCACCTACATCATTTCAGGTGTTTAGTAGTTCTGTGCAAATGAGCGACTCTGTGACGTACAGGCCAACCTGGGATCCATATTTGTTGTCATAATGATCCTTTAGGTGGGTCTCTGTGAACGCTGCAAACATTGCATTTGACTCCGTGAGCAGTCCCTTGATGTAAGGAATTTGTTTTTTGACGGCTTTTGACCCTGTATGTTTGCAAAAACAAATGTCGTTATATTGGTGGAATTTAGGGGGTTGTATTTGCCAGCTCTAATATCTGTTGTTCTGGAGAAGACGCCAATGTCCGTGCCTCTGCTCCAGAAATGTTTTCGGTTGGTGTAGGATTACTGTCATTTCTTTTTTCTCTACTGGCCCTAAAAAGCCTCTGTCCCTGGAGAGGTTATGGCTCCCCTCTTTTGTTTCCCATAGTCTGGCTAGTCTGTCTTCTAGTCCCCTTTAGGTGATGTGCCTGGCAGTATGCGTTGTAGCATTTTTTTTCATGGATTGATGAGTGACACATTTCTGGGTGAAATAAGTTACAGGACGGGAAGTTGCACTCTCCTGTTGTCGTGTGGGTGCGGCATTTTTTGGAATGGTCAAAGGTGCATGTCCCACCTGTTTTACCAGATATACCATGCCTGCAGATACCCAAGGCATAGACAGTATTTACATAGATTAATTCTGTTTCCTAGGATTTATTGTAGCTGCGTTCGCTGCTGGTGCACGTATTTTTCATGTTTCCTCCTTATCTGTCTTAGTGTAAGAATTTGTATAGTTTCAGAAATTCGATGTTCGGGACAAGATTTGAAACGTTTTATCAACAAATCGCTGAGTGATCCAAGATTCATATGTTTGGGTAACAGACTGTCAAGCGCTAGTGTTAATTAGGTTCAAGCTGTATTATCCTAATATGTTTAGCGATTTATTTTGATAATAATAATTTGGTTCGAAGGTTACACCACTGGCAACAACACGATACTCAGTACATATCTAGATTCCTGATATATAAATGGCTTCAGTGTCATTGCGGCCGATGATTAATGTAAACAAACTTTGACAATATTAAGAATGTAAATAAATGGTTCAGAGAACCGACAGGATGGTGAATTTGACACTGAAGTACACTTTGATATTTTTATTGTGGAGTTTGAGGAAGGCATTGGTTGGCGAAGCGTTTCCACAATAAAGATACCTAAGTATTTCATAAGTGTCTAATTCTTCAATATTAAAAACTCAACGTGGAGCTAGTTTTGGTGGCAATATAAAGCAGCATTGAAAGAATTATATATTGAAACAATTCTTGCCAAGAATTTTGCACGTTCAGCCTCTAAATGACCCCAATGCGAAGTTTAATGTAGTTAGTGGGTTGTGTAGCCCCCTGGTGGATATTTGGAAAACTTCTTCCTGAGTTAGGTATCTCCGTCTCTGCGGGAGGCCAGCACATCCAATTGACGTAACTTCAACGCTTAATACAAGTTTAAGTAATTTATTGAAATCTGACAAGTTTCAATACGTTTTCATTTCTCTGACGAATATGATTCTTTTTTTTTCGCATTTTGTGAAATGTTAAACTAGGTTGTGGATCGCACATCGCAAGGAGTGATGGAGGCTCGATTCTCCATCTTTTAATCGCAAAAAAAATAAAAAAAAAATTAAAAATATCTTGCAGCCGGTAATTTAGGAAGTTTATAACGCTCATTTCTTTTTCAAATTTTTTTTGGTCAGTGGACCATTTAATACAGTTGTTCCCGATTCCCACTTCATATATGTAATAAGTACCTGTTTATATATATATATATATATATATATATATATATATATATATATATATATATATATATATATATATATATATATATATGTCGTGCCGAATATGTAAAACTGGCCAATTAGCAAGAACTCATTTAAAATTAAGTCCGTTCTAAAATTTTCTCTTATACGTTTAAAGATATATTTTTTTCATTAATGTTGATGTAAAAATTTATAATTTTGCACCAAAAGGAACTTACAAAACTTACCTAACCTTATTATAAAAAGAACAATTTATTTTAGCTTAACCCAACTAAATATATTTTAGATTTGTTTATAATAATTTAATACTAAACAAACACAGTGAAATATATTTTTTTCGTTAGGTTCAGAATGATTTTGGCGAAATTATTGCATACACAAATTTTCACTTGGCCTATATGGCAAGATGAGCGTTGCTATTTAAGCCAAGATCGCAAGTTCTGCCTATTCAGCACGACATATATATATATAGTATATACATACAAACACAAACACACACACACACACACACACACACACACACACACACACATATATATATATATATATGTGTGTGTGTATGTATATTTATATATATGTGTGTATATATTTATATATATTTATATTTATATATATTTATATATATATATATTTGTATATATAGGGAGGTGCCACCTCTAGAAATTTACTGGGGACCCTCATCCTCAGAGAACACTATGAACGTACCTCAGGGAAAACTCAAGGTTCTCCCCAAACCTGCTTGAATATTTTCTTCTACCACCTCCTATATATGTCGTGCCGAAGAGGTTAAACTTGCGATTTTGGCTTAAATAGAAACGCTCTTCTTGCCGAATAAGGCAAGCGAAAACTTGTGTATGCCATAATTTCGCAAAAATCATTCGGCCACTAACGAAAAAAATATATATTTCATTGTTTTTATTATTAAATTATTGTAAACTTATCTAAAATATATTTAGTTGGATTAGGCTAAATTAAATTGCGCTTGTTGTAATTAAGTTAGGTAGGTTTTCTAAAATTCTTTTGGTACAAAATTATTATTTTTTACATTAACATAAATGAAAAAATATATCTTTAAACGTAAAAGATAAATTTTTTGAAAAGACTTAATTTTAAATGGGTTCTTGCTAATTGACCAGTTTTTTTTACCTTTTTGGCATAACATATATATATATATATATATATATATATATATATATATATATATATATATATATATATATATATATATATATATATATATATATATATATATATATATATATATATATGTGTGTATACATATATATATATATATATATATATATATATATATATATATATATATGTATATATATATATATGTATGTATGTATATATAATTTATTTGTTTCAGAGTGCAAGGATCGAACCCGGGGCAAGAATGAGACTTAATATACTTACATATATATTCAGAGGAACTTAATACATATATGAAGTGGGAATTGGGAGCAACTGTATTAAATGGTCCATTGACCCCCCCTCCCCAAAAAAAAAACACACACACACACGCGCCATGGGCCACACTGTACCCACCCACTTTGTGTTTTCTCTGTGAACCAGCAGATGCTGAACGTAGGTGTCGATATTTTTTCTTCTATTTATATTTAGATTTCTGTATGAAAAAACAGTATTTTTTTTCTGGGATTATCAGTATATATTTTCTAAAGAAGATCTACACGCGATTACATTACTGTATTGAATCCTCCACTGGAATTCCTGAACACAAATCCGGACACAGGTTTTATAATCTATTGAAAAGGTCATTCAACATATTCTATTTTCCTCTCACATTTTCCCTAATGGAAAGCAAGAGTGAGTGAGGGAGAGAGAGAGAGAGAGAGAGGATGAATAAATGAATTACCGCTGGATCTCCTGAGAAGGGACTTTTATTTTAACGTGGGCAAAAATTTCGATAGCTGGACTCGAGAAATATGTAAATATGTCACATGTTGAATTTATTGAGTAATTATAGGTTAAATCTATGTAGTGTACCATTGCTCCATGCCTAACACATATATATGCCCTCAGAAACATTGTGCAAATTTATGTTACTCTCTAAAATGTATGTAGATTTTACCAAATTATTATTATTATTGTTATCTTAATCATCATCATCATCATTTGCTTAAACAGCTGACCTGCGTTAAATCTAAGGAAAAATATGAACCAGTTGAAGACTAAGAGAATCATTATTTGTGTTAGAGGGAGAAATATTACAGGAGGGCAGGTAGGCGCGCAGATGTGTGGATATCACTGTAATTATTTACTCTTTACCCGTTTATAATTCTAGAAACTAAGTTATTCTCACTGTCCCTCTTCAGTGATTAATCTGCCAAAAAAAAAAAAATACGGTTGGAACAATTTCACATCTGTGGGAAAAAAATTATTGTATCCTTTCGGCACCAAGTTTTTCCTAATTTGCGAGTATAACCTCTTTTTCATTTCTTGTTGAAGGCCCAAAGAAATTTTTATAAATTTCGTAACCTGTTATGACCTTGTATGTGGTTGTCATCTGTACTGTTTTCCTTCTGTCGGGGGGAGAGGATCTTTAATGTTTTCATCCTTGCATCGTAACGTCGGAAAGTACACTATAATTTTGGCTAAACATACGCTGTAAACTTTTTTTTTTTGTTGAAGGGGGGGGGGCACAGTCGTGATTCCGACAAGTATGGGTACAAATACACAATGCAGAACAAGCTTTTATTGGAACAACGTTTCGCTTAGTGTAGTACTTGATGAAGCTTCTGGACGAATTGTTGTTCTGTATATTATCTTCATACTCATAACCTTTGTTTTTATAGCATTTCTCTGCCCATACATTTGAGGGCTATTATATCTTGGCAGTGTGACATACAACTTTCTCACAGCCTTAATAATATGTTGTAGCTGTAACAGACTTTTGTTAATAACTCCTTGATCCCTTTCTCTATCTCGTACTCATATTATTTTGTCAATTTTATTTTTAATGTGGCCAATTGTCACTTTTCTCATTTCCTTTCTCTCATTAACTTGGTATTTTGCATAAGGTCTTTGTATCATTCTCATTCTTCTGACAAATCATTTATAAAAATTTGAAACATTTCTGGGACCAGCGCTGATCCTTGTGGCACCCCACTTGTAACACTTTTTCCACGAAATTTTTTGCTCTTTTTAACTTCGCATTTTCCACAAACAGAGAAGCTCTCATCCTTTGTTACAGCAAATATTTTATTGCTCCTTTATTTTGAAAATTCCGGATTAATCTTTCATGTGGAAATTATCAGTAGCTTTCTTAAAATCTAAATATATGTAATCTGTTTCTTAAATAATGTCTGGGACTATGTTAATAGCTGAATAAATTTGACGAAGAGGGATTTGCTGATTTGAAACCAAAATGTTTTTCTAGTTTGTAGATTTTTCAGCGTCAGAGATGCATTCACTTTTCTATAATATCCTTACCCGGTTTGCTGCGATACTTGTTAGCAAGACCAATCTTAACAGTACTACCACCACCACACACCACCACCACCACCACCACCACCACCACCACCACCACCACCACCACCACCACCACCACCACCACCACCACCACCACCACTCCTACTATAACCTCCGCTGACGAAAGGCTTCCCACATATGAGTTCTTAATTTTCTTTATTGAGTCTTTCCTGTCGCTCTTCCCCCTCCCTCTTCGTGTGAATGGTGGTAGTGATGGTAATGGTGATAGTAATGGTGGTGGTGATGGTAATGGTCATGTTGATGGCAATGGTGGTGGTGACGGCAATGGTGGTGGTGGTAATGGTGGTGTTGACTGTAATGGTGGTGGTGATGGTAATGGTGTTGATGGTAATGGTGGTGGCGATGGTAATTGTGGTGGTGATGGCATTGGTGGTAGTGATGGTAATGGTGATGTTGATTATAACAGTGGTGATAACGGTAATGATTGTTTTGATGGTAGTGGTGGTGGTGACCTAGTTCGCTCCCTCCTGTGTGTGCCACTCCACACTGATGGTTAGGATCTCAGCCTTCCTAGTGACCGCACTCACAGCTACTCCTTTACTCCAGCTAAAATTCCTCCATGAATTTCGTCTTTAGTAAATCTCTATTTTTATTAAAAATATTTAGGAGACTCGAATTGTGTCAGGTTATTTTGGGTTAGTCATTCTTTTATAATTTACTTGGGCATTATATATATATATATATATATATATATATATATATATATATATATATATATATATATATATATATATATATATATATATATATATATATATATATATATATATATATATATATATATATATTATATATATATATATATATGCGTGAAAAATATTAAAAAGAAAAATGCCAAACTCTCAGGAAACAATCTTGATGGCCACCTCCTAATATTTCCAACTTTTCACATAAATTATCCAACAGTGTTTTTACCTCTCATCTCTGCCGTTAAGTCTCGAGACCAAATATATTTGCACATTCTGCAAGACATGGGACCCATCTTTTGCCTGAAAGACATCCATCCACTTAAGTATACATAGGCAATAAGTATACATAGGCAATAAATTCGTAAGAAATACTTGGTACTTTAATATGTAGTTTAACCACAGAAAATGGTAGTGCATATAAAGCTCTTCCGTGATCTGTCTATTACGTTCTCAAGGAATAGTAATTGAGACAGACTTTTACTTCAGAATTTGATTGGAAAATCACGATTTTTTTTTCGACATATGTATTTATACATTATGTAAATTCTTGAATAAACTTCTAACTTATCATAATATAGAGAATTGGAGAGAATTGTATTCTACTTCATCCTTGATGCTAGTACGTATTAGGATCAGTCACAGGATCAGTGCCACAAATCCTTAATTATATAAACCATAAACTAACTGTACAGGTTAGTGTATTATTATTATTATTATTATTATTATTATTATTATTATTATTATTGTTATTATATTATTATTAGTATTATTACAATTATCAAGGGATAAACCCACAAGGATCATACAGCGCTGCAGGGTCGGGTGTGCTACTATGCCTGATCAGAGACCAGCGAGGGTGAAGAGTGTGTCTGAGGTCAAGTTAGTGAAGGCGGTGAAGAGTGCTAAAGGGAAGTATAATCAAAGTCGTTGTAATAAAGCTGTTGCTTTATGGCCTTAGAGTCTGTTTTTTTTTCAGAAAAAAAATTGCATTGAGCAGAGACTCGATTTTCTCCTTAAAGTAAAACTTCAACTGCATCATTTATGGTGTTAGGTCAGTGAAAAGGAGCAACTCTAACATGCAGACTAATTGCCCTTGTTTTCTGTGTCGCATCAGAGCAGATTATTCCCACGGATCATTCAGGTGCTGTATAATCCCTACGGGATTATACAGCACCTGAATGGGGGGGGGAGGGGATGGAAGGCATTAAGGCGTAATTCAGGGAATTGGAGCACCGATCCAATTCCCTAGATCAAGAGCCTTTCACCAGTATCAATTAACCTCCCTCGAGGGGCCCTTCAAAGAGATATGAGCCTTGATGCTGGTGAAGGATTCGTGATCTAAGGTAGTAGTAATGGTATACAGTAACAATAAGTTGATAAAAAAAGACACAGATGCAACACTGGACACCATCTAGGCTGAGGGACTGATTACCTTATCTTCTTTTGTTTCCAGTTTCAACACCTTCAGATATCCTCTGTATTGTATTTATAAAACCGCTGGTTGCCGAAACATCTCTAGAATAACTAAACCCAGGTGCTGCACATATGTTCATCGTCTTGATCTAAGGAATTGGAGCTAATGTCCTGTTACTCTGATCAAACCTCATTACCTCCCATGGCATTCTACAGGCGATGTATGATCCATATGAGTTTAATACTTCCCAGTGTTTACCTTGGTCAAAGTGTTAAACATTTTAAGTCTGTTATTTATGAGAGATTGACTTACCTGTCTCTAATGTATGTTTCTAATCCATATCAAGAATTCAGCGTTACTGAAATTGAATATGTGACTGTAACCAACAATATTTGACGAAAGTCTGCAAAATTTTTATCACCAGCACACAGAGGCAGATACAAAAGTAATTAAAACATGATGCAAAACAAGCTTGTGTTGTGGCAGCTCTTCGAGCTGTGTAGAGCTTTTTCACGGCAGTGAATGATAGAGTTGATTAAGCTCTACGTAGAGCGAAATATTATAATAAAAGCTTGCTCGGCATCTGTTAACACAGCGGCACAGACTATCCACGTTGACACAGTCGACGTTAAAATCATTCGTTTCCCCAACGTAATAGTCACACTGGGACCACGAAATCTTTATAAATTCCAACATTAATCTGAGTCTTCACAAAATCATTTCTCTCGAAAAAAGACTTAATTGTATTAGAACTGCTGAACGTAGTGTTAACATCATTAGGGGAGACAATCTTATTAGCATATGAAAGTTCATCTAAGTAAGGAAGAATAATTACATTAGCAGTTTCAAAGCTTTTCTTCTCTTTCGCCTCCAAAGAAATTACATCTTGCTGAGGGATAAGCAGTTGATAACATGCATAGCGTAATCTGGTCTACCGTGGCCTGGTAGGCAACGCTCTCGCTTCACATAGTGTGTCCGTGGTTCGATCCCCGGGCGGGTGGAAACATTGGACGTGTTTCCGTACACCTGCTGTCCCCGTTCACCTAGCAAGTAAGTAGGTACCTGGGTGTTAGTCGACTGTTGTGGGTCGCATCCTGGGGGGACAAGATTGAAGGACCCCAGTGGAAACAAGACAGTCCTCGATAACACACTGACTTTCTTGGGTTATCCTGGGCGACTAACTCACCAGGTTAAAAATCCGAACAAAATCTTATGAGATCTAGGAGGTAGTAGGTACAGTAGTCACTTATATTGATAAACAGTACCTATGTACTTACAACAGCAGTTTATTTTATATATAATTTAATGGTTTTAATCATAACCATAAATTTTAAAGGGGTGGACCGGTAAGCTAGTGAAAGGCCTCGGCCAGATCAAAGGCACCAGCTGCGGGTCATCACATGACGAAGACCCGCGTCAGGAAACACTTGTCCTGTTTCCTGGCAAACTTTATCTAACCTAACCTACTTGCAACTCCAAACAAAAACAAGGAAGATATGTCAGATTTAACACCAGGAACATAATTCTGTATGTGTTACTACAAATTGGTACAAATTGGTAATAAAAATAGGTAGTTTCATTTACTTATTTCTTTGGCCTAGCGCGATTTCTCCTTTTTATTATTTCATTTATTTCTTCCTCTTCGCATTTGTTTCTTCTTCCCTTCTCACTCTCGTCACAAATATCCCTCCATAAATGGATAGTGTTTTCAACCCCTGCAGGCCAGTATCCATGACATCATCCTCTAGATTAGCACCAGCTCTTGTGGCTTCCGTGACTGGTGTCACCCCTTGTGAACCGCCAGCTCTGGCGACATCAATGGCTGGTATGCAAAGGAAATCATACACCAGCAGAGCATTGAGTCTTAACAAGGCTGTTTATAGATTTTGAAAGCTGATCAAAAAACGCAAGTCGTGGATTTTAGAAAAAAAAAATCTCGTTTTCAAATGTATATACAATACCTTCTGTTATATATTCTTACTTGTCGAATAGAGATAAAATATTTGGCTTCATTGGACTGAAATTGTTTGCTTATAATTTCAAAACTATGGCTGCAGAATTAAATTATTTGTTGAATCAAGATTGGCATGTTCTTTAGTTTTATTGAAATCCTGCATAAAGTTGTGTTAAATTCATCTAATGATTTAACCAACTTGAGCAATACTTCGTTGATAAAAACTTGGATGATCTACACCTAGCCTCTGAGTGATGACGTTTTTTATTACAATAATGATATTAAATACCGACAACACGAGGAATTATACATGTGCAACACCTGGGCTTCTTTATTTGAAAGCTATCAAGGAGTTGCACATGCGTTTGTTGCTCAGTTTTTTACTGTCAGTTCATGCGGAAATTCTTCAGGTGATCCAAAATTATGTCTCTCTATTGCGTCCGGATATTTTCTTAAAGTTGCTTATATTTCCTTATGTTTCTTCATTCATTACCACTCTCCCGCCTCATTCCTCCCTTCTCCCTCTTCATTCCCCCCGCTTCATCTTCGTTCGTCCCTTCTCCCTTCACCATCCCACCCCCTTGCTCCATCAGTGTTTTGTTAACAGCACCGATAATGCAAGCATAAGCTCCACTCAGCCTGCAACACGTAATGGTCCCGGAGCATTTACCGTGGGCGGTGGTGGGAAGGCTGTGCCTGGGTAGGAGTAGAAGGGACTGGGAGAGGGAAGTCGATGGGCGGGGTGGGAGGACAGGGAAGATCAATCCTATGCGAAAAAGCTGTCTAAAATAGAGGTCGATCAGTATTAAAGTGTCTAGATCCACTTGTTGCACCATTTTTACATCTCTTTTATGGCCTAACCTAAAATAAACGAGCGTGATGCCCGTCTGTGGGTTGCAGTTTCATGGATAGGTATACATTCCAGCTGGTAGAGACGGGAGTAGGGAGTTACGAAGCAAGTCAAGCTCACAGCACAGTTCTTAAATTGTCTCCACGTTCACGGTCTCCCCGGTATAAAAAAAAAAAAAGCCTGCCATTATGACCTATGTTGCCATCGAAGTTTGCACTCCCTAAGTTTCGAAAAGGTTCTTGTTGCTAGCGAGATGGGGATGGAGAAGGCAGATGAAGAGTGAGGGGACAGAAAGGAAGGGGTAATGGGAGTACGGAGGGAGGGAGATGGAAGGGGTGAGCTGGTGGCGAAAAGAGAACAGAGATGGTGAGAGAAGGGGGCTGGTGATAATGTTAGTGGTCGTAGTCGTTGGCAAGAATAAAATTTAGCCAGATGTGCAAAGGTGAAAATGTGTGAAGCAGACAGTACCTTCACACTGCTGGATGTGTGAAGCAGACAGTACCTTCACACTGCTGGATGTGAAGCAGAGAGTGCCTTCACACTGCTGGATGTGTGAAGCAGACAGTGCCTTCACTGCTGGATGTGTGAAGCAGACAGTGCCTTCACACTGCTGGATGTGTGAAGCAGACAGTGCCTTCACACTGCTCTGTGTGTGAAGCAGACAGTACCTTCACACTGCTGGATGTGTGAAGCAGACAGTACCTTCACACTGCTGGATGTGTGAAGCAGACAGTACCTTCACACTGCTGGATGTGTGAAGCAGACAGTACCTTCACACTGCTGGATGTGTGAAGCAGACAATACCTTCACACCGCTGGATGTGTGAAGCAGACAGTACCTTCACACTGCTGGATGTGTGAAGCAGACAGTACCTTCACACTGCTGGATGTGTGAAGCAAGACAGTACCTTCACACTGCTGGATGTGTGAAGCAGACAGTACCTTCACATTGCTGGATGTGTGAAGCAGACAGTACCTTCACACTGCTGGATGTGTGAAGCAGACAGTACCTTTACACTGCTGGATGTGTGAAGCAGACAGTACCTTTACACTGCTGGATGTGTGAAGCAGACAGTACCTTCACACTGCTGGATGTGTGAAGCAGACAGTACCTTGAAGCAGACAGTACACTGCTGGATGTGTGAAGCAGACAGTACCTTCACACTGCTGGATGTGTGAAGCAGACATTGCTGGATGTGTGAAGCAGACAGAACCTTTGCTGGATGTGTGAAGCAGACAGTACCTTCACACTGCTGGATGTGTGAAGCAGACAGTACCTTCACACTGCTGGATGTGTGAAGCAGACAGTACCTTCACACTGCTGGATGTGTGAAGCAGACAGTACCTTCACACTGCTGGATGTGTGAAGCAGACAGTACCTTCACACCGCTGGATGTGTGAAGCAGACAGTACCTTCACATTGCTGGATGTGTGAAGCAGACAGTACCTTCACACTGCTGGATGTGTGAAGCAGACAGTACCTTCACACCGCTGGATGTGTGAAGCAGACAGTACCTTCACACTGCTGGATGTGTGAAGCAGACAGTACCTTCACACCGCTGGATGTGTGAAGCAGACAGTACCTTCACACCGCTGGATGTGTGAAGCAGACAGTACCTTCACACTGCTGGATGTGTGAAGCAGACAGTACCTTCACACCGCTGGATGTGTGAAGCAGACAGTACCTTCACACTGCTGGATGTGTGAAGCAGACAGTACGGTGAGGGTAACACAGTACACACTGCTTTGACCATTTTTTTTTGCAGCTGAATTAAGACTCATTTGAAACTATGCCGTTAAAAGTAGTTTTATATGAAAACTATAAAAAATAATTAATCAAAATAAAATAAATTGAAATAGTCCCCTTTACCCCCTAAAATGCATTTTATTTATTTGGTAAAAATAGAAAATTCACAATAAATATGTTGCATTAGCAAGGGATTCTGATTTTGTCTCGTTAATGGAAGGGTTTTGATTTTACTGTGTTATTATGAACGAGATTCATTACTGGTCTTTTAATTAGAGATCCGTGAAGTTTTTTTATTCTTCTTCTTTATATACACTTGTTTGATTGACCAGGTTAGCAGTAGGACACTGTTAAAATGGGCCAGAACTACAAGTAGGACTAAACCACAAGTAGGACACAATTAAAATGGACCAGACTACAAGCAGGACACATTTACGATGAACCAGACCACAAGTAAAACACAGTTAAGGTGGACCAGACCACAAGCAGGACACAGTTAAGATGGACCAGACCACAAGCAGGACACAGTTAAGATGGACCAGACCACAAGCAGGACACAGTTAAGATGGACCAGACCACAAGCAGGACACAGTTAAGATGGACCAGACCACAAGCAGGACACAGTTAAGATGGACCAGACCACAAGCAGGACACACTTAAGATGGACCAGGCCACTAGTAGGGCACAGTTACTCTCTCACAATCCAGGGGTTGGAACGAGTCACTAGCACACATTTTGGCTGGATATTTACGAACTGGCTACTACACACTGGCAGGAATACGGTTAAACACCGGCAACAAGCTGTAACCAAATTAGAAACTAACACCGCTCTCAGGAAAATTGGATCTCTGTACCAGTGGATTATTAGACCGTATGATATCCACTACACCGTGTTTTTGGCGAGGATAAAAATAGGTTATGTTCTATAATTTCTTCTTTTATGTTTTGATTTTTTATTTGTTTTTGCTTATAGCTTTTCCATCATAGAGAAAGTTGACGAAATTTCACTTTCAGTATATAAAGTGTATTAACGATTGCTTTGGGTAGTAAACGAGAGACAGGTACGGTGACCATTGTGTGAACACCCCCTTCTGTTCACCTCGTCGTCTGTCTCTCTCTTTCTCCTATCCCTTTCCCTTCCCTTATCTCTTTTACTCATACCTCCCCCCGTCCTTCTCCTTTTTACTTGTGTATCTTCTGTTCCTTACACCTTCCTTCTAATTTCCTCTCCTCTTTCCTCTCTTTAACTCTTTCGTTTTCAGCACTCTTCATTTTCTCTTTCTTCCAATCGCAATCTCTTGCTTTTCTTTCGTCTCTTGCACAGGAGTCAAATCAAACTTGATACCACATTATGATTACTTTGGCAATCAGCTGATAAATGTCAACAAACCGTTTGCTTTCTCAACCTTCCCCCCCCCCCCCCCGCCCCGCTCCTGTTCAAACGTACCGTTGTTTGCTTGTTCCCTCCCCCTTCCCTTCCCCTCCTCTTCCTCGGAAGATTGAGGAAGGTAGTCAGGGAGTGTCTGGAGAGCTGGATCGTGTCATTATTCTTCCTTTAATAACACCCCACACTTTAATCACTGCTGATTCTAAACCGCAGTAATCCAGGTAACGAGCTCATGATTCAGCTTAGTCATACGTGGTGACTGCCTCGAGCTGATGACTCCGTACTGTAATGACCTCGTTCTCTGATGACCCTGTATCATGATGACCACGTACTGTGATAACCCTGTACCATGATGACCAGGTTCTGTGATGACCCCTTACCATGATGACCACTTACTGTGATGATCATCTACTATGATGACCACGTACTGTGATGACCTCTTACTGTGATGACCTAGTACTTTGTTGACCTCGTAGCATGATGACCATCATGATGACCCCGTACTGTTAGGACTACGGTGTGATGATTGAAGATTTGTTCTGAAACATTCGGGTGACTCCTGATCACTCAATCCGGTGACCTCGGATGACCTGTTCTAGTGTCTATACTGCAGTGACCAGAAACTGGTGACCTCATTCTGTTCACTCGCCTTCAGTGGTAGTCATACACTAATGCTTCCAACAGACTGGAGCTCACACTGTCAAACTCTGGGTGTCACATATTGCCTACATTAGGGATCACTAACTGTGGTCTTCAAGCGGGACACAGGAGCTTACTTCAACTCCTTGGATCAAGAGCTCTTCTCCATCTTCAAACCACAACTTTCCAAGGCGCGCAATGTACATATTAACGACCCACATTTCGACCAAATAAAATGAAAATTAATTACAAAATTAAGGTAATCCTTCAATAAATAAACTTGAACATGAGAAGGATTAATTCCAGGATAAATTTGACCTTGTATGTAAAAAATAAAAATACAGGTAATAGATAAAAATTTTATTCATTGTGTTTCTTGAGGCTGCATTTATTAATTATTGCATCAACCCTGAATAGAAATAAACATTGGTGTGGAGTGTGTAGATGGGTGAAGTGTGATCTATCTTGAGGGGTCACAGAAGAGCACTTATAGAGCGGCAGGTTGGTGACCCTTAGTCCAGATCAAGGAAGGGAAGGGTGTTGTGCATTATGAGAGGCAGAAATGATGACGTCAGGGAAGTGTATCATTGTTCATTATTACAGGCAGAAATGATGTCAGGGAAAAGCATTGTTAATTATTAGAGGCAGAAATAATATTAGGGAAATGTATTATTGTGCATTCATGAGAGGCAGAAATGGTGATATCAGGGAATCGTATTATTTTGCATTATGAGAGGTAAAAATGATAACATGAGGGGGAGGGTATTGTGCATTATGAGAGGAAGATGAATGAGTGTCAAGGAAGACGACCTCATCCACAATGGCTGAATCTTCTTTAGATTAAAGATACTTGACACTTTAACTTCTTGTGAGGATCACGGGTGCGTCTCTTCGCTGAATTGTAATACATTAATTAGTGATGCCACGTTACGGTGTATTATAGAGTTGGTCTACAGTGTATAGTAGTGTTGCGCTACAACGTATATTAGTGCCGCAGTATAAGGTACAGTGTTGTAATGTTTTAGTAACACAAGGGTACAGTGATGTATTGCTACAGTGATGTAATGATATAGTAATACAAGGGTACAGTGATGTAATGATATAGTAATACAAGGGTACAGTGATGTAATGATATAGTAATACAAGGGTACAGTGATGTAATGATATAGTAATACAAGGGTACAGTGATGTAATGATATAGTAATACAAGGGTACAGTGATGTAATATAGCAATACAAGGGTACAGTGATGTAATGATATAGTAATACAAGGGTACAGTGATGTAATGATATAGCAATACAAGGGTACAGTGATGTAATTATATAGTAATATAAGGGTACAGTGATGTAATGATATAGTAATACATGGGTACAGTGATGTATTTGTACAGTGATGTATTTGTACAGTGATGTAATGATACAGTAACGCAAGGGAACAGTGATGTAACGGTACAGTAACACAAGGGTACAGTGATGTAATGATATAGTAATATAAGGGTACAGTGATGTAATGATTTAGTAATATAAGGGTAAAGTGATGTAATGGTATAGTAATACAAGGTACAGTGATGTAATGATATAGTAATATAAGGGTACAGTGATGTAATGGTATAGTAATACAAGGGTACAGTGATGTAATGATATAGTAATATAAGGGTAGAGTGATTTAATGGTATAGTAATACAAGGGTACAGTGATGTAATGATATAGTAATATAAGGGTACAGTGATGTAATGGTATAGTAACACAAGGGTACAGTGATGTAATGATATAGTAATATAAGGGTACAGTGATGTAATGGTATAGTAATACAAGGGTACAGTGATATAATGGTATAGTAATACAAGGGTACAGTGATATAATGGTATAGTAATACAAGGGTACAGTGATGTAATGGTATAGTAATACAAGGGTACAGTGATATAATGGTATAGTAATACAAGGGTACAGTGATATAATGGTATAGCAATACAAGGGTACAGTGATATAATGGTATAGTAATACAAGGGTACAGTGATGTAATGATATACTTGAAACTCGTATAGTAAACACATAATATTATGGTATAGATATATAGTAGTACATTTAAGCTGTGGTAAGATGCAACACAGCCTTAGTTTACACCACTCGTTATCTTTCTTATTACCCAGAGTCACTTTCTGAATATTCCCTGAAAACATACATATTTTTAAAGAATAAAAAAGGCACAATACCGTGACTAGAACAATACACAAATAGCCCGTACATAGGAGAGAGACGCTTATGACGATGTTTTGGTCTAACTTGGACCATTGACTAGTCATAGTGTGACATTTTTATTTTAGGTTAGGTTAGATAAGGTCACATTAATGTATATTTAATGGCAAATAAGTGGACAGAATCGTGACACGTCATTTAATGTGTCTCAGCGAACCTCGGCAGCGTTGAAATGAGCACTGTTTTTGTTTACTGGTAGTTTTAAGTCGGGTTACAATGGTAGACGTATAGGGATATAAGGGTATCTCTCTAATGATATAAAAATGTGGCTGCGGCAGACCCTATATAAACGCTGTTTCAAGAGTGGGTATGATCGGACCCTAGAGGTCTGGTATCAGTGGAACCTGTCAACAATAGTTACTAGGCTGGTCCAGAAGCTGTGAGTCAACACTTGCAAACACAACCAGGCGAAATGGATGCTTGCGCGCTTGCACACGCGCACACACAAAGGGAGAGGGGATGGTTGAGAAAGGTGGTTGGTGTATGAGTAACAGATGCAGAGTGAATTATAATCCTACTCTCTCTCATCTTGTAATGTGATCTGTGTACACTCGCCCCCCTTTCTCTCTCTCTCTCTCTCTCTCTCTCTCTCTCTCTCTCTCTCTCTCTCTCTCTCTCTCTCCCCCCGTCGCCATGACCTGTCAAGAATGATCGCCTCGACCGTAACTGCTCTATAAGTTCATCCTAAATAAAAATATATCTATCCACTGTTTACACAGCTTTTTGTAAATGTAGTTGAACTAGAAATAGTTTTACCTTGTTGGAACTATGTGATATATGTACCTATTAATTAACACTGAATAGGATCATCAATAAATATTATTGTAAATACACAAGGGCACGTATGTGGGCCAGAGTGAAGGGTTTGCTGTGAAGAGAACAGCCAAGGCCTGACCATAGGGCGTTTAAGCATAGAGGGGAAAAAGACTAACTAATACATCCTCAGTGTGCGGTTACTTTATTATGTATAGTGGTTATATTATGAGAACAGAAGCTAACAGTTTTGCTGGCATAATCCAGCACGAAGGATTGGTTTCATAGATGAGGTAATAAATCTTTCGGTCTTAGCTGGTGTGTTTGTGTGTGTGTGTGTGTGTGTGTGTGTGTGTGTGTGTGTGTGTGTGTGTGTGTGTGTGTGTGTGTGTGTGTGTGTGTGTGTGTGTGTGTTTCGTGTACTCATGAGTCTAAGTGTCGTGTGAGATGGAGCAAAAAAGTGGTGACTCTCCCTAGTGTTGGTGTCCGGTTCACACACATGTTAATATAGCGTACATGCAGTCAGACACCACCACAAGTCACTATCACCAACTTCACCACCACCATTAACCAGTCATTTTCACCACTAATTAACACCAGCACTAACCACAGCCAGCAATAACTACTTTGATCACAACCATAGCCACAGTTACCAACAGCTGCTGTTGTAAGCAGCTCCTTTAATAAAGCAGGCGTTGAAAAACAATGAAAATCTACAGAAACAACATTCAGCTAGGGCTGCAACTCTCAGATTTATATAGTGTGTGAAGAAAAGACATAGATAACAGCACAAGTTTGTAATTGAGTAAAATTTAGCCTTGTGTAGAGCGTTACTATTACTTGACTTTACACAGATAACCAGCACATTGGAGAAGGAGCTTACAACGACGTTTCGGTCCGACTTGGACCATTTAAATGGTCCAAGTCGGACCGAAACGTCGTCGTAAGCTCCTCTCTCCTATGTACGGGTTATTTGCGTATTGTTCCAGTCACGGTATTGTGCCTTTTTTGTTCTTTACGTGACTATAAATCTCTACACAGCGAAATCTTGTCCCAATAAAAGCTTGCTCTTCAAAGTGCATCTTTTCTTCATTTCTTTTTTATTAAAGCAGCTGTTTAGTTACCCTGGGGTGTGTATGAGGTTTTTATTACGTGATTATTCGCTGATTAATTTCCATTTTTTCTTTCATAACTATTTTTATGACAGTGAACTGATCAGCCTTGGCTATGTACATATCCTTATTTTTTAAATCAAACACTAGTGACGTTTAAAAGACAATTAGGAATATTGGGATGTTTAAAGTTGAATCTTTTCTACTTTCACTGCAGCGCTGTATGACCCTTGTGGGTTAAGCGCTTAGTTTTGATTATAATAATATACTTTTTACGGACGTCATTATCCGCCTCTCCGACGCACACAGGTGCGGAGGACAGGTAGTCTTCTTCATTAAGAGGTGTGTCTCTCAGTATATGTGCGCTGAGAGTTAATTTTATTTCCTATTTTAGGGGTCAGTGTACTCCTGACTTGTGGTATCCAACATATCCAAATATAGGCGCTTATGACCTTTAGTAGCTGAAGCACTTCGAAGAAAAAACAAGTAGACATGTGATTTTTTTTTTTTACAGGTAAATGCTGTAGGTCGTAAGTCGCCATTTTATCAGGTAAGGACATTGATGTTTTAAGTACGTTTCTCTCTGCCATGACGTCATTTTCGTTTAACTTGTCAAAATATGTAATTTTGTTGATTACCTGCAATTTTTACAGGTGCACTTTAAATCCGAAGGATTTTGGAGTAAGTTATTTTTGAGATCGCAAATATAAGAACAAGAAAGGGAAGTAACTACTAATTATAATTATATTCACAAAGTGCACTCAACCCGTCTGGGGCACAAATCATCAAAGTGACTTGGAAGAAATAGAAACTGAAAGCAAGTCAAGAGTATTGCAATTCCATTTGACTTTTATTGAAAGTACAGAGGTTTGCAGTACAATATATCGCAATACATGTTAAAATACGTATGGGACTTAATACGATGGACAAGAAAAGATTGTTCAACTGGCGAAAAATTCCTTAATGAGAGCAGAGTTAGAAGTTAGACACAGATGAGCCACAGGAATGTCAGGAAATACATATTCAACTTCTAGGTGGCCAGGATGTGGAATGACCTGAACAAAGAAGTTGTAGTAGCAGACCTCATACTCATCTTTAAGAATAAGTATTATATTAGGGCCAACGAGGGGAAAGAGGGAGTGAGCTCAGTCCCAGCTAATTAAGAGGCAGGTGCAATAGACTTGTTACATATCTTTCTGCTGCATCCTCTGTTCCTATCTGTCATCCCTCAGCCATTCCTTGTTGTAAATGCTGGTCACGGTTCTTCGGAAATGGAGAGAGCATGTCTTCTTTTTTATAGGGAGCTGCCCAAAAATTTTGCACCCTCTCAAATTTGCAGTCTTCGGGGCAGATTTCTGTATCCAAGCACCTCGCTTATCGTTTTCAAAATATCCTACTGGATGTTGCTGCTTCTGTCTCCTCTCATCTTCTTACTTTCCCTCTTTCCGTTGACTCTTATCTTGTTATCTGCATCTCTTGTGCTTTCGTCTCGTAGTGTTTCGTCTCCTTCTGCATATGTATCTCTTACTCCATCCTGTGCCTTGTTGCCGTATTCTGACTTCCCTGCTTCTGAAAGATTATCCTGTCTCCTTTGGAACGTTTCCTCTTTTCTTATTATAATTTTCTTCGAATTTTATTACCATAGTGGTTTTCGTTTAACTGTTCAGTTCATCACAGAGAATGCAATTTTTATTTCTGACCTCAAATTCAACTTCTTAACATAATTACTGTGTACACTCCATTCTGATTGTCCCGCCTTTACTGCATTTGTTTTTCTGTATTATTGCTCGCTGACAACACACACAATGAGGAAAATACGAATGGAGGCAGCGGGAAACTAAAAGAACTAAATAGATTAGGGGAATGGTAATTGTATAGCGTGGTTACTAAATTTTAACCCCAACAAATGCAAAGTAAGCATCTTGCCTGACCTCTCTCTCAAAGCACTAGGAAACCAGTAGCACCAGCAGCTTCGTATTTCATTCTAACAGCATCAATCGTTAGAAATTTTAACAAAAAATCCTTCAAAAATTTTTTGCGACATAAGCAAAACCTGTCCTCGAGCATGTAGTAGCAGCATTTATCCCCTTCCCTTAGTAAAACAAGAACCTTTAAAAAGTACAGAAATTCAACTGAACAAACTTGACCTCATGTCTCTGGGAGTACGTATAACAATCATTCCATAAAATATTCCGTGAAAAATACTTGCTAAGTATAAGGATAAAGAGGACAAAAGGACACAGGCAGTAGGTAAACACCAAGATAAATCATAGAAACGTCAGGAGCTATTCTGAATATAATGCCGTAGGAAATTACAGTGACTAGAACCATTGACTTGACCAGTGCTGGAAGTACTCCACAAGGGTGGCAGTAAAGAATTACAAACCGATTTCACTAACGTTCCACATCATAAAAATCTTTTGAAAGGATTCTAAGAAGCAAGCTCACCAACCACTTGGATAGCCATCAGTTACACAATCCAGGGAAGCATGGGTTTAGAGCAGGTCTCTCCTGCCTCTCACAGCTACTTAATCACTATGACATGGTTTTGGGTGCACTGGAGAACAATCAAAATGCAGATGTAGAATACACAGACTTTGCCAAAGACTTCGACAAGTGAAATCATGGCGTAAAAACACAAAATGCGCGATAGAAGAATAACAGAAAGTTGGTAGATGGATCTATAACTTCCTAACAAATAGAACACAAAGAGTAGTAGTAAACAGAGTAAAGTCAGAGGAGGCTACAGCGAAAAGCTCTGTTCCACAATGTACAGTACTCGCCTCATCCTCATATCTGACATAGACTGAGATGTAAGCCACAGCACCATGTCCTCCTTTGATGACGATACCAAAATTTGCATGACAGTGTCATCCATCGAAGACACTGCAAATCTCCAAGCGGACGTTAACCAAGTCTTTAATGGGCATCAGAAAACAATACGAAGTTCACTGAAGACAAATTTCAATTACTCCGCTATGGAAAACATTAGGAAATAAACACTGTATTAGAGTAAAAAACAAATTCCAATCACCCAATAGAGCGAAAAACTAATATGAAGGACCTGGGAGTGATAATGTCAGAGAATCTCACTTTCAAAGATCACAACAATGTATCTACCACATCGGCTAGGAAAATGATAAGATGGATAATGAGAACATTTAAAACTAGCTATGCCAAGCGAATGATGATTCTCCTCAAATCTTCTTTTTTCTCTAGGTTGGAATATTGCTTTACGCTAACGGACCCTTTCAAGGCAGACGAAATTGCAGACCTGGAGAATATACAGAAAACTTTCACTGGACGTATAAGCACCATAAAGCTCCTAAATTACTGGGACGGTTGATGACCCTTGACCTGTACTCTTAGGTACGTAGGCGAGTAAGATACAAGATATACACTTGGAAAATGCTAGAGGGACTAGTTCCTAATCTACACGCGGAAATCACTCCCTGGGAAAGCAAAAGACTCGGCAGGCGGTGCAACATCGCCCCCTCTTCCCTCCAATGAAAAGCAGGGACGCCATAAGTACGCAAAGAGACAACAAAATCGGTGTCAGGCACCCAAGACTGTTCAACTGCCTCCTAGCATACATAAGGGCGATTACCAGTAGACCCCTGGCTGTCTTCAAGAAGCAGCTGGATAGGCACCTAAAGTCAGTTCACGACCACCGGGCTGTAGTTCGTACGTCGGTCTGCGTGCGGGCAGCAGTAACAGCCTGGTTAATTAGGCCTTGATCCACTGCGAGGCCTGGTCATGGACCGGGCCGCGGTGGCGTTAATCCTCGGAATACCCTATAGGTATGTATAGATTTAAAAGTAAATCTATATAATGTTTAGAAGCACTCTCAAGAGCTGGGGCTGAAACATCACAAACTAAGCTAGGCAAATATACACATGTATATTCGGTAATACCAACAGACACTTAGTACATATTCCCTCGAAGAATTGCAGCATTACCTTTACGAGTTGAAACTCTGAGGTTTCTGGTGTGTGGTAACACGCTGGACTGTTTCTGACAGTTGCTGTTAGGCTTAAACATATGATGTTGTTCTCAAACTTGTATTACGTACGACAAACTTCTCGTAGGGTGATGTTATTAAGTCTTTGGATAAACGCACTTTTTATGTATACTTTGTTGTTAATAAGGGTTATTGATTGTACTTAAAAAATAATGGTTATTTAATTTGTATTATAAAAAAAGGGTAATACTGAAGAGGACTTCATTTGGTGGTCAAAATATAAGTATTCTTATTATTCGTCTCAGTGTAGTTACTTTTATGTCACAAATAAAATGTTTATAACAATATAATGTGTAAAAATGCAAAAAAGTGTTTTGATGCTGAGTAGTTGCTTTAAAGTGTTCTCACCCTTGTAGAGCATTGTCTTACGTATCTTAATTAAGTGTCATGATAACGTGTTCTGGACAGAGTCGTGCAGATGGAAGCTTTTATTACACGCTCTGGGAGCTGAGTAGCTGGTTCTGACGAGTGCTTTTGTCCCAGGATACGAAGGACTTGTGGCGAGGAGGAAATTTTTACTGTGGTGTGTACAACTACCCATTTGTGATTTCCGATTTGCACGTACAAGAGTAGAACTGTGCTCGTGTATTTGTGCTCCAGTATATGTAGCGCAATAATTTCCCAGGGTTTTTTCTTGGATGTGTTCTCTGTGTATCTTACGAGATGTAATTACGTTTTGGAGTATTTTCTTCTTTTCCTAGGTGGATGTAGACACGTATGTACATGTAGGACATTATGTTGCAGGAGACGTATCGCCATTAGTGGTCTTTCCAATTGTAGCTAAACATCTTCAATAAAAAATGCCCTAAGTTCTTACTATTGTTATACTTTTACCTTCACTTTCCCTTGTTCTTTTAATGAACGTGTCCTCGTATCTTGTCTGGTCTTGTCTCTTATGTATTGTTCATTATGTGTGTGTTGGACTCGCTGTGTGTACTTCCCTTTGTCCCTTAGTGTCCTACTGGAAGTGTTATTCCCGTATCTCCCATGTGAACCTTATACCTGTCATAACATTATGTTTACCACATACGAACACAGCACATACTTCCTAAGCTAAGTACCGTCAGCTATGTTAAATCTCCAATCTGAACAACCCCGTTTCTTCGCTCTGCCTTCCCAAGGTTCGTACACCAAGAAAGATTTCAGAAAAATAAAATAAGGATTTCCAAGTTAATTTCCCCACGTAAAAAGGAACCCACAACGTAGGTGGTCAAGATTGTGGGTTTCTAGCTAAGCCTTGTCCAAGAGCATATCCTAGTTTTGATAAATCCTGTGTCCATTCCCATAGTTCAGTTCGGTGATTTTGGATAGATCGTAGCTAGCATCAGTACGCTTCACTCAAGAGAGCTGTAGATACCTGCCTCCTAGATAATCATTTCTAGTCAGCAGGAAGTGTTTAAGTCCTTGGTGAACAGGAAAAGGTGTGTTGCTATCAGGTACACTCAAGTAGTCCTTAATACTGTGGAACGGGTTGTGGAGTGAAGCTGTGCATTCTCTCACTCTCTCTGTCTCTAACTACCTATCTATCTATCGCTCTCCCTGGATATGTCTGTACGTCCGTCTGTAAGTGGTGTTTATCTCGATTATATTATCTGTAACTCAATTAATTATTTACCTACAATGTTGTATAACTGTATTATGGTCACAGACCTGTATTGTGATTACAGACCTGTATTATGGTCACAGGCCTGGGCACAGACCAGGGCGCGGGGGCGTTGATCCCCGAAACCCTCTCCAGTAGGGATGTCTTCGCGGGAACCGTGTTCGCACCAGCTGGTAGCAGAGGATTTTGGTTGTCGTAGGAACATCTCGTGTTTTCGCATGATTTCATTGAAATTTTATCAAAATCTTCCCTTCCATTAAGTTATCTTAACAAGAGGCAGACAAAGAGGAAAACCACGTAGATATGTCTGTCTTTACCTGCTACTCAGTCGCCAGTATATCTTGACTTACTTTCTCGGGAGAGTAAATTTTTCTCCCGTTTCCTTCAGTTTAGCGAGATTCATGCATCCCATTACACACCTGTTGAGTGCCAAAAGTGGGGAAGTGAGATGGAAAGAGAGAATTTTTCCCGACTGTGCGGAAGTCACGAGGTGCAGGGGGAAGGATGTGGGTTTGTGCTTCACCTGGCACCCATGAGAGAGAAAACGATATATGGGAAGAATGAAAAAGATAATATTAAGTCTGAAAATAAAGCCCTTCTGGTTCAAGCTCATCCTCCTGAAGGAAAGGGAGGTACTCATGCAACTAATCACACCAAGAGCAGGTGAACATCACCTATGTTTTCCATTTGTTACATGCAAGAAATTGTAAAATTTTAGTTTGTTGTAGAGAAGAATATAAGAGGTTATAGACTTTTCAGGTCATACCACTAATGTGGTTGTTGAATCTCACTGTGGGATACGACAGTCTGGATATTTCCTCAGGAATATCGCGTAAATTATCTTCCCTGTTGCCCCCTTACCAGTCTAGTTTTAGAGGGAGGGGGGTGCAGACATTTTGAATCATTGACGTCCCACCGAGATGCAACTTTCTACTCAACATTCAGAGTACAGGCATTGTGTATCCTACTGCCGGAACTCAAGTGCTAACATTATTGTTCCAGTAATGCTGTCACTTAATTTCATTAATGTGACAACATCTCTCTGTGGTAAAGCTCAATACAATGAAATGCTGTCCTAATAAAAGTTTGTTTAACAATGTGTCTTTTCTTCACTATCGTCGGCAGTGTGCCATTTCAGGGCAAGCATCGAAAAATCTCTTGCATCCTCTGTAAGATAAGAGAAACATTCTATAATAAAAGAAACAAAACTGAACTGAAGGTGAAACATGGTCTTCCGAATATGCTTGTTTTCCTTCACACTGATAACTTTCTCTCACCTGTCTCAAACTTTTGAGACCTTTTTAGATGGAGGTATATTAAAATTGAAAGGATTAGCTTTTCAGAATGGCGTTGTGTTGTACGTATTTTTTTTTAATGTATTATAAAGAGTAAACTGGGAAAACTTCTTGAGACCGGACTGAAACAGCATAAATATGTAATAACTACTTATTAAGAGTCAGGTGATTTTTTTTTTTCATTTCATGAAGACTGGAATACTTCCAAATTATTACTTTCTTGTAATTATAATTTTCACCTTCTTGCAATGGAGTTCTCTCATATTAAGAATAATACATAATATTCTTCAGTCTAGGTTCTGGTATTAAAAGCTGGCCATTTTTATGATCCAAGATGTAGTTGATTATTTAAAGGGAAGGAATATTTATCATATGAATGAGGATTGTTCTCTTAAAAAAAGATTCTTGAGCTTGAATGAGCTACTTGCAAAACTTAGTGCCTATGATTTATTAACTGGATTTTCTCCAGCTAGCGTTAATATTCACTGCGAGATATTTTTGTAGGTAATCTTTAATTGCTTTTGCCGTGGAGACTAAAACAATATTTTCCAGCTTATTATCTTGTTAATTTTATTATTTTTTGCTCCTTAATTAGTTCAAAGTCTTTGTTCAACTCTAGGAATGATGGAAGCTCGATCCTCTGTTTGCTAATAGCGGTCCAGTCTATAACCAGTCAGGGTGTTAGTGATCCCAATTGACTTGCTGGCTAATTCTTCCCGCAATAAGTGTATAGACGGAGCTGTGACCTTGACTTATAACACCAAGACAAGGCATGCACGTCTACCAGGTTGCTTATCCCATGTTTTAAAATGGTGAAAAACTGGTAGGCCAGAGGCTGTTTAATCACATAACAAGCTCTGCATATGATTAATTACTTGTCAGAGGACAAGTACCATGTTTCATGATTAAAACACCACCACTACAACGATCGTTTTACCAAACAAACAAGACTATTAAATCATCCTTGCAGTAATGCCAGGAAAATTAGTGTGAATATCAGAAAATTAACCCATCCCAATAGTATTTAATAATGCTAAGCTCATTTAGGCTGACCTAGGATAGAGTGGGCTTAGCCTGAAGTTTACTTGCACTCGATTTCAGGGATAATTCAAAATTGAATTATTTTTAAAATTTCGATGCAATATTTTTCATAAATGTTAATGCACAAAAAATGTATTTAAGAATGCATAAGATTTTTTTTAATTCGTTTTGTTCAGCATGTGTGACCAACGCTGAATAAAATACACAGCTTTTTTCCAGTTCCCCCTCCACGGGACATGCCCGGGTGCTGGTGAAAGGCTCTAGATCCAAAAATTTGGATCAATCCTCAGTTTTCTTGTGTTGAATCTCTTTACTTCCCATTCCCTAAGCGTTGTAAATCAATACGAGTTTAGCGCTCCCTCCATAAATGTAATAATAATAAAACGTTATAGTAATTCCTCCTCCTCCTTATTCTTCTCATTATTAAAGCACTTCACTTTATCTTATATATCAGCATTGTTCTTTTTATCAGTACTCTTAAGTTCAGATGGTGAATATAAACACGCACAACAAAACTTATTTATTTATATTGTGTTTTCGCCGGATGAGTTTAAGTCTCGAGTTTTGTGTGATTTCCTTGCCAAATATATTTGAATGTAAGTTTTTTTTTTTTTCACCAAATCTGCCATCTCCCACCAGAATAGGGTGACCCAGGGAAGGAAACATATTCAGCATCATTCATTTAATAGCTGTCTTGCAAGGAGGGTGTGGACATAACAATTCAATGACCCTCCGAACTGCAACATCCCCACCCATCCTTTATTCTTCAGGCTTTTTACAATGTGTTTGTGTGTGTGTGTGTATATATATATATATATATATATATATATATATATATATATATATATATATATATATATATATATATATATATATATATATATATATATGTGTGTGTGTGTGTGTGTGTGTAAGGGGGGGGGGGTACTTGGGACAGTAGATGTAAAGTAAATCCACAGCTGCTGTAGGTCTTAGCAGCAGAGCACCAGCGTCATTACTTCACATCTGCTGTGCCAAGAATCTCATATATTCACTATTTCATGGACTTTAAACCCAACCGAAGAGTTTTTGTGGCTTCGTGTACGTGAGAACTCTGAGTTTGCTAATTCCTTGTCAGTTCATCCATTAATCTTATTAAGGTGGCGGACGCTTCCCGCTCCTGGAAATTACTTTCCGACCCCTGGGTGGGTGGAAGGTTTTGTGGTCCCTGAGGTAGAAGCAATTTTGGTTCAGTGGTAAGTGTGGAAGTGTTTTTTTTTTTTCGTGTACTCTTGCAGCCTCAAGGTTGTTTGCACCCTGTTATCCCTAACGTTGTTTGTACTATATAACCTTAGGGTTCGTTGTACTCTGATGGGTTTATGATTGTACCCTGATAACCTTAGATGGATTTATGTTTCTTGATTTGGGATGATTGTCAGGTCTGGCATGATCTTGTGGAATTTCAGGTTAATTTTACTCTCAATAGAGGCGCATTGGATCTGTCCTTCCCTTCCTTGAATTGAACCTGATCGTCTCCAGTTCGGCAGGTCCTATGACTTGGTAGGCAATGCTCTTGCCTCCCGCTCTGAGCGTCCGTAGTTCAATCCCAGGCCGAGCGGAAACGCTGGACATGTTTCCTTACACTTGCTGTCCCTGTTCACCTAGCAGTAAGTACGTACCTAGGTGTTAGCCGACTGGTGTGGGTCATATCCTGAGGGACAAGATTGAAGGACCCGAATGGCAATTAGACAGACAGTCCTCGATGACGCTCTTGGGTTATCCTGAGTGGCTAACCCGCCGGGTAAAAAAAAAAAAAAAAGAATCCGGAAAAGAATCTTATCTTTATCCAGGCTCTGTATGACTTTTAGAGTTTAGCGCATACCACATAATGTATTACTAATGTTGCAGTGCACAGTATTAATTTTAGGTGTGAATGAATTTGCCAGCCGCTTCTGAGTACTTTAGTTTAGGCTGTCCATCATGTATGAAACGATTTTTTTTTTTCACTGGCAGGATTGCTGATCTTTCTCTGTTTTTTGGGACTTCTAAGTGAGTACTGATAGGAAGAGCGTCTGTCTCACGTTCAGTAAACGGAGGATCAAGCCTCCACTATGTCTTGGGCTGAATTATTCACATGGGTTTAGCGCTTAACATTGATAAAAAAATATTATTCTATTTGATCACATAAGATGATAGGTAATTTTTATAAACTTCTACCTACATTCAGTATACACATAATCTTCCCCATCCTGTGAAGGCCTTGTCTGAAACCTGGCCGTGGGGAAGATGATCCCCTGAGCCAATAACAGATAGATGTGGGGATAACTCGGATTTCTGTCACACTGTATTTCTTCAGACCGTTTTTGCACCAAGTAATAAATATTCAGATTTGAACTTTGCTCATTTTTTCTCGACCATTTCGTTGTCAGACGTTTCGCGGAGTTTTATAATTTGCATTTTTGTTGTTAAATATACACTTGTTTGTAGGTTTATGTAACCGAACTATATCGCTCCTGAGTTCCTTTTTTTAAACTCTTCTGCTGTAAAAATACTTTCTAACCTCTGAGTAGTTTATATGGGTGTTTATTTTCCGTTTATGTCCCCCTCGTCCACCGTCTCTGTGTCTAATAACCCCGATTGTCTTCAGTGTCTGTGTTTAGAGTATTTTGTATGTTGGGATCATGTCTCATCTCGATCTACATTCCTTCAGTAAAGATCTACTTCGTACTGACTTTCTTCGTAGCTTTTACTTCCCAGCTTCAGTGAACTCTGGTTGTTGAACTCTTAGCTTCCTTGAAAAGAATAAACAGGGTAAGGAGGACTGCCAAGCTGAGTACTTTTGCTATAGGTTTTTTAAGCAATGCCAGATGATAAATGTTAAGGAAAGATGAACACGAATGTGTGTGTGTGTTTGCGGAGAAGACGAAGAAGTAGCAGACAAGAAAACGAGGAAAAACGAAGAGAGCGATGGAGAGAGAGAGAGAGAAATAAGAAGAGAACCTAACAAAATGAGAGGATAACAGAAACAGCGATAAAGGGGAAAAATAAAGGGGGAAGATAGAAGAAAATAACTAAAAGAATCATAGGGAGTAGGGAACACCGGGTTTCAATATGGATGTCCGGTCTAGTTGATTGAGGCTAATGAATGACTTGTTGCTGTGGCCGGGTGGTAGCACATCAGAGTGGCTGTGTTTGTTGTGTTTGCTTCATGAATACTACTTGCTGAAGGCAAAAAACTTCGACAATAAAAGCAATTTGATTAAGTCTACAGGCACACAGAGAGGAGACTTGCTCTCAACAAGGATCTAACTTTTTTTTTTATTCCTTTTACACGAGTAGGTTTACCCTCCCAGGACTGAGAAACATTTTAATGTGATACTAGGCTGTCATACTGACGGCGATACCGAGGTTTTCTTTTCTCTCTTGGCACTGACACTTCTCGGCACTGACGCTTCTTGGCACTGATGCTTCTCGGCACTGACGATTCTCGGCACTGACGCTTCTTGCACTGACGCTTCTTGGCACTGATGCTTCCGGGCACTGACGCTTCTAGGCACTGACGCTTCTTGGCACTGATGCTTTCGGGCACTGACGCTTCTCAGCACTGACGCTTCTAGGCACTGGCGCTTCTAGGCACTGACGCTTCTTGCACTGACGCTTCTAGGCACTGACGCTTCTAGGCACTGACGCTTCTAGGCACTGACGCTTCTAGGCACTGACGCTTCTAGGCACTGACGCTTCTAGGCACTGACGCTTCTTGCACTGACGCTTCTTGGCACTGATGCTTCTTAGCTGATTTCACGGAAGGACACTTATTTGAGCCAGTTTACACATGCGAAGTTTTACTACTGAGACACACTTTGCTTTGGTAAATGTTTACAATGTATGTTGACCCAGCCATAGTCAAACGTTAAATACTGCCTGGGGAGAGAGGAGGGAGGAAGACTGTACCAACTTTATATGCATTGAACTCTGAATTACTATCGCTGCCAGACTCGATGAAATCAGGACAGGAAAGGAGGAGGCTTTCTCAGCTCTCCTTCCTCTGGCTCAGGTTGCCAGATGGAATAAAAAAAAAACGTGGATTTATTTTCACTCTGTGTTGGGAAAAAACTACCAGGAAGTGAAGACACCAAATGCGGATCATTATTTTCTCTTAAACGACATTTCGCTCATTCCTCAGCGAAAAGTCGTCTAAAATAAAGGCTTTGGTTGTATTACATGTTTAATCTACCCTCTTTTGGCCTTACTGCCACAGTCACCAAGGAAATAAAAGTTGGATGTAACCTTGCTACTACTACTACCATCACTACAGCTATTACTTCTGCTACCCACTACCACCATCACTACTGTTGCTGTTACCACTCACTACCACTATCACTTCTACTATTGCTACTATCATCCACTACCACCATTACTACAAATATTGCTGCTACCACACACTACCACAATCACTACAACTATTGCTACTACTACCACCAATACAACTGTTGCTACTACCATTGCTACAACTATTGCTACTACTACTACTACCACTACTACCTACTGCCACAAACACCACTAGTATTTCTACTCCCACCATCACTATAATTATTGCTGTTACCACACACTACTACCATCGCTACAACTATTGCTACTACCACCCACTAACACAAATAGTAGAATATAATAGGTGGGTGGGTTGCAGTAGAAGATAGTAGGTGGGTGGTGGTTGCAGCAGAAGGAAGCAGGAGGGCGATGGATTGCAGTAGGAAATAGAAGGTGGGTGGGTTGCAGTAGAAGATAGTAGGTGGGTGGGTTGGTTGCTTTGCCTGGCGAGTGGGTGAGTGGATGGGAGTTGGTGACTGTGAATGGGTCAGTGTCGCTTCTGTGTTTGATGTGAGGGGACGCGGGGTGAGGGGTCCCGGTGAACCACTGAGAGGAACGACCTACTGAGGGGAAACTAATGAGGAACCATTGAGAGTGAAGGGAACTACTGATAAATGGAAACCACCCACTGAGGTGAAAACCAGTGAGGATCCATAAATGGGAACTACCGAGTGAGGGGGAAATTAACCAGTGAATAATGGAAACTGAGTGAGGGGAATAATAATGCAAACCACTAAGAGTTATCTTAATGAAAATTATTAAAAATAAGTGAAATGAGAATTGTCTGTGAAGAATATGACAGTGAGGAATATGACAATGAAGAATATCAGTGAGGAATATGACAGCGAGGAAGTCTTAGAGATAATAACGATGGTGTAATTAGTAGTAATAATACCTAATTTTAAACACACGACATTGATCTTCCTTGAAACTACTACCATTATTACCACTACTACTACCTGCTGCTCCTGCTACTACTACTACTACTACTACTATTACTACTGCTGCTGCTGTCGCGACTACTAGTTACTGCTGCTTCTGCTTCTGCTACTACTACTATTATTATTACGACTACTATTACTACTACTCTTACTACGACTACTATTTATTACTGCTACTCTTACTACGACTACTATTACTACTACTACTGCCATTACTATTACTGTACTACCACCACCACCACACAATCCTATATGTATGGTCACTGCGTCTATGTAATGTATGTATTGGCTTGAAGCCCCTGGTGAAAGAAACGTTTGTCTTCATGTGATCATGTGCCTCCGTATATAAGGGTGGACATAATTGACAGTTGGAGTATCATGAGCATGTTCTTCGTGGAACCGGTGTTGGCTACTCAGCTGATAAAGTGGGGAGAAAACGAAAGAAAATGTATGTAAAGGTTGAGTGAAAATGGCAGTGTTGATGCTTTTAATGAGACAAGAAAGTGAGTAGTGATGAAAGTAACTTATGTAAAAGAGAGATTGACCCAAGGAATGTCACACAAAACGTAAGTGTAAACGTGTGAAGGTGACGGAACTGGTGAGGGGGGATAATGAAAAGGCTACGGAGAGTGTCAGAAAAGTATGAGGGGGGTGGGGAATATAGTGTAGTGGGAACGTGTAGTATACAGGGAAGATAGCTACAGTGAGAGGAGAGATTGGGGAGACAGTAAGGAAGAGAGTGAAAGGAGAGACAGTGAGGAAGAGCAAATGAGAGACACAGGGGAGCAGGACTACCATTACCCGTTGACTAATTTGACAACAATGCCAACATCGGGTGCCGTAGCTCCCGACTCGCTCAGGGTATGGCACCACATAGTGTAGAACCAGACCGGGGTTATGGCATTACACAGCGAAGACACATAGCACTACACAGTGGGGACACATGGCACTACACACTAGGACACGCGTATAGAAAAATTATGAACAGACATGATGTAGCTACCGTAGAGTAGGTTGTGAGTGATATAATACTAAGTGCTGGTTGATTGAGTTCACTTGGTGTCTTCCTGAGAAGAGTGAAGAAAAGATGTACGTTGCAGTGCAGTCTTATTCGGAATACATTTTGCTCTACAAAAGCCTTTGACAAGTGTGTCAGAACTGGGCAGATCTGAAGGGTACATCTCAAAGACAATATTAGTACAGGGGATCAGACACACATGAAGCTACAAAATGAGGACACAGTGCACGGGCAGGTGTAGGGGAGAAGACACATGGTATTATATAGGGAGGACATGGGAAAAGATCGAAGACATCCATATTGATACACAGTGCAAAATACAATATGGTGGAAAAGGATGGGTGGACACAGTTAGGGTACAGAAATAAACAGACAGCCAAGGGCTTACTGAAGAATACTATCACACCGCTCCAAAGTGTTGAAATATTAATATTAATGCATGATTGTATTATTTTATCAGGATAATGTGAAATGCAGATGAGACGAAATAACTGATTACTAAAAAAGTGAGAGGGTAATAATCGAGAAAGTGCTTTGTGGTTCGTAGCTACTAAAAAAAAGTGAGAGAGTAATAATCGAGAAAGTGCTTTGTGGTTCGTAGCCCATTATGTTTACCAGTCGCTTTGAAATTAATTACTACCCATAGTCCGAGGATCTTAGATACCATTCTTGGTGAAACTAATTAATAACTATCCATAGTCCGAGGATCTTAGACACCAGTCTTGGCGAAGCTAATCATTACCAGTGTTCATCACAAGGACTCAACCTGGCGGCTATTATTCTCACCCCTCCATCCCTCTAATGATATTCAATGTTCTCCGGAAGCTTGTTCTCTGCCATCTGTGAACGAGGGACTTATTACACCATGGAGGAAGAGACAGCCAAGGAGGGTGCCGATGAAGAGTGTACACGGGAGGTTAAAGTAAAGAGTAGTGAAGGTATCCTTGAAACACTCCACGTACAAAAGAGAAGTGGGCGAATCTGGGATGACAGCCTTTCTGCTGGGGAAATTCTTGTATGTGGAAGAGAGGAGGATCTGAGGATTGAGAACGGTAACGACGATGGATGGGAAGTGAAGAGGAAGAGAAGGAAAAGAAAGAAAAATAAAGAGAATCAAATGAAGACTGAAAGTACCGACGATAAGAATGGTTTTACTAAACTCAGATCAAAACTTCGAGGAAAGAATAGGAAAGAAGAAGAGAAAATGTTTAGTTTAGCAATGGTGGAAGACGAGAAACAGCTGGTGGACGAGCACGCTGCTGTGCTGTCCACCAGCTTCCACAATCTAGCTCCCTTGGGGCCGCCTCCTCCTCCTCCTCCTCTGACGGAGGAGGCAATTCCGATCCCGCGGCGAGGAGGAAGAAGACACCCCTCACAGGGAGCTGATGGTGGGCGTGCTCGTCCCTCCGTCTCAAGAGGGAGGAACGACGACCACTCTGCCACTACAAAGACAAGTTGGATGCTACACCTGGCCCAGGGTAATCAGGCTGCAGGCCTTCTCGACCTGGAGTCTTACGATTATGCTGATGCTTCAGAGGTTGGTTCGTTTACTTGTCATTTTAAGTATAAAGTTATTTGAAATAGTATGGAAATTAATTATAATTTTATATTATTTTTTTTCTACAATATCCACTTGAGAATTGATCCCCAGATGCCTGTGGTCAGAGGCAGGAATATAGTCATTCAACTAGGTTAAATGGCCATACCCTTGCCTGTGGTGACAGGCATCTAGGAATCACTTCTCAAGTGAATATCCCAGTAAAATGTGTACTTGTGTGTTTGATTTTGTGTGTGCATTTTATTTTAATTACCTCTTGCTAATTTCCAATTCGTAGTTGCAAGAACAGAGCCTTCATATTTAGTGAGGCCTTTAATGCTAAAGTAGAAACTGTGGTAGTGCCATGAGTAAATAAGTGACCATGAGTTGAAGTGTTTATAATATAGTTTGGTAATAGGCAATACATATTTTGAGAATCAATAGATATACGAGATATAATGAAGTGTGCAGCTAGAATAATTTACCATACTATGTCTTGGTGTATAAAACGTTTATGGGTAAGCCTTTGGTGGATCTTTGTCTCTGATACACTAGGCTGCTCCTCAGAATTCCACTCTTCTAATATTACACTAGGCTGCTCCTTAGAATTCCACTCTTTTAATATTACACTAGGCTGCTCTTCAGAATTTCATTCTTTTAATATTACACTAAGCTGCTCCTCAGAATTCCACTCTTCAAATATATTACACTAAAGTTCTCCTCAGAATTCCACTCTTAATATTACACTAAGCTGCTCCTCAGAATTCCACTCTTCAAATATATTACACTAAAGTGCTCCTCAGAATTCCACTCTTCAAATATTATTTTTTTTTTTACACAGGGTTTGACAAGGTTAAGGATCCCTAGCTTTATTGACAGCTATTTACAGGTTAAGGATTCCTAACTTTATTGGCAAGCTAAGAGCTGTTACCTACATCAGCTCATTTGAAAGCATTTTTATTGTTATGAGACATACAAGTAGAGAACAGGATGAAGTTGGATCCATCTGTGGGCCAGCATTTTCATTTGATCAACTGACTTTATCTCGTTGACATCATTATGCTGTACGAATGTGTTCCATACTCGAGTCATCCTGGGTATGTATGATCTCAGATGGAGTGATGTTCTGGAGAATGGTACAGCCAGAGTGAAGTTGCTGCTTTCTGCCCGTCTTGTGGCATAAAAGCTTGTTTCACGCTGTCCTCGAAGTGGATCCAAGTGTGGTATTTTGACAATATTGGCCTTGTACATAACAGTAAGGCCACCCACATCGCTCTGCTGAAATGACAGATCTATCCAGGATGGGTCCAGGCGAGAGATGAGACGTCTTGCTCTGTTCTCTACTCTGTCAAGCAGTCGCAGATGAGAGGGGGGGGGCAGGCAAACCAAGAAAGTGGAGCATACTCAAGGTGTGAGCGTACTTGTGCCTCGTACAGGATCTTGCAACCCCTACTGTCAAGCAGATGCGAGATACGGCGAAGTGCTGTAAGCTTCCTGGCTGCCTTGTTTGCAAGATTTACAACATGGTTCTTCATGGTTAGTTTGGAGTCAAATTTCACCCCAAGGATATCAATTTCTCCAGGTGCCAACATCTTCCCATTCATCCTTACTACTGCACCAGCATTACCATCATGGTGCCTAGAGACGATCATCATTTGCGTTTTCTCAGGTGCAAATGTTACTTGCCATCTATTTCCCCAAGCTGATATAGCTCTCAGCTGGTGATTGATGTAGCTTAGAGCACCTGGCATTTCTTCTCTTGGATAAGTGAATGTCAGTGTACAGTCGTCTGCATATGCATGTGATTCTGGGATGAGATGAAGAAGGTCGTTGAAGTAGACATTCCATAACAATGGACCCAGCACGCTTCCTTGTGGAACACTTGCCCCAATAGGATGCCTTGCTGATTCCGTTCCATTGAGGACTACACTTAGAGATCTACCATGAAGGTAATCACTGAGGAGACATAGCGTAGAGCCTGCAATTCCCAGTGCTTGAAGTTTTGCTAAGAGGCCCTGGTGCCATACCCGGTCGAAAGCGCCAGCAATGTCCAGTGCTACCACACAGCTGACTTTGGATTCATCCAGTGACTGGTGCCACTTAGTGGAGAGGTTTAACAACAGATCAGCAGCGGAGTAACCTTTCCTGAAGCCATACTGACGATCACAAAGTAGTGAGTGGTAGTCAAAAAACTCTGTCATTTGTCTTGAGATTATTGTCTCAAGGATCTTACCAGTGATTGACAGGAGTGACACTGGTCTGTAGTTGCTGATTTCTGCTCTGTTCTTCTTTTTGTGAACAGGGACTACATTTGCCTCTTTCCATAGAGAGGGCCATTTACACTGTACTAGGCAGTGCTGAAAGATGCGAGTTAGAGGTGCTGCTAGCTGGTCTGCACATCTTCTCAACAATCTTGGGCTCAACTTGTCTGGGCCCACAGCCTTTTCTTGGTCAAGCGATTTAAGAAGGAAATGCACCTCCTCCTGCCTTATTGTCACCACTGACAGTTTTGACACAGTTCTTGCAGCTAGCCAAGGAGGGACCCTTGCTGGATCAGGAACTTGCATTTTGCATTTTAAGCTGCTCCTCAGAATTCCGCTCTTCAAATATATTACACTAAAGTGCTCCTCAGAATTCCACTCTTCAAATATATTACACTAAGCTGCTCCTCAGAATTCCACTCTTCAAATATATTACACTAAAGTGCTCCTCAGAATTCCACTCTTCAAATATTACACTAGGCTGCTCCTCAGAATTCCACTCTTCTAATATTACACAACTCTGCTCGTCAAATTAAATTCCACTCTTCTGAATCTATTGCATTATATCTATCCGTATGCATTAATAGTTTCTTCACCTCATGTTTGGTTGAATTTATGTGGTTTTATTTCATTTAAATATTTTAGGTTTTAGTCCATTCCATTTAATACTTTTTTTTAAAACACTTTAATTTTTATTAATATCTTACGTTTTAATCACAGATTCAGAAATTTTATTATTAATCTTATTACATCTTTGTATTTAATCTTTCAATTTAATTTACTCTTTACAAAATTGAATAGTGAGTTTGTTTTCAAATTAATTCGTAAAAATTACAGCTTTTGTTTTCTTCCTCGCCTATTCTTTGTCTAGTTATTAACATTTTTTTTTTTAATTTCTTGTACTGGCTCTTGCTTATTTGAAAACACGCCATGCAATCTTCTGTCGAGGTTATTGCCTACTTACCTGTCATTTCCTATGAGTGTTTTCCCCTTCTCTTGTCAGTGTTATCACTTCATTCTTCACTGTAATGTTTATTCAAATGTGGCTCTGAAGTAGAATTGGTTCTGTCTTTGCTTTGGCTGCAGTGACTCTCAGCTTTTTCTCTTCTCTGGAAAATAATAATTTCATGTTTTTTCTCTTCCACTTTCTCCAGTGTTGGCTACACTGTTTTCGTTTTCCTTGCTAATGTGTTTACTATAGTTATTTTTTAAGACAAGGGAGCGCTACGGGTAATCTTCACTCTTGAGTAAGGATATCTGTTGTCTCGATGTCTCTGGCTCAGACTGAAGCTCCCAGAGAACCTCAAGTGAACCATGTACAAGTGTAATGCTCACAAGTATGTGTATGAATTCATGAAACTCTACCCTGAGCGAACCGTTCTTCCAATAAAAAGTTTGTTTCCAATATTGTTTCAAGTTACACACGTGGCACCCGGTAAATAAATTTCTTATACGGATGCATCCTTGTTAGACCCTTGGCAGGATGTCCGAGTGGTGACGTGCATGTCAACTTGGGCAGTAATGAATGTCTGCTGGGGTCTTATATAGCTTCATCCTCTACAGATGTCCTAGTTATTTCTTATTAAAGCCAGGTGTGTATTTGTGTGTGTGTGTGAGGAGGTGGTGGTGATGGTGGGGGGGGGGGGGAATTTAGGATCGGTGTCGTATATTTGTAAAGAATGTGTACATGTGATTTGTGTGGTTGATGGCTAATCTTAAGACATTAAGAGCACACACCAAGTGGAGTGCAAGCCAGGTTTCTGTCAGTGTCCCTCACCCATACAATCAAGACGTTGTTGTTGCTACCCTCACATCAAATATTTGCCAGTTCATAAACCTTTTTATAACTTGACCCACAGGATGCTGTTTCCTTTTCTCCTCTCCCTTCCACCTCACACTCCTCTCTACCCTTCTTTCTACGTTCACCCTTCCTTCACCCTGTTATCCTTCCTTCTCTCTACCTTCCTCTCCTCTTACCCCTCTTTTCTGCCCTTCCGACCCCCTTTCCCCAAATCTCACTTTTCCCAAACTCACTAGTCCATTTTCTCTCCCCCTTTCTCCCTTCTCTCCCACTTACCCCATCATTCGCTCTCGAACCCTCCCTTTACCCAATACCCTTCTGTCTACCCTCCTACTTCCATCCATCCTTCAGGAACTATAGCTAGAGGAGGGGATTAAAGGAGGGGAATATGCTAGGGTGACGAGCTGAGGCACTAAGTGAAATTCACACCTTCATCAGTGTCACGGCCGCTGTGTCAACCTACTGTGTTGCAGGAGAGGGTTAGAAAAGCAGGAAGAGATGTGATTGAGTGTGGCCACAAATGTCGATACTGTGATGAGGCCAGGAATTTATATATTTTGTTTTTTGTTCAGTAAAATTAAAAACATCAGCAGCATTCTGCTACTCCCAATGATGGGAACGTAGAGGGAACATGATAGTTACATAGAGGGATATTATAGTTACATAAAGGGATATTATAGTTATATTTAGGTTCTCTGTCATATTCCATCACATAAGATGGGCCTCTTACATCAGGTGACGGAATCTATCAGCTTGAGCTGGTAGACTAACGTCGGATAATAAGAGTATCGTCAAGCATTCCACTATGAGTTCGGTAGCTAGACATTTTCAAACGTTTGCGTTGCAGCAGGGCTGGAATTACTAATATTTGGAGTAGAGGGAGAAACCGAGAAGGTTATAGTAGGGTGTAGGATGCCCCAAGGAAGTGAAGTTGAGGAAGGTAAAGAGTAAGTGAGTGTGAAATTAGGAGAGCAGCAAAGGGGATGGCAGCGTGCTGGGAGTAATGGTTGATGTGATAACCATGTGTTTACGCAGCTGGACCGACTACCGCCGCTTCCAACACACACAGACGACCTCAGATCTGTTTTAATGTTGGTTTTAACATCGCTGTTTAATTAATCATTAATGTCGACTGGTCGACTAATTTATAGTACTCTCATAACTTACCCTACGAGCAATACCGCAAAACAAAAAAGAAATTACAGGTATCAAAATGGGTCATTATCAGGGTGAATAGTTATAGATTAGGATATTATAGTTATTTTATTTCATACATTACATTCTCATCATATAATTGTTAGTATATTTAGTGGATTAGGAATTTAGATACAATCTGAAAATTTGCCATTTCTTATAGGGTTGAATTGGCTGTAATGTCTGAATTTATTTTTATGCATAAGATATAAATGTTCTAGTGTGTGACAACTAACTGTGTTTGGTCACATGTTTTTAATATCACTTGACTAAAATTCCTATAAAGATTGAACTGCCAAAGATACTTGCAGTGTAATCTCAGTCTGGGAGTGATGTCAGCATAGTTCCTGATCCCCTTGTATGTGTTATATAGATTAGCTGAGTATCATAGTACCATCCATGTGTTTTTAGTTATATATGAATTTGTTATTGTATAGAATCAGCCCAGAACCACCTGCCTGTTCAGCCTATAGCATAGTAGTGTATGTCGAGACGACATACGTAACATGACCGAGCTGTCAGCATAGTTGCTGATCCCCTTATATGTGTTATATAGATTAGCTGAGTATCATAGTACCATCCATGTGTTTATATAGAAGATCCTTTAGGCCTGTGACTGTATGACGTCACGGGGTACAGCTTGAGGCAGTGAGACGAGCTGCCTCGCTCTCAGTCGGCGTATAGACATCCAGGCAGTGACACAGCAGGCTGGGCTCATCCTTGCGCAGGGGCCATTTGTCGTAGGGGGTTCGGTAAGGAGATAAGAGGGTTGAAGGTAGACACACTTGTTGGATGGTAACGATATATATGTATTGTCAGACTATGGTAAGGAAAGGATGAGCCCAGCCTGCCGTGTCACTGCCTGGATGTCTATACGCCGACTGAGAGCGAGGTAGCTTGTCTCACTGCCTCAAGCTGTATCCCGTGACGTCATACAGTCACAGGCCTAAGGGATCTTCTATATAAACACATGGATGGTACTATGATACTCAGCTAATCTATATAACACATATAAGGGGATCAGCAACTATGCTGACAGTGACATAATCTTGTAGTGAATTGCTATCTTCATACACGTTTAATTTTGCACGCTGTATTGTAATGGACAATGGATCTGCATCTTCTTGTCTGTATTTTTCTGCTTTCTTCATTTTCTAGTTTTTTTCTGACAAAGCCTTTAAGTTGTTTTTGTCTACAACCCAAAATTATCTTTAGTATTTTCTGTATTTAATGACAGTTTAGAAGAAATTTAGACACATGTGCAACATCTGAGTATCTTTATTGTAAACGTTTTGCCATCCAGTGGCGAAACGTCTACAATAAAGACAGTTTAGCCAAGACAGTGACTGTCATATTCCTCGAGGCCTGTGTGAGAGAGAAGCTACAAAAGGTTTAACTTTAATGTTTTTTTTTCTTAGTTATTCATAAATGCATCTTCCTTCGGAAATAAACATGCTAATTTCTGACCGTGGGCTAATTAGGGTAAGTAGTGAGAATAGAAACTGAGATATAATTAAGCTAACTGTAGTTGTGGCTTCTGCATGCTTGAGAGTAATATGTGTAGACAGCCTGTACTGTCTGCATAGACAGCCTATTCTGGCTGGCAGCTGAGTTCATATTTCGCGCCATGCTCGTGCTGCCACCTGTAGGCCTTTCAGTGGGCATGCCACTTGAAAGGGCATCACCCTGCCTCTCTCCCACTAAGCGCCCAGGCATCCTAGAGTCAACAAGGCCTACTCCTCTCTCCCTCGCAAGTATGGCCCCTCCGGGACTAGGGCACTTACACACTGCCTGTGTACCCAGATACCGCAAATAAAGAAGCCTCCGAAGCTTTATCATTACTCCCCGTGCTTCAAAACAGTTGTGTTCCCCCAGAGGAGGGAAGGAAGAGGAATGAAGTCGTCTTCACTTCATCGTCCCATACAAGAAGCATCCGTGTCTCAACGAGTTATCCGGATGTGTCTGCAAGTCTTAGCATCCAGACATAGGTACCTACAAGCAGAATCCAGGCCGAATTTCTTCGAAAAATATACCTGCTTTGTATGGGCCAGTAGGCCTTCTGCAGTGTTCCTCCATTCTAATGTTGATATAAGTGGCGTCACCTGGCACTTCACAGCGCCCCACACTATTTCTCAAGTCACGTGTTCAGCATCACTTGTATGTTGCTGCTGTTGTTTTTCAGTCATGGTCGAGGATTACCATAGTGGTGCGTGGCCGAGCGAATGCAGACAGCCTGTACTGTCTGCATAGACAGCCTATGCTGTCTGCCAGCTGAATTCATATTTCGCGCCATGCTCGTGCTGCCACCTGTAGGCCTCTCAGTGGGCATGCCACTTGAAACGTCATCACCTTCCTTCTCTCTCACTCAGCGCCCAGGCATCCTAGAGTCAAAGCCTACTCTTTTCTCCCTCACGGGCATGGCCCCTCCGGGGCTAGGACACTAACACACTGCCTGTGTACCTAGATACCGTAAATAAAGAAGCCTCCGAAGCCTTATCATTGAACCCCACCTGCAACAGGAACGACAGAAATAACCATTTTAGGAAACATATGTGAAAAAAATCGCTTTGCAAGATGGAAGCCCGGTTATTAATTTTAACATACTATCTCCTTTTTGTTACCATCAGACTGGGCTACTATGACAACACTTCCCGCCCATTCGCCGTTAGATTTAAGAGCCATCAGAATAGTGTGTGGTGTGGATTTAATGTGTAAATTATGTCTACTCTCGCACTGAACTGTTTTTGTCTGCGTCTTTACCTGCTCCATAGACTAAGGGACTTACGTTCCCTTCCCTAACCCCCTTCCCATCCACACCCCGCCCTTCCCTGCACCTCTTTATTCTGCCCTTCCTTACCCTGACCTTCCTTGCACTGCATCACTACTACCTGCTCTACCTTTGGGCTACCCTGCCAGCTTCGTCTCACAATACGTAAACAATATAAGGTGAACCGTATTGCCAGCTTATATGCCAACATAACGGACTGGAGAGGTGGATATATCTATCTCACATGGATATTCAGCTGAAGGAGTAGAAAATATAAGAGAATATGATCACAAAGTATAAGATACTCTTGGGTATCGAAAAAGAAATGACTTGACATGGGAGAAATGAGGACAAAAGAATACCGGTTATGAAAATAAACCGAAGGGACATTAGGTCAAACATTTTCGGTGTAACGGTAGCAAATAAATGGAAGGAACTAGGAAACGAGATAGCACGGACTAATGATTAGTTAAGGTTAATGGGGTTTAAAGCCTATCGACTCTACGAGGGTCATTAAGGTTGCACCTCTCCTGTTCACCAGTCAATGATACTTCAGTTCCTGAAAGAGGGATCAGAGTAAACTCAGCGTATATACACAGAAAAATACACCTTGGTGTATATATTCTGCGCCTACAGACTGACACATACATAGATGCAAAATTAATTGTGATAGAGCTCAACTACGTTATTCAGTTGCGAGTGAAGGCACTGCTGGCCCAGGAAGTGAGGTTAAGGACATACACACAACTCGGTAACAGACTATACAAGTACAGACACACACACACACACGCGCGCGCACGCACATAAACACGCGCACATGCACCCGTTCCTGATTTGTTTCGTTGGAGGTTAACGTAATTAAAGTAAATCGTATTGTATATATCATAGAAACTTTTTAAAATATAAACCAACACACGTAGTGTGACGGCATGTGTATTGTGAATTAGTTTCTGCTCATAGTTAATCTCTTTTTATACATACACTTGTTCAGTGATCATAAAAAGAAATTAATTTTTTTGCACCTTCGTAAATAAAGTGTTGTGTGAGAAGTGTAAAAGGGAAGGGAATGGCGGTGTAAGTTATTCAGTGTAATAAACAAGAGCTTTCACTTAAGTTATTCAGTGTAATAAACAAGATCTTTCGCGTAAGTTATTCAGTGTAATAAGAGCTTTCACCTAAATTATTCAGTGTAATAAACAAGAGCTTCCACCTAAGGCAAACTTAGGGCATCTTAAATAATAGCAGTTGTGTAGCTGAGCATCAGGTTACTGCCTACAAGAGCTCACACCCACTGGTTCTTGTAGGGAGGTGAAGAATAGCATGGTGTTGTGTCTAGTGCGATACACCGGACGGTTGTCTGTGCATCGAGAGGCTATAATATATCTGTGAATATGCGCTGAGAGTCAGCTTTGAGCCCTGTTTTAGAGATTAATGTATCTGTGCCCAATAGTAAAGCATTCACGCCTAATGCTATCCAGTTCATCCACTAATCTAAGCACGTAAAGCAGAAAGAAGAGAAATGTCATTTTAAAAACACAGAACTGTATATTGTTCATAATGTATATAAAAAATATAAATAGAAGATATATAAAATGTTTAATATGCATATTTTAAATACAGAGAACGCCTGTAATGTACCTTTCTTTTCCTGTAGAAATCTAAAAAAGAAGCAACTACTTTAAAAAGTCATTTTTGTCATGACATTCGCATCACTTGAAGTCATATAAAGTTTCACACGCAAACAGTATCTAGTATATTACTTATTTAGTTACATGTGAATTAAGGACCACGTATGATGTCTGGTGTAGCCCAGAGTTTGCTTGGAGCAGGGATGATGTAGGCTTAACTAGTGTAAGACTGGTAAACACCACGTGCAAGAATCCCTATGATTATTATTATTATTATTATTGTTTCTAATTATTATTATTGTTGTTTTTAATATTATTATTGTTTTTATTATTTCCATAGTCTTTGATTATTATCATTATAACATTAAGAAAAAGTGCTAAACTCGTATGGATCATATGACGCCGTGCTGAAATCTCTTAATTACGAAGATTTTACGATAAAAGGGAAAGGTCATCGGGATTCGCCACACTTAACTGTTATTTTTTCACTGCTCTGTCTTACCCCAATCCTTCCCCTACCCATACCAGCCATCCCCCTTATGGTCTAACGCATTATATGAATCACAGGCACAGGCAGGCGCTTAAGAACATCACATAAATGTATCTCCCACTCGGGACATCACAACTTTTTAAATAAATGACATTCGCCTTCAAACCTTTCACTGGTCCACCAACAAGACCCAGCATCGAGCATGCCCTCGTGTACGCATCCATACATACACGAAAACAAACACAGACAATTGCAATCTGTCCCACCCATTTACACACCACGTTCAACCCCAACAAACACCAACAGCACACACCCACTAGACAGTCTCTGCTTCCCTCCCCTCATCCCCTACCAATACACAACTAGGCTGTTGCCAGACCACCTGTCAACCATCTGAACCAGGGCATCACTCACTCACTCACTCATTCTCATTTCTCTCTCTCTCTCTCTCTCTCTCTCTCTCTCTCTCTCTCTCTCTCTCTCTCTCTCTCTCTCTCTCTCTCTCTCACCCAGGGCATCACTCACTCACTCATTCTCATGTCTCTCTCTCTCTCTCTCTCTCTCTCTCTCTCTCTCTCTCTCTCTCTCTCTCTCTCTCTCTCTCTCTCTCTCTCTCTCTCTCTCTCTCACCTAGAGAGGACGGGTTTCATAAACAAAAATCAACTTTGATCAGAGATGGTAAAACTAGCAGTACCACGTGTTTCAGTGAGTCACGGAATATTTGAGGTAACTGTGAAACTTAAGGCAGGTTGTAAGCAAGGCCAAATAAGTGACTGCTGGAATTCAACCCAAGGGTGAGAGATCTGTGTCCGAGTACAGACTGAGAGGGAAGGAGCTTCATATATCGGTAAAGGAACAAAACTTTATGATAAATGTCACATCGACCATTTCACCTGAGATATACTGTTTATTAACCGCATAACATGGCAGCATTTGCAAGTCTGACAAATTTAAGAAACGCTTCCAGGAACCTAACCATTACTTCAAAATATGTAGGACCCATCTTAGAGTTTGCTGCACCAGCATGGAGCTACACCAGGTCAAGCACGGACGAATGCTCCAAAGTCCAGTGATTCGCAATTCGACTAATTCTGGAACTGAGAGAGATGCACTATGAGCAGAGACTAAAGAAATTGAACTTAGTGACCTTGGAGTACAAAGAGGAAATAGAGAAGCTAGGATCACGAGCTACAATAATTTTTAGAGGCACTGACAGGGTGGATGGAGAAATTTTTGACATGTCAGCAGGTCTTATCTTAGTAAGCGTGGATTGCAGCCCAAATTCGGGGACGGCACTAGAGCCGAGTTTGTTAAGCTTCAAGAAAATCCACACCGGAATGAAGACATCAACTCCGCATCACTGAGAGTATCCCAACCATTGAGCCAACAGCATCGCGACTGAAAGACAGCAATCATCCGTCCCCAGCCATAGGAATAGAACCAGAGCCTAGACATGGACCATTATCGCTCTTATCTTATCTTATCTTACCTTTGGTTTCACCTGCTTCGGTAACCTACTAGAAGCACGTTATCTGAAAAAGAACTGTGTCAGAACGCTCTTACAGACGAATAAATAAGACAAGGGAGCATAGAAGTTAAAAATTAGCATGAATCGCAGGAATGTTATTAAGGACTACTGCAGTCCATGGGTTGTGAAGAAATGAAATAACCTGCACTGGAAAATCTTGGAAGGAATGGTCCCAAATCTGCACACAGAAATCACTCCCTACGAAAGTAAAAGACTGGGCAGGCGATGCAAAATGCCGCCAATAAAAAGTAGGGGCGCCATTGGTACACTAAGAGAAAACACCATAAGTGTCCGGGGCCCAAAACTGTTCAACAGCCTCCCATCAAGCATTAGGGGAATTGCCAATAAACCCCTGGCTGCCTTCAAGAGAGAGCTGGACAGATACCTAAAGTCGGTGCCGGATCAGCCGGGCTGTGGCTCGTACGTCGGACTGCGTGCGGCCAGCAGTAACAGCCTAGTTGATCAGGCCCTGATCCATCGGGAGGCCTGGTCGTGGACCGGGCCGCGGGAGCGTTGATCCCCGGAATAACCTCCAGGTAAGATGTGGTAGAAGCATACAGATACATACAAGTTCAGTTACAAATATGACTAGGAATACTACGGTTGCAAATATTGTAAACAAAAATTGGCTTGGTATGTCTGATGACGAGACAAAATTCGAGGTCATTGTTAAATAGAAAGACAAATTTGACGGCTAATTAGGATGGCATGTAAAATTTTTTAATACGTCGGTTAGAGAAAATTTGAAGATTTGTGGCAGACAGCGTGAAACATTCGAGGAAAGTGAAGCATTACAAAAATAAATTGGTAGCATGTGCCAGACAGCAAGCGAAACTGGTGGCATGCCTCAAAATTGGCAGGCGGCATGACACCGAGGATCTGGGAAGATGGTATCAGACAGGGTTGCCCATTCCCTTCCCTTCCTTACCCTGGTACCAGTATTGAGCGTGAGAAGCAGAAGTGATACGTGGCCTTCCACACACTCACACTGTAATTTCAGCCTTGTGATACACAGCGAAATCATCGTGGACATACAAACTCTCTCTCTTAACTGAGTACGAAATGAATGGAATCTTTGGCAGCAATAATTCTACTGGATTAAATAACTCAACCATCTCTGATCAAAGTTGATTTTTGTTTATGAAACCCGTCCTCTCTAGGTGAGAGAGAGAGAGAGAGAGAGAGAGAGAGAGAGAGAGAGAGAGAGAGAGAGAGAGAGAGAGAGAGAGAGTGAGTGAGTGATGTCCTGGTTCAGATGGTTGAGAGGTGGTCTGGCAATAGCCTAGCTGTGTATTGGTAAGGGATGGGGGGTGGGAAGCAGAGACTGTCTAGTGGGTGTGTACTATTGGTGTTTGTTGGGGTTGAATGTGGTGTGTAAATGGGTGGGACAGATTGTAATTGTGTGTCTGTTTGTTTTCGTGTATGTATGGATGCGTACATGAGGGCATGCTCGATCGATGCTGGGTCTTGTTGGTGGGCCAGTGAATGGTTTGAGGTGAATGCCATGTATTTGTTGTGATGTCCCGAGTGGGAAGTACATTTATGTGATGTTCTTAAGTGCCTGCCTGTGATTCATAATGTGACCATAATGGGGATGGCTGGTATGGGGAGGGGAAGGATTTGGGTAAGATAGAGCAGTGAAAAAACAAGTTAAGTGTAGATTGGAAGAGGGATAAGAAAGGTTAAGTGGCCTGACCACTTTGAGTTTTATTGAAGTGGTGTTCGTCAGAATAACTAGTGGTATCGGTTCCATTGTATGTCATTTGATGTATGTGCTTGTATTTGTGTTTATTTTTTACCGGGAGGTGTGTTTAAGGTGTATGCTTGTATGCATGTATGATGTTTACATTGGATGTTTGTTATGAGGAACAGACCTGTGGTGTGTACTCGTACTTACGGGGATCGAGTCCCAGATCTGTGTCCTCTTACTATTATTGGACCGGTTTCACTAGCCTCAGGCTCTGCCGTACTTAGCACTCTCTTGCTGAAGAATTACTTCCTAATCTCATTTGCGTCTTCAAATTCGAGTTGTTTTCCCTTGCCTTCGATCCCCTCCTCTCAAAGTCTCCATGGCTGCCCTATCAAGCTCTACGAGTACCTTGCACGTAATTATCATGTCCCCTCTGGTCTGTATTTTTTTGGTTGACAAGAAATGGGCTGCAGGCAGGTGTTTTATAGTCTATGATAGTCTGACGTATAATGTATATGTTGTTTTGAAGGGTTCTCTAAGGTTCCAAAAATCCTCTTCCAAATTTCCTTGGTGTGTATGTTCTGATGATGATGATATGTTGATATGCGCGTCTGGTGGATATGCTTAATACAATAAAGGTTTCTCCTCCTTGTTTGAGTTTGAAACCTCTCACTCCCGTGCTTAACTCGTCAGTGTCTTCTCGTCTCATTCCTTTTTAGCTCTGAAACTAGTCTGTGTGTGCGTGCTCACCTAATTGTGGTTGCAGGGGTCGATTCATAGCTCCTGTCTGTGTGTGTGTGTGTGTGTGTGTGTGTGTGTGTAGGAAGTGTGTGTATGTAGGAAGTGTGTGTGTGTGTTTGTGTAGGAAGTGTAAGTATGTGTGTTGGAAGTTTAAGGGTGTGTGTAGGAAGTGGGTGTGTGAGAGACGCTAGGGGCAGGGGACCACCCAACCGAACACGCAGGCAAGACCGCCATTTCCCTGGGGTAATTTGCATATTTCCCCTTCTGTGGAAAAGAGGAAAGAGAAGAGGGAGTGGAAAAAAAAAGAAAGGGAGTGTCGGTCAGGAGACATCGTGGGTGGCCCCAACTACTGTGATTCAAGACTCACTTGGGTAGTGACTCAACATCCCCCCCCCGACAAACACACACACACACACTACAAACAACAGGTCAAGTGTCTATCGACAAGTGCCTTTGACAACCGGGAACTAACACCACATCGCTTCTGTAGTTACGAAGAAGTAATTATACACACACACACACTGAAGAATTACTGTAGCTATTACTAGAGTAAAACGTATTGTAAATAAGTCACATTATTTGGCTTTATTGGGTCATCCTAGGTTAAATCTACATGATGTAATACATATATGAGTGTGAATATCATCCGGGTGTCGTCATGGCCGTTGCATATTTCAACGTTTTAGATGGGTTGGAGACGTTTTCCTACACTTGAAATTATTTATCCACATTATGTAAATAACAAAATTGATGTTATGTTGAGGAGAAAAACCTGTGATGCTGTTATAATTATTAATCATACTTGCTGTCTAAACTGCATTTCAAGTATGTTATGCAGTGATTGCCTAAATGAAAACTTACATAGCATCTCCCCCTTCTTCCTGCTGGGATTGTAGTTGCTCCCGTCTGTGATGATGACAGTAACAGCGACCACTCTCAGTTGCCACTTTTCATGACGATTCGCGTTAGTGAGATCTGTTACGTTCAATGTTTTATTATTTAAAACATAGGTGCTTTATTTAGCATTTGTTTTATTTCACATTTAATACACACTGCATTATATGGTATTTTGTATAATAACTGAGGTGATGCTGCTGTGGTAACGTTAAGATTATGAGTGAGTCATACGTAAACAATGTGTAGCTGCATCCATTTGGTGGAGCACCAGTGTTGGGAGATGTTGCTGGATCACCCCAGGCTCCACAGAGTAAATTCTGGCGAGGATAGTGTTGCTGGATCACTCCATGCTCCATAGAGCCCACTCTGTGGAGGATTAGGGCATAGATGGATCACTCCAGGCTCTGCAGAGCTCTGAGAAGGATGGGGATGTTGTGTGGGATCCATTGCTTGAATGTAGGTGTGTTTTACGAATTTAGTAGCATCCATAACTTAAACACGTAAGTGCTCTGGGCGATCGTCTGCCAACCCCTGGTTCGATCATCGGTCAAGAGAGACGAATTGATAAGTCTCCTTCTATCATTGTTTTACTAGTAGTAGTTATATATCTAGAAATCACTGTCTGCTCTGGGTCGCATTCTAGAGAAGAAAAAACACTGCTTGTCTTTCTTTGATTACTAACTTTCCCTGTGTGCCCTCGAGATTGATTTCTACTGTAACTTCAATCTAGGCTTTAAATATTAAGACACTACAAGGACCCCAAAGGAAATTTGTCACAGACTTTGTTTGGTTATCCTAGGTAATTACACTTATTTTAAACTTTGTATGATAGTTGTACTTGGATTTGGCGAGTCCAGTACCACTTTACTCCACTTACAGGTGTGTGAGTTACTCCTCATCCTGGGTCATTTTCTTTTGCAGAAAGTAACAAGAAAATGAGAATTCATCAGGCCAGACAAAAATAAAACACCTGAATGGTTGGTTTGTTCTACACTGTATTATGGCCTTTAGGGTATCAGGTTGTAGAGCTGTTTTTTCTTCTTACCTCGTACCCCCAAGGAAGGTTCCTTGATGCTGGTGAGGGGCTCTTGATCTAGGGAATTAGATCTGTGCTCCAGTTCCCTGAATTAAACCTGAATACCTTCCACATCCCCTCACAGGCGCTGTATAATCCCACGGGTTTAGCGCTTCCCCCTTGATTATAATAATAATAATTTCTTTACCTCGTAAACTCCATGTTTGAGTGAGAAGGGATCTACTTTTGTCAAAATTCTCCTCCCTACCTCTGAATACAGTATCATCAATGTCAATGTTTTCGCCGGATGGGAAACATAAATGTTAATACAGGTTGTAGCGTTGCTAAATCTTTGAACGATCTGTTTACCTTCCCTTCTCGCTGATGGACCCACCTTTCATCCGGACTCTCTCATTGACTTTTTGACAACTGACTTCACAAATTCTGATACCTTCAGCCCTTTCTACTTCAATCTCTTGCTACCCTCTACCCCCGTACTATCCCCTGCCCCGCTGTTTTCTGTAACCTACTGATCATCCCTCCTCCTTTCTGCCATCCAATACCCTCGCTTCCTTCCCTACCCTGCAGCGCTGTATAGCCCTTGTGGCTTAGCGCTTCTTTTTGATTATAAGAATAATAATAATAATTTGAACGATCTGTTGAAGTCTGGAATAGCATTCCGTAAGCGATCAAGATAGCAAACACTGATGAATATCAATAGTGATGCCAGTAGAAATAAATCACTGTGTTTGACTTTTTTGAGGTTATCCTAGGTAATTTATACTAAGTATGGTAACTGTACTTATGTGTACCTGTGCCTGAATAAACTTATTTGCCTGCGCATCAGAGATGATTTTTATACAGGCGACAGTGGAAGTCGCTAAGTTTTAAGAGGTAATGTTAGTGTTCAATCTCTCAGCCTCGATGTTATACCCATCATCTACACTTGTCTCCCAAATCTTTGTAATCCGTATCATCAAGTGGTCCTCCAGCAACTTACTAAAATTGCTCTGCGATCGATTGGTAGATCGCTTTGAGTTCTCTAAGTTGATTGAAATGGTTTCAGTCAGATAACATAATATTTCCATTTCTGATACCTGAAAGGTGTCAGACACTTGCTTATGGTATAGAATGCATACAGAGACGTATCTCTATGTATACACCGAGAGTTTATATTAATTTAAGTTTTGATTATTAAAGAATACCTGAATGCTAATGTATAGCTTACATGAAGTCTTCATAACCCAGTCCTGTTTCCTGGCAAACCTTCGTAACCCACATGAAGACGATAAGCTTTAAACCCAGAGGAGACTATTCGGATAATTATTAATCCAGAGGGTTAGTAACCCAGTATAACCAATGAAAACCAGTCAGTGAGGTTTATTCCATTTGGGTATTCACCAGGATGCAACCCACAACAATCGGCTAATACTCAGGTACCTACTTAATGCTGAATGAACCAGGAAGATAGGTGTAAAGACGCATTTACAACTTATCCACCGGCCACAAGCTCGAACCGGAGTCCTTTGGTTGTGAGCCGAATACATGTCATTGAGCCACAAACCATCCTACTGAGCCATGAGCCACTTGAAGGAACGACAAAGGTACAAAGGAAGGCTTTAATTGTGACGTTTCTCTCTGTGTAAGTTTAATTCTTGACCTGTTAAAGTTCCATATACCTGGAGAGGGTTTCGGAGGTCAACGCCCCCGCGGCCCGGTCTGTGACAAATGTCTACAAACGTTGCCACAACGAGAAGCTGGTTCTGCACCTGTTCATTTTCCTCATGACTGTGGTCAGTAAGTTGCTACACCCACGTCATGTGATGCCTCGTTCACAACCACTGGCGAGGATCATTAAGGCTGCTCGTAACCTTTTCACCACCAGACAAGAATACTGTAATTCCAAAAATAGGGTTTCAAGTAAACTCTCAACATATGTACACTGAGAGAATTACACTACTCGGTGTATATGTACTCTGATGTACAGGAGCGCTAGCTATCCACCTCCATATAATTGTAACACATCTTTAGTAAGTGTTCTCAGTGTGTGTAACCATTCATCTAGAGCCCAGCAACAGAAGAAAGTTCCAGTGCAAAAAAATAAGTTTTGTTTACAAAGTGATAATTAGAAAAAATCAAACAAGTAATAACTGATTTTGGGTAATTAACTTTATTGTGTTTTGAGTACAAGCTAACCCCTAATTTCTTTTTTCCCAGGCTCCAGCGCCCCTTCCGTGTAGCGCTGAACTACCTTCTGTTATTATGTTAAGAATTAGTTCTAGTTACAAGAATTATTATTATTATTATAATCAGTTTGAGTGCCAAACCCGAAAGGGTCATACAGCGATGCGCATTTACAAGAGATGGGTGCTTACATTAATTACAAATATTTTAACTAACATGAAACTTACCGCATCTGAGACGTAATTACAAACATAAACTAATATTTACGTGATTAATATTAATATTGATTTTAAGGTTAATATTAATATTGATTATATAGGTAGCTGTTTCGAATTAACCTTGTGTGTACTTTCTTCCCTTCAATGATTGTGGGGGAAGGGGAAGGGAGCCGTGATGCTAGTGAAGGGCTCTTGATCCATGGAATTAGCGCTAACACACGCTCCTTCAGAACTGATATGATTAGCTCCCATTTTCCAGGAGCTGTATGTCCTCTATGTGTTAATAATAATAATATTAATATTAATGGGTATTTTCGATGGTCATGTTTGAGCAGTTTGGGAGTACATTATCAGGTGTTCACCACAGTGAGGAGAATAACCTCTACTCCAGCTCGGACTCTGAAGGAAACGTTTTGCCACGAGTAGCTTCAACAGTCCTAATTAGAACTGAAGAAGCCACTTTTCTTGTAATAACTGCCATAGTTTGTGGTTGTCCCCATACCATTTACAACTCATGAAAGTATGCCACCATTAATAACCGTATCAGTGATAGGATAACCTCGCTGTGTTAAGTCTCCGTGATAGTAATGCTGATCTGGGAGAAGACGAGGTTGGTGAGGTTGATCTCGTCGGAGAGGGAGAGAGGAGGCACCCTCTCAACCAGGGTCATCTTCGTGGTCATGTTCCTGAAGGGATGACTTGTTGCATACGCCACGTCCTCCTTCGTCACCTTGTACACGTCAGCCGGGTCCCTCGTTAAGCTGCGCATGTTATGGAAATGGAATGAATGAATGAACGTACATAGCGTAAACAACATAAGGCTATGTGGACAAAGACACAAGTATGTTGAACGTGTCGGTAAAATAAACAGAACATGTGGATTAGGACACAAGTATAAAGAACATGTGGATTAGGACACAAGTATAAAGAACATGTGGATTAGGACACAAGTATAAAGAACGTGTGGGTTAGGACACAAGTATAAAGAACATGTAGACAAAAACTCAAGTATACAGAACACTAGTGACGAATATGTCCTCCCATCTCCATACTATTCTTAGTTCAAGTGAAATGAGGTAACTCAATTTTGGGTAGGAAGCAACTTCACCATGAAGCGCCCACTCACCAGAAGGGGGAGAAGGGGCAGATAACGATGTAGACCTGGTTGCCGTAGAAGGAGCCGGTGTACATCATCTGAAGGTGATCGTGTTGGTTACGGTCGTTGAAGCCCAGACACTGCAAGACATGCAACACGTCATCATACATGGGATCGCATGGTGCTAGTGCTCGTTGCTGCGTAGCATACAAGTGCAACATGAGAGGAGCTTGTTTGAGTAGGGTTATGTAGTGTCTCTTGCCTTTTTTTTTTTTTTTAGCTATGAGTAGGGATGTAGAGGCTTCAAGCAGTCTATGTTTCGTGTAGCACTTTCATGGTGATGAAGTTCATCTTCCACAGGCGTATGTGAGGTAATGTCACGAAGTCTTGTTAATAGGAAGAGGATGGTGAGAAGTTCAGCGAAGCGAAGGGAAGATAAATATTTAAGTGGAGAAGTGGGAGGAGACATTGGGGAAGTGTAGTAAGAGGAGATGCTGGTGAAGTTAAATTTTTTTAATTGGATACATTAGTAGTGTGCTGTTACCCCATTATAAATGCTAGTTACACAATAGGAACAAAAGCTAATTAGGTTTCAAAGTCATATTACATCACGCAATATGGGTCTCTTACAAGGTGTTGAAATCAGCCTGAACTGGGAAACCTTCGGTAGGGAAATGAAGTTATGGTCAAGTATTCAAGTGAGGGTTCCTTCAGAGCTTTCCTTCCAGCATTGCTGGAATTACTATCACTTGGACATTGCCATGTCTCAGTATGGCCTATCCCATACACAGGAGGAATTTGATTTTTATGAAAATATCTTTCCTCATCCCAGAGTGTGGGCAAGTTGAGGAGTGAAGAGAATCATTGAGGAAGTGGAGTGGGGAGACGTTGGTGGATTGTGTGGAGACTGGTGGAGTGGAGAGACGTTGATGGAGTGTGGGGAGACTGGTGGAGCACGTGGAGACGTTGGAGTGTAAGACTGGCACTGGCACTCACCCGGGCGGCGACGTAGTAGGACCAGATGGTTTTATTGGACATTTCCTCTCTGTGAACGTAGACCACATAGCTCTGATTCACCTGTAGCACAGTGAAACAACACTCAGTGGTAGCTCAGCATATCTGGCTCTTATGCATGACATATGTATGATGAGAGGTATTGAGACACCTTGTGTGTGTATATACAACACCTGAGACTGACCTGATGTGTGTGGGTATGGACAACAGGTATCGCTCACCTGGTGGCGGGGTATAAGTAACTTCTTACAGGGATGCTCGGTGAAGCGCACTACTTGTGCCCTCCGGAGGTTGTTGACGTGGAACAAGATGTAATTACGGAATTTTGCACTGTGAAAAGTAACACAGAATACACCTATATTCGATGATTATTCTAATATACTTTGCCACTTCAGATAAATTTTAATATTTTGTTGTAGAACATACAAACACAAAATATGAAAAAACTCAAGTTTCTCCTAACACCCATCCATTCCATTCATGTATTTGTCTAATGTATTTTTAAAGCAGCCCAGCATATGTAGGATGGTAGACATTGTCAACAAGTGTGGTAGGACACTTGGCGCATAGTGAACCTTTATTATAAACGACATTTGTTCTGGGTAGAACTCTATCATGTCAGTGGAAGCTTTTCTAGAATAATGCTAATTGGTATATTTTTACGTGAATAAATTAAGAAAATGAGATTATTTCAAGTATGTCCGATGCGACAAGAAGTATCAGAAACTGCGAATGGCAATATTTGCATTCGCTGATTGTAGTTTTTGCAAAATTAAGTTAATTCAATTAAAACTAGCTAATCTTATAAAGTATATCATATTACGATCTTTTGATGTCTGTTGAAGTGTTTATGTTCTTACTTGAGGACGCCTAAAGTGAAGTTCATGAGAGTTTCAATTACCCATGGATGTCTAAAGTGACGTCGGTGAGTGTTTTACTTACCCTTGGACGTCTAATGTAACATTGGGGAGAGTATTAAGTGGACGCTGGTTGTAGTACTGCTGCTGTTCTATGCCAGTGACATGAACACCGCCGCCACCACGGTGCTTGGTGCGAGGGATCTCCGGCACCAGGATGTCTCTCTCACCCATCACTGCCTGTCGCACCCACATGTCCCAGTCCGCACCCTGTGACACATGATGGCTGAGATGGAGGAACTCTTATTTCTGCATCTTATATATATATATATATATATATAGATACATTTCGTGAAGAAAATTAGTAGCTGAGATGTTATCATTTACTGCGGCATGATTATTTAGACTTTGAATATACTGTTAAAATATTTTCAATATTGCACCCTGAAACATGCATTTCAAATGGCATCATGTGAGGTCACGTGGAACAGAGTGGCAAGTATATGGTGTAGTGTAGTTGAATGGTTCAGAGAACCGACAAGTTGTTAAATTAGACACATGTGCAACACTTGGGTATCTTTAATGAGGAAACGTTTCGCCACAGTGGCTTCATCAGTCCATACAAAGGAGAATGGTGAAGAACAGGAGGAGTTTGAGGTAATCAGTCCCTCAGCCTTGAGTCGATGTGGTCAGTCCATCAATCTTGAAAAGAATACAGCATATCTACGGAGAAGTAGCTTATGAAGTAGCTGATAAAGCCACTGTGTGGCGAAACGTTTCCTCATTAAAGATACCCAAGTGTTTCACATGTTGTGTAAGAAAGGTATAAAATACCGACAATATGAAAGTTAAGACACATGTGCAACATCTGGATATCTTTATTGTAGACGTTTCGCCATCCAGTGGCTTTATCAATACAGATTCTAGGACATAATAGGAAGACAGTAGAACTATATACAAAAGATGAGGTAATCAGTCCCTCGGCCTAGGAGTTAGTGTTCACAGCATCGTGGTGGAGGAGAATCTGGAGCAAAGGCAAGAAGACTGACGTTTATATAGGCGTCAGTGGAAGGGACGGGCAGCAGACGAGGGCAGTCACTGGTAGGCGGGATTCCCCAGTGGAAGTAGGTCCTTCCCAAAGAGATGGGTTAGTTGCAGCAGCCGTGAAGAAGGTCTTGTAGATGTCCTCTGAACCAAGATTCCAATATGTTGCAGTGTCTGACAAGTTGTGTAAGAAAGGTATAAAATACCGACAATATGAAAGTTAAGACACATGTGCAACATCTGGATATCTTTATTGTAGACGTTTCGCCATCCAGTGGCTTTATCAATACAGATTCTAGGACATAATAGGAAGACAGTAGAACTATATACAAAAGATGAGGTAATCAGTCCCTCGGCCTAGGAGTTAGTGTTCACAGCATCGTGGTGGATGTTGCACATGTGTCTTAACTTTCATATTGTCGGTATTTTATACCTTTCTTACACAACTTGTCAGACACTGCAACATCATGGAATCTTGGTTCAGAGGACATCTACAAGACCTTCTTCACGGCTGCTGCAACTAACCCATCTCTTTGGGAAGGACCTACTTCCACTGGGGAATCCCGCCTACCAGTGACTGCCCTCGTCTGCTGCCCGTCCCTTCCACTGACGCCTATATAAACGTCAGTCTTCTTGCCTTTGCTCCAGATTCTCCTCCACCACGATGCTGTGAACACTAACTCCTAGGCCGAGGGACTGATTACCTCATCTTTTGTATATAGTTCTACTGTCTTCCTATTATGTCCTAGAATCTGTATTGATAAAGCCACTGGATGGCGAAACGTCTACAATAAAGATATCCAGATGTTGCACATGTGTCTTAACTTTCATGTTTCACATGTGTCTAATTTATCATATGGTGTAGTGAAAATGACGTGGTTATCACTAAAAGTTGAAGCCGGAAAGATGACGAAGAGTTGGCCCTGATCAGCCCTGAATGTGATAACACGTCATTCCATGCTAAAGAGTTTAGGTATTATTGTACATAAGGCTTTACTTAATTTAAATCCTTGAATCTTCAAGGTGGCTTTTAAGTAGGTTTCATTGTAAAAGCATGCATAGTAGTAACAAGTCACCACTGTAGCGAAAACCACTATTGAAACTCATCTAAAGTGGCAAGACCACTTAACCTTTCTGACTTCATTCTCTTTATGTCTAACCACAACATTTTTCGCTCCTCTATCCTATCCCAGTCCTTCCCATTCTAGCCATCTCTTCTGTAGTAATAATGTTGGTAGAATTACCAACAATATGTTATGTAAAAGGACATATGTGCGGCTAATGAGACATTTTATAGCCTAACAACAACTATAAAGTAATCTTAGTATCAGAGAATGTTATCCCATATAAAGCAACAAATGAGAATCATTATGCACAATTTTTTTTTTCAAGAGGAAGCAAAAGCTGATAGAGAAAACATAAAATTAAACGCTTCCCTGAGTGTTCAAAGCCTTGATGACCAACTCGTTCCTTAATAAATCTTACTGCATTCAAAGGAGCCCACTTGCTGACTGTCTCTTGAGCCACTGCTCTCCTGATCATCCACCCATAGCAGGGGAATCCGTGGACCCTGTAGAGACGCGAGGGGTTGAGGGCGGTGTGGTAGAAGGCGTTGTAGTTATATGCGTTGACACAAAATAGCTTTGGGTCTGAAGTGAGTAGGGGCGCTGTTTGGTGGAAGTACCTGCAGAGACAACTGTTGTTTTTATATACCGAAGAGGTAACATAGCTCGGAAAAACTCGGTATTATCAGTGTTAAGAATTTAGGACTTGTTTCTCGAGAAAAAAAAAACGTAAGAGGGGCTTTTAGTCTATTCACATTTAGTCCACAATTTTGACAGAATTTAGATACCGTTTCGGTCCGTTCTTGATCGAAACGGCATCTAAACTAGAAGACAGGTCATGTGAAAATGTCAGAGGGAAATTGGAAGACTCTTCAGGGGAAGAGAAAGCCACGGTCAAGTCACGTGTAACGTTTGGCAGTGTACAGGGAAATGCAAGCATCAACAGAAACAAAACGAATTCGATTTATGTTAGGAATGTTGTGGCAGTATAAAATTCCTCTTGCTGCATTCATGCAAGAGCTTTATTATTTGCAATATCTGTCTTTTTTCAGTGTGAGAAAACCCTTCCTCTCTCCCTCTTCCCCTTCCTCCCTCCCTACCTCCTCTCTCTCTCTCTCTCTCTCTCTCTCTCTCTCTCTCTCTCTCTCTCTCTCTCTCTCTCTCTCTCTCTCTCTCGGTGTTAGAGCATCTATTCTGCCTTTTTTCATGATAGCAGTCTTTCATCTTTTGTTTATTCTTGAGACTAACTCATCTACAATGATGATAATATTTTGATAGGTGGTAGTGAAAGTTGCAGTCTTGAGTGTAAAAACTAGAACATTCTTACGGGATGAAATCTGGTGCGAGATCGAGGTCGTCCTCCAGAATGATAGCCTTGTCAGCGCCTGGGTAGAGTTGAAATACTTTCGTCAGTATAAACTTTACATGAAAGCTGATGCGATTTGTCGAACCTGTGGAAGAATGAAGAACATAAGTATCAGCACATTCGATGATGCGACATATGTAAAAATGCATCGTAAAGCTTGTGATGTTACTGACTTACCCTTCGGTGCAGGGTCATTGTGCTCGATTAACGGCACCTGGAGGAGGGCTGCCAGGGCTTGAGCCTCGGGGTTGTAACCATCAACAAAGATGGTGATGGGCGTGTTGGTACCGCCGGGGCTGGCCCACACCTGCCCCACCTGACGCAGGACGTGGGGCAGCCGGCGTGTTGTTACTATAGCAACAGGAATCACTTCCTGCATCATGTAGTCCACCTAATCCAGTGTCAATAGAATTAATGCATAGCTCTTGTGGCCTTTAAGGAAAACAAACAATTAAGAAAAGTAATAATACCAAACATTTATTAATTTTATAGAATGGTAAAATTTTATATAATGGAGATACATAAATTATATCAGTACATGATTAAATCATGTTGTAAACATATACCATCATGAATTTTATCATAGATCCTGACCAGTGGGTTAAATATTCAATCTATTACAAAATATGTTTGTCACTCAGAAAATAATATATTTCTTACGGGTTTTTGTGGGAGAGGTGACCATGGGATGTCATAACAGCTGCAAAAGTTGCCATAGCCTTCGTATGTCTGGCAAAAGTCAGCTCTCTCATGCATTGCCTCCTCTCCATACCATCCACACCTTGGTTCTTTAGGAGTAATGTATATTGTCATTGAATAATTGCATCGTAAGTGCACTGCTTCATTGTCTCCTATTTATTCGATACATATTTACAGAGTATTGTAGCAGTTTCATGATAGTATTGGGATCTCCACCCAGAACGGCTCATCTTAATCTTATTACCACCTAACTGTGAAAAGTAATGTCTATATGCAAACCGTGTAACACTGTGTGGTAATTAGTGTCAGTGATCTTTTGGATCGCTTTCTCACCCCCTCTCTCTCTCTCTCTCTCTCTCTCTCTCTCTCTCTCTCTCTCTCTCTCTCTCTCTCTCTCTCTCTCTCTCTCTCTCTCTCTCTCTCTCTCTCTCTCTCTCTCTCTCTCCTCGCCTTCCTCACCCAAGTGGATAGGTGACCGAGACAGTATTGCACTATTGTATTAAAACGGTTAGAGAAATGGGAATGGGTTGAGGGCAGCTAAGAGAAGTCAGTGGGAAGAGGTGGAAGAGGGTAAAAAAAAATAGCACAGTATTTTTTAACAAATAGAAGCCGCTTTTAACACCTGAGAAATTAAAATGAGGCGCCTTTCTCTGTGAACCACACAGGCGCAAGTTCCTCTACTCGGCGCTAACCTTGCTTGCCAGGTACAGAGACGTGAAGCGTGAGGGGCGACACGTTGAACTTAGAAAGATCGCGTCTTGGGAGAGATGTGGTGAGGGCTTCAAGCACCACCCCACCGCCCTTGTGCACCAGCATACACCACACGTCTTTGTAGGCCACTCTGTTGATGTACAGTGCGCCCATATCCTCCAGCACCTTTACTACTGCCTCTTCCAGGAATAACGTGAAGTCCGGCTACCGTAACAGATTATACATTATTATTATTTTTTAAATTTCACGTAAAAAAGTTTATGTAGTTCACATAGTGTTTTTCATATAGACTTGAACAGTATAGTGAAAGGATACTGGTCTGGGTGAGATGTAATATTGTTGACAAATGAGAGGACAGACATAAGTTATTTCTATTAAGACAACGTTTGATTCCAATAGCTCTGCTCAGAGCAAAATCTTGTCGAAATATATACTTTTACTGTAGCTTGTGTCTGTCTTCAAACTACTGCTTTTGGGTTCTTAACAGAGTTCTAGAAGTGCAGTACCTCTGAGTTTATGAAAAATGTAAAAAAAAATATTAATGTATTCAAGGAGACTTGTGTTTATATATATATATATATATATATATATATATATATATATATATATATATATATATATATATATATATATATATATATATATATATATATATATACTCACACACACACAAAAAAAATCAGCGTTTTTATTGTGGCTACTTAACTGCTCCCATGACGATTAAGAGGCGACCATTTTGAGTTCTTTTGAAGGACTCTATAAACTGTCCGTCTGTGGGAGCGAGCCAAGTCATGTAGGAAGCTGCAGCCATGACTTGACCTGTTCTCTGGTGGAGCGTGACGAAGTGCAGCCCAGAATGTAGAGTAACATTCTTGTTATTCAACGAGGAAGTTTTGTTAAGACTGCTGTACACCTGTTAGTGAAGCACAGTCTGTATTACAGTACATTATGATTACGAAAACGTAAAAAGTCAGATTACAAAATAATATTGCCGACAGTAATTACTAAAAGACCCAGGTGCATAGCAAGGTTTTATTGTGACAATATTTCGGTCTATTCAGAGGGAAACGTGACAGAAGTAAATTGTTCTACTAAATGTATCTTTCCTGCGTTAATTTTTTTTTTTTTTTTACATGACTGTAGGAACCATCAAGCCTGTGGGGAAATAAATAACAGAAGGAAACCTATCGCTGATATCAACAAACAGCCACAGCTGCAGACAGTGCCACGAGCGCTGCCTAATTTGTATCTGAATCATGGTCCAAATCTTGAAAATAAAACGCCCTCGTAGATCAGTTTTTTTGGTAATTTTAGATATACGTATAATATTAGCAATTATTTTATATTTAGAACAACTCAATCCAGTGATAAAAACATATACTCACCTGGCGACCGTCGACTGATACAGTCACGCCTGTGACGTTTACCGTGATAACCAGAAGTAGATTAACATTATCAGCCTCTGGATTTTTTGAAGGAGAATGATAGGCAGCATTTATATTTTGGGAAAAGGAATCTTGAATCGTCTCTTCATATCTAATAGAAGTTTTAAAAGCCGTTTGACTATGGAAAATTGAAGCTTCAGTAGGATTTTGATCTGGCAGGATACTTTCATGTGTCTCCTGACTCCTAGGAATGAAAACGTTGGTAACATCGCGATTTACGAGAACTGAAGCTTCAGTATCCTCTTGACCTTCAGGAGTGGCAGTATTTTGAGTCTCGTGTGATATATATTGCGAAACTGCAGATTGATTTTCAAGTAAGGTTTTACCAAGGAATGAATTATCTGATAGAACATCATGTTGATAACTCTCAGTAGCTAGGAGCTTCCGATTGTGTCCAAGAACATAATTTACTTTTCGCTCTTTATTAGAAGACCTCACTCTCTTTGGTCTTTGAGGTATGGTTAAGGATGCATCAGTATTGTTTTCTACATAGGGAATGGCTCCTTTGACGCTTTTTTTACCGGAGTTGGTCACCACTTTTAACATTTTAACGGCAGTCTTCACTTTTGATTGGCTCTCACTTGGAGTTGTCTTATCGATATAAACTATTGACTGTTCTTCGTTTGTAGTCCATAGAGTTTGCATTGATATATCGTTACCACTCCTAACCTTGGATAGATTAATTTCACTTTTAGTGTTAGTTCTGGTTGCGACGTTACCATCACCAGTTTGGTTCACAATTATGATAATCACAAAGTACGCCAAACTGAGAAGAGTGGTGGCTGCCACCCTCTGTTGTGTAGTCAAAGGCAGCATTACAGAGTAAATGGAGATGGTCCTATAGAATTATACCTGCAGGTTTTTAGGTGAAGAGGAACAAAATTATAAGCTAAATATGACTCCAGTGTTGAAGGATGGTAGGGAGTAATGAAAAACATGTGTAGTAAACAATGGTTAATCTCGATCGCTAGCACACTCAGCTCCCACACTGAGGTCCGGAGTTCGAATCGCCGGTACGGCTGGAAAACATTAGGGACGTATTTCCATAAGACATTTGGAGTTCGAATCTCCGGTACGGCTGGAAAATATTAGGGACGTATTTCCATAAGACATCTGCTGTCCCTGTTCACCCATCTGTATAAAATGGGTACCTGGGTGTTAGTCGGCTGGTCTGGGTCGCATCCTGGGACAAAACTGACCTAATTTGCCCGGAATGCTCTGCATAACAAGCGGCTTTCTGTATAGTATTATGTCATATATGTCAGCTAGGCCTGTATACCATATACACGTACTTGTAGAAATAAAGATATTATTATTATTATTATTATTATTATTATTATTATTATTATTCATCGCTTCAGCTGCATAATTTATAACCGCTACATAAAGCAGTTTATTTGGAGACTGAATTTTTTTCTATTTTAATTTTGAAGTTTACCTAGGTAAAGATTCCTTGCAGCTTTTCAAGATTCCTCTGATAACCCTTTCCTTCTGGATGTGCAAAGACAATAATTTCACTCTTTTTTAGTATATGACGCAAAAATGCATTTGTTTCAAATATGAATATGGTTTTTAAATTAATCCGTCTCCATTGTTTTTCCTGTACAAGTGTCCACATTATATTTATTCCTTTTCCTTATTTTCTTTCAATTACACAATTATCGGGATTAGCATTTATCTTGTTCAGCCTTGTTGCCTACCAACTTTACACTATAAAAGAAGTAAACATTAGTTTTAATTATATATTCCACTAAAGTTCTTTAACTGATAAGTAATTAGGTACAGTTTTGATCCATGTAGCAGCACTTGAGTGTAGACTCCTCACAACGATACAGGAAGTGATGACCCAGGGTGTGGACGCCTAGCTACGAGTGTCAGCACTGTGAGTTGGCGGTACCTCAGGCTACACCTGTTGCCATTTGTTGATCTTACGTCTTATCAATTTTATCAATGCTTTTCCTTAGGAGGTTGGTTAATAGAGTTTAAAGCCTATCGACTACATAAAGGTTATTAAAGCGATATGTAAACTATCTGTCACCAGTCAAGAATACTTTAATCCCTAAAATAGGAGTTAGGTAAGCTTTCAGGGTATATACTCTGAGATACAAACCTCTCGGTATATATATATATATTGTTGACTTTTCCTTGAACATAAATTTGGTGCTTCGCGGTTCTTGAGGCATAAATCTTGTAAGAATATCTAATAAAAATGTAATAATTGCCTTAAGTTGCTTTGTTAATTAAGGTGAAACATACAAAATTTATAACTGGAGAAGTAGTAGGTTTATATTATTAGAATGTGCGATAACGGTAAAAGATATGCAGGTATATTAATTTAGCGCATAATATGTCGGTACATCTCTTAATATTGTCATGAGGCGAGTTTCTTCCTGATCATAGAATTATGAACGTATTTCACTATTAATATAGTACGTGTTCCCTGCTTTACATTGAGCTCATGTGAACGACCGGCTACACACCTAGTTCCTCTCAAGGGAGGGAGGTGCCTTGATGCTGTTGACGAGGGAGGTGCCTTGATGCTGTTGACGAGCTCTTGATAACAAGGATTTGAATCTATCTTCCCTTTCCTTTTACCGAATCAGATGGTCTCTCATTCCCCCGGTGCTGTATGACTCCTACAGGTTTACCACTTCCTCCATAAATGTAATAATAATAATAATAATAATAATAATAATAATAATAATAATAATGAAAATTATAGTAAAACAGTTCAATAATGTCTAGACAGTGTACGTTGCGAGCCAAAGGGGCAAACCTTTGCATTTTCACTGTACTTTCCTGTTATATTATCACTGCATTTCCTTTACCGCAGTTTTAATGTAGAATTTAATTAAAATTCAAACTAGAAATTAAATAGATATTTTAGAATTTCTCTGTAGTAACAACATAGAATATATGTATACTCAGTATATGAATATTTTTGCCTAAAGTGCATATACGTTTTTTTTTAAAAAGCCATTAACAATCTAACTTAATTTTTAATGGGGTAGACTGGTAAGCCAGTGGAAGGCCTCGGTCAGATGACCAAAAGCTCTTGTGGCGGGTCATCATATAACTAGAGACCCGCGTCAGAAAACACTTGCCTTTTTTCCTGACAAATCGTACCTACTTATGAAAGCCATTACCAGTTAGATTCTGAGAGTTGTGCGAGGTATTCTTGATCATATTACAATAGGTTTACAATAACCACAGGTTGATGAGTAAGACATCTGAGCAACACTGGTTATCTTCACTGACAAAAGGTTTCGTATGCGTTGCAGGCTTCATCAGTCGTAATTATGACTGCCGGAGTTCAGAAAGGAAATTCTTGCATTTTTGTTTCCTAAACAAATCGATTTTAAAACTAAGAGCTGTTATCCTACTTCAACTGATTTCAAAACCCAGCTCTATGTAAGGAATACTGCCACCTCCCTCCCCCAGGATGCGACCCACAACCGTTTACTAACACTCAGGTACCTACTTATTGTTAGGTGAACACGGGCACCAGGTGTAAGGAAACATCCCCAGCGTTTTCACCTGTGCCGGGAATCGAACCACGGACATTTCAGTATGTGATTTGAGTGTGTTGCCAACTGAGCCACGGGACTTAATTAGTATCCGCAACATTTGACTCTCTTGGGTATTATTTGTTGATTTCCTGTTATTATTATTATAATCAAGGGGGAAGCGCTAAACCCGGAGGATTATACAGCGCCTGGGGGGGGGGGAATGTGGAAGGCATTCAGGCTTAATTCGGGGAACTGGAGCACAGATCCAATTCCCTAAATCAAGAGCCCCTCACCAACATCAAGGAACCTTCCTTGAGGGGTCCGATTTCCTGTTGATGGTTCCAAAAATTGTCGTTCCCTGAGTCTAGGGCCTAGAAGGTCCCCTAGTGTTGTGTTGTTAGACATTACATTAGTCTGAGAATTTTGATCACTCTGACCCCCTCCCAATTCATTCATATTGGAGGAGTAAAGAAACAAATGGGGATATTTTTATTTGACTTTATTTATCTTTTTGTGAATATAATATTTTTAATTATGGAAGGTAGTTTCAATAGTTTTTATTGGTATTTGTTCTACATAGCATTTATTTTGATTGTGTTCATTTAAACAATGAACATATTTAATATTTCTGTAATAGATCAACGTGTCACGATGTGTATGCACTGTGAGCAACAGTGCATGAACGCTTTGAGTGGTTGTCTAGGTTTATGTAAACCTAGAGTTTATTTTTTATCCCTATAGGGCCTCATTAGGGATTAAAGTGTCCTTGACTGTTGGAGAACACGTTACGTGCAACTTGCAGGTAAATGCACCGAGAGATGTGCATATTTCACAAATTAATCTTGACTGATGGTGTTCAAGTTACCTGGAGGCTATTCCGGGGATCAACGCCCCCGCGGCCCGGTCCATGACCAGGCCTCCCGATGGATCAGGGCCTGATCAACTAGGCTGTTACTGCTGGCCGCACGCAGTCCAACGTACGAGCCACAGCCCGGCTGATCCGGCACTGACTTTAGGTATCTGTCCAGCTCTCTCTCGAAGGCAGCCAGGGGCTTATTGACAATTCCCCTAATGCTTGATGGGAGGCTGTTGAACAGTTTTGGGCCCCGGACACTTACGGTGTTTTCCCTTAGTGTACCAATGGCGCCCCTACTTTTTATTGGGGGCATTTTGCATCGCCTGCCCAGTCTTTTACTTTCGTAGGGAGTGATTTCTGTGTGCAGATTTGGGACCATTCCTTCCAAGATTTGCTTACAACTCTAATCATTCGCTTGTAGGAATAAAAGTATTTAAAGAATAAACCTTCAACGTGCAATGGTCATGCGTTGATCTCAACGTAAACAGTCTCAGCTCCCATGGAAAACCGCCCACGCCCCACTGTTTGAGAAACACTGGAGACCTTGTCTGCGCCGAGACACAGCGACTGGCACCAACCCCCAGAGTATCCAGTGGGAAAATGTATGTAGACTCCTTGCTTGCCATCTGCCTCGCTGGGAAGTCAGGATTCATTCTGCAATATGTAAAACACAAACTACTATTTTCTACAGAGAACAATAAGGGATACATCAGTGACTAAAAAAAGAATTTGAAGAAAAAAACTCACGCTCAGAGATATTTGAATCAGCTAATTTAGTTATTGGAAAAGCAGATATTAGCAACTTCAGTTTCGGCCTTCTAAAAACAGAAGGTACTGTATACTGGTGCCTAAGAAAGTCGATAAACGCTTGCTAAAACAAGAAAAGGTGACAGTGTCACTGCATGAGGCGTCCTGAGGGAAGATTAAAGGTACTGGAAATGGAAGGTAGGACAGGAAAAATGAAAACTACATGTAAATTTATAAAAGGATATATAAAACATAAAGTGGAAATTTCTTCACACTAGCAACAGAGAACAAGAGGTCATAAATATCAGCTACGTAAGAAGCAATGTAGATGGGACGTTGAAAATATTTTTTTCACAAACGGTCGTTCATTACTGTGAGTGAAATCAGAAGAAATAGTACTTGCTAAAATCATTGGAAATGTAAATAATTTGTACTATACTTTTATAACAGTATGGGAAATCATAAGCATAAGATTTGTTTGTGTAAAACGAATAGATGTATTATACGCACAGATTACTAAATGGTGTAGTGGATTAGGTTTGTAAGATTGAGCTCATCTGAGAGGGAGAGGGGAGGCATCCTGAGGGCCACATGCTCGTTGGTGGGTATTTTCCTGAAGGGATGGTTGTCCGCGAAATCCACATCCTTGAGTGACACGCTGTAGATGTTACCTGCTTCCCTTGTAATGCTGAAGTAAAGAACAGGAGAACATTCACATCTGGAGATTTGACATTGTCGTTTAACAACATAAATCTTTGTCTGAAATTCGCATTTCATTAGTATTTACGGATATTCGACATAATTTAACTTACGTAATTCAAGGCTGCAAAAGACGGTCCTTGAAAAAGTAATCTAGAACACATTCAAGTCAGAATTAAAAACACTAAACGAGAGAGTGACTGTTTAGGTTGTCTTAACAACACGATTACAAAGAAATCACAGAAAGAGTGGGGATCGAACCTAGGGTAGGTGAGCCCTAGAACTCACAGGCCAGTTCGCTAATTACTCGTCCAGTTGGCTCCAATAAGATTCATCCGACTAGGTATATATATATATATATATATATATATATATATATATATATATATATATATATATATATACCATAGGAAGGTTAGCATGGACCCCACTATGATGACAGTGGTCACATTGGTGCCCATGTTAACCTCACTACACTATAGTAATTTTTACCGATATTTACAAGAGCTCACCAGAAAGGAGAATTGGGACAGCCGACGATGTAGAGCTGGTTACCATAGAAGGAAACTGTATACATCATGTGTAAGTTCTCGTGGAACCTGTGGTCGTCGAGACCCAGACACTGCCGAGGAGGGAGACATATTATGGTATATAACTTTATTGAGATATTTTTGTAAATGCTGAATATTATAGGTAATATGACAAGCGCAACGAAAAAAACTAACTAAAAAGATATTATTTTTACCTTATTGCATTATTAAAAAGTGTGGAAATAAGGTCGGGGTAATATGATTAGGTGATGACCACCAGTGACAAGAGTGATAAAGTGTCAGTGCCATTCATCCTATCTAGAGGCATGGTCTGATGGTGATGAAGGCTCTTGATCCAAGGTATTGAAGCGCCCTCCCATTGAATCAAACCTCATTACCTACATTATCAAGGCGTTGTATGATCCCTACGGGTATAGCGTTTCCCCGTGAATAAAATATAATACTCACCCTGGCGACAACGTAGTAGGCCTGAGAGGAGTATCTTAGCTCGTCTTTCTGGTCAATGTACACCACATAACTCTCGTTCATCTGAGGACCAGTAAGTAGAGAGTGTTAGGTAAGGTTCGTCAGGAAACAGGACAAGTGTTTCTTTGTCAGAGATAACTAGTCAGTTACTATATAAATTAACACACTTTAGCCACGGATTTGTTCTAGCTTATATGAGTAACAAGGGTACTACAAAGACACAGTGCAGAGAATAACTTTTTATTTAGAGCAAAACAGTCTATAAATAAATGTTTCTTCTGCACATTGCATCTCTCTACTTAACTTGTCGGCAAGCATTGCGTCTCAGACATGTGTATAAGACCTGGCGCTAACCTGGTGGCGGGGTATGGTTAGGTCCTCACACGGATGCTTGCTGAAGCGTACCACGTGTCCAGTACGGATGTTACTGTAGTGGAACTTGATGTAGTTGTGCAACTCTGCCCTGCCGATCAGTACGTATTACCTACATTTTAAACATTGTTTTATTTTTATAGTTGTTTAAATATCATTTTTTTTACCAATTATTCAAGTATTAAATAACTGGGGCAATGATAAAGTTGAAATTATATCTATTAAATGTGAATATTTACATTATAGCAGTTTTCACACCCTTTATTTACGTAAGTAGTATTGACGTTCAAGTTTTTGTTTACTTACCCTAAGGTAGCATTGATGAGTGCAGCAATTAACGTTGATTATTTTACTTACCCGTGGACGTCTAATGTGACATTTGGGAGAGTATTGAGTGGACGTTGGTCGTAGTACTGCTGTTGTTCTATGCCAGTGACGTGAACACCGCCGCCACCACGGTGCTTGCTGCGAGGGACCTCAGGCACCAGGATGTCTCTTTCACCCATTACTACCTGTCGCACCCACAGGTCCCAGTCCATTCCCTGTGACACAGTTTATTATAGTCATGCAGAATATCTTCCCCCCTGAAGTTTATCCAGTGTCCGTCTAACCAGTCACACTTGTTGCACCTACAATTCCCAACCCCACACACTGTAACACACACAACTTGTTAAATGTATCAAATATCTGGCTCACTCACCCCCTGTTGCACCCACTTGTAACTGTTAACACCCTGTGGTGACATCCAGTTTGTGATGTCATGCGCAGGTTGATCACTATCTTGTATGGACGCGTTGTATTTTACCGGTTAATGGATTGTTCATTATAAGTTGAGATTTAAAGAGGAAATATTTATCCAAAATGCAGCCTTGAAGAAAATTTAACCAATTATAACATAATAGCACAAATATATGAAATAATATTTTATGGTGATAAAAAAAAATCGTGGGCGAAGAGAAAACAGAAGCCCACTAAAAAGACTATAATAACGCTGTCAGATAATAAGGTTTGCATTTTTGTGTCAACAGTCTTCAGCCAAAGGTAAAAACCAACTTTGCTTAGGATGATGAGTTGAGAAATAAGACGTTTCATGGAGATGGGTTGGGTCCCTAGCAGCAGTGTACCAGCCACAGCTGGTCATCCTGTAGCTTAGATCCACAAATGAAGATATTTTCCCTGACGAAGACAGTTTTACCACTACCGTGCTCCTGATACCTAGGCTTTGTTCACTGATTTGGTTGTCTAATACTCGACTAGTTCTCTGGACTTTGAAGGAGCAATGTCAATATGAGGGTTAATAAACCTGCCCATATAGTGGCCAAATATTTTGTCATTTAAATATTCTTTATCCTGACCTTGCCCGTAACCCAGTTGTTGACCATCTCTCTGGCCACTGTTTTCCTGACCATCCAGCCGTAAGCAGGGGCTCCATGCACCCTGTAGAGGCGCGTGGGGTCGAAGGCAGTGTGATTGAAGGCGTTGTAGTTGTAAGCGTTGACGCAGAACAACTTTAGGTCTGACGTGAGTAGTGGAGCTGTTTGATGGAAGTACCTGGCGAGACAGTGACTGGTAAATATTTATGTACAAATAAAATCTATTATAAATTGTCTGAAAAGACTGTAAATGTCTTACTGAGAAGAATAGAAGACAGTACCTTAGCTTGAAGAGCTCACAAATAACCCACACTTACATGAGGAAGCTGATGACGACTCATTGAAACATTCTCATGAACTTCCTTATCTAAGTGCGAGTTATCTGCACATTATTATTACATTCATAGAGGTGCGCTAAACCCATAGGGGTCATACGACGCCTTAGAAATGGGAGGTAATTATATTTGATCCAGGAAATGCGGGGGAATGGGGAGTAGCTCCAAATCCTTATCAGTATAATTCACGAAATTGAGTTCAGAAGACAGACGGAGGATCTTTGAAGGTAAGAGCTTTAAATATATTTTTCATCATACATAATAAAAGTCTTTAATAAAGACTTCTTCCTAGAAAAAATCAGATAACAGACTTTAGGTTGATAAGAGTCATACACGCTATAAAAATAAATTGAACGGAATTCCAATAATAAGTATGTGTTTAATCTAATTAAATATTTATAAAAGATGACCTTGATGATCGTAAAATAAGTTTCTGAAGTCTGAGAAAAATAATGATCAAAGTCCGGATGTCTAAAAGATTAATTAACGGCGAAGTTCATACAGTTGTCGGAGATGCTAAAAGTAAGGAAATAAATGAGAAGGTCGCGACTCGACAACTAACACTCGCAATACTCAGAACTAATAATCAACTAATACTCACGGGATGAAGTCTGGAGCGAGTTCAAGATCGTCCTCGAGGATGATGACTTTGTCTGCCTGCGAGTACCGTTGGAACACCTGCTGCAGGACGAACTTGATGTGAGAATTAACGCGGGTGGATGATCCTGCCGTACAAAGTAGTATTTGTTATACATTATTATGTAACCATATCTGGTATAGCCTCACCGTGTATTTTATTACAACTTTATAGAACAGCTCCCAGTTATATCACATTATACAGTCAATAAAATTTGCTCATAGTAAATAAAGCAACATGTCGTGTTGTAGAAAACGTTTTCTGAGAGATAACGTATAATTTTTATAGTTTCTTATTTACACGATAGTAGCACTTGCGGGTATCGAACATGTATAATATAGCAAACATTAAAATGGTGAACTGCGTGATCACGTTGTCACAAGGGATCACAAACAACGAGTTCATGCATGGCTAAGAATGCAGTTGCTTTGGAGTCTAGTGAATCTGAGATATATTGGTCACCTACCCTTGGGTGAAGGATTATGGTGATGGATCACTGGCACCTGGAGGAGGGCTGCCAGGGCTTGAGCCTCGGGGTTGTAACCATCAGCAAAGATGGTGATGGGTGTGTTGGTACCGCCTGGGCTGGCCCACACCTGCCGCATCTGACGCAGGACGTGGGGTAGCCGGCGAGCTGTTACTATGGCAACAGGAATCACTTCCCGCATCCTGTACTCCACCTGAACCACAATGTGAGAGGAATCGGTGCATTGCTGACAAAAAATAAAGTCAGATTCAAAAGAAAAAAGATATGAGATGGTGCGCAAGGTTGTGTATGTACTATATATATATATATATATATATATATATATATATATATATATATATATATATATATATATATATATATATATATATATATATATATATATATATATGTGTGTGTGTGTATGTACAGTTATCAAGACGCTGATCCTTTTAAACTTAATATTACACGTGTTCTTAAAAATATCAACATTAACACTATCTCACGATTGTGCGAGTTAATCATACACTCACAGGCATATACACACAAACACACACAACTACTACACACACAAACACTATCGGCAGGTGCCTTTGGCAACCAGTAACTAACACAACATGACTCACGAAATCGTAGTGACACGATTGCAAACAAACTATATCACGGGTGGGCTTGGTCCCGCGATCAGAGAGCCGGCAAACTCCAGACCGTCGCGGTAGCCACTGGGCCAGCTGGCTACAATAAGATTCATCCAGCTAAGTATATTTATACACCATAGGAAGGTTAGCATAGGAACCTCTGTGACCACAAATGCAAGTTTTTACAGACGAATCTCCCGCCAGCGTGTCCGTGACTAACACAACAGTCCAATTAATGATTAAGGACATTACCATCTTAATGAAATTAACTTATTTAATATTGAACCTTCCTGTGTTAATTAATATCCAGTGTGCAATAAGAATTCTCTTTCATACTGAACGTAGTCATTATGATATTAAAAATAAAAGAAAAAATATAGGAAAGTATCGGTATCGGCCGAAAATTTGGTAATGGTATTGGCCAAAATTTTGGTATCATACCATCCCTAATTTCTAGTACAAATATCTTACGGGAGTTTGTGGGAGAGGCGACCAGGGTCGGTCATGACAGGTGCAGAAGTCACCGTAGCCATCGTAAGTTTCGCAGAAGGTGGCCCTCTCCTGCATTCCTGCAGCACTGTACCAACCACACCGCCGCTCTGGAGATAAACAACGGTGACATTGTGTGGGTTGCTGTTGCATCGGAGTTGATGTTTACAGCACTTCACCTGTGTAGCATGTTTATATTGTAGTAACGGATAAATGCTACAGTGTCCTTAATATCTCTCCTGCCATTCACACCTTTCCTTTGGCGCCGATATCGCCAAGTGTCACCCATGTAACGCACATTCATTCGAACACCATGCAGTATTACAGCAGCTAAAGCACTCGCCTGTCTCACGAGGTACAGAGACTTGAAGAGTGAGGGGAGACACATCGAACTTCGTGAGGTTGTGCAATGGGAGAGAAGTGGTGAGAGCCTCAAGCACCACTCTGCCTCCCTTGTGCACCAAGAGGCACCACGCGTCTTTATAGGCCAGCCTGTCGATGTAGAGGGCGCCCATCTTCTTTAGGATCGTGATAGTCGCCTCCTCCAGGAACACTGTGAACTCAGGCTGCCGTGTGAGGTCTTCATGTTACCATTACTGGGATCTCTGTGTATTTTTGTACGTCCATGTGTTTGTATATCCATGTGTTTGTATGTCCACGTGCTTTTACATCCATGTGTTTATATGTCTATGTGCTTTTATGTCCATGTGTTCATATGTTCAAGTGTTTCTCTTCAATTTAATATCACTGAAATGTTACAGGTACGTTTCTGAATGTTACTTTTTATAGTTGTATTTTATTTTCATAAGTAGGATTCATCTAACACAGTTGAGAAATGAATGAGCAATACATTTTGATGAACCAAGCATACACAGTATTTTGAGTGCATTTTTCAAAGTACCAATTTTGTCATGGTTAGCCTTAGAGTAATAGTCTGCCATTAATACATTGAAAACCAAAGATATATTTACATTGACAGCCGGAAAAGTAGGTCTAGTTTGTTTCCGAGATGTTTTGACAGACCATTTAAACCTGCTGAAAGAAAATTGGTTGTGAAACGTAAGGGATTCGGGGACTAGGAAGGCAAATGAGAGAGGAACCAGTCGGATTTACTTAGGGCCCTGCGGACCAGTGTAGTGAGAGCAGCTTGTGGTTAATTCCTGTGCTAAGGCCAATGTCAGGAACACATACGTACAGTTGACTGTAGGTATTGATTTTTCGCCGTTATTCTGTACTTTTGTTTCTAATAGTTCTAGACAAGTCTCCGTATTCTGATATTATTTAGTAGGAAGTAATCTTTAAAAATATCTCCATAAAATGAGCAGTAAGAATATTTATAATACATTTAACTATCTAAATATATTAAATATATTCCTCACATGGCCCTCCTGTCATAAATATTTAAAAATTACTCTGTAATACAGTTAGTTCTCTTTTGATTACACTTGTAATTTATGACTAGGTATTAATATTTAGTAAAGAATCCGGAGATTAATGGGATATTCTGAAGCGAAATAAACGATTAAGAACAGGTGTGAAAGTAATTAAGAACGGATGTGAGGGTAATTATCAGGCGATCATCATGATTTTGACGTGCTACTAAAGCGTGAGCAAGGTAACATTTATGAAGTGATTCAGGGAAATCGGTTAGTCAAACTTGAGTCCTGGAAGTGGAAAGTACAGTATGTGCACTCTGAAGAAGGGGTGAGCATGTTACACCTCAGGACAGTGTATGAACTCTTGTCAGCACGCTTGTGGGAAGACAGTGATTGAATTAATGACATTGAAAGTGTTACTTCTCTTTTTGGTTGTCACCTTACCGTAGTAGGAGACGGCCGATGAATTAAAAAAAAATTACCATAAAATATTAAGATCTTTAGAATGGTAAGCGATTAGTATGTATGCAATTGATTACCGGCATCGTAACATTGTTGACAGATTTATAACCAAAAGTGGATTATATAGTCACCTCGTTGGAGTTACTGTAAGTAGTAGTGATTATTAGTTGCTTCATCTGGTAGCATCATTAGTGAGTTGCTACATATATTAGTAGTAATCATTTAGTTACCACATAAAGCAGTTAGTTATATAGAATTATCAAGTACTTCTTGTACTGACAGCAGTTACATGCAGTAATCGAATACTTCACCAACAATAGTTACTATATATAGGAATCATGTGCTTACTGCACCATCAATAGTTACATATCGTAATCAAGTACTTACTGCACCAACAATAACCAGTAAGCGACCGTCTTGCATTTCACGAACAGCTTCAAGGAACTGAGTATCACTTGTGGGTTGCCAGGTCATGTAAGAATACGCTGCCATGACCTGACCTGTAACCTGGTGCAATGTAATCAGGTGTAGACCTGCGTGAAGGCGAGCGTGGTCATTACCCCATATCATTGTCTTGTTAAGACAGCTGTATACCTGTTAAAGAGAGATTTATCAAGGGGTTAGGTCACCAGTTAGGGTGTCACTGTGACCTACTGAGCGACTAAACATTTATAGTTATGAAGAATTATAGTGTAATGAACGTTTGTCGGTGCTCAATAATAACCCACATGGAGACAGAAATACAGAAGGTTGATTGATCTGTATATTTCAACCCCCCTTCTGAGATTCTCTTCAGCAGACATACATACAGGTGTGCTTATAGCGCAGCAAATTTGAACCGGTAAGATATATAAAAATCTACCATAGGCAGGGGTCACTTTTAAGACCACAGTATTTTGATGGGGTTGTTGATTTTTATGAAATTTAAAGAAAGTTCTTATGTCTTGTATATAATGTTGAAACACTTCCTTGAGTTGATTCATGTGATTGAAAATTAGAAATAACTATTAAATTTCGCCATGGAACGATAGAGGTGGTGATTTGGCTCTCTTTGAGAAAATAATAATAATAATGATAATCATTACCTGGTGTTCATCGACGTATAAAGACACGCCTGTTAAGTTGACCGTAATGTCTATAAGTATGTGGTCTTTCAAAGTTGCAGCTCTAACAAAGTCTTCTGTATTCGCGTTAATGCTGGATGGAAGAAATTCGGTTGCACTCGCTACATTTGGAAGAAAGCCTTTAACTAAATACGCTTTTGACTCTGAAGATCCTTCAGAAACAAGTGGCATGGTTATTTCTCTTTGTACGTCTCCAGGAACCGTTCCATTGGTCGGTTTTAAATAGGAAGCCTCTGTAGGTGTGTATCTTGAGTCCATGAGAATATTTTCTTGACTGTGAAGGCCTTTTGTCCATGGGTCTTCGGAAACCACATGAGTTACTCCTTCGTAAAGAGAAATTTTCGATTCCTTTGTACCTATAGCTTCTGGAAGAGACCCATCATGAGGCACTCTTAACTCTATTTTCTTCTTATGAAGTTCATTTGACACAAAAAGAGCTCTTACTTTTGAAGAGGACACTGTACGAGTTATGGAAGCGTCCGCTTGTAAAACAGAAACCTCTGAACTTATTGAACCTTGTCTCTCTAAGTAATAGGGGCTAAATGTTGGAACGCTACCTTCTGAAGCCGTGGAAACAGAACTGGTTAAATTAACGAAGTCTCCAGGTGGTGGTGAACCATTTGCTGATGCTGTATACGTTGGCGAGTCTTTGATTGGATCCCAGGCTTCGTGAGCCACCAGATAAGAAGCTGTTTCAGGCAGGGAACTTCTTGCATCCAAAACATCTCTTCCATAAGTGTAAACTTCAGAACTCTTTGAATGTCCTGAAGTAAGTAGGTTATGAGTTAATGTATCTATTGGTTGAGAAATAATATATACATTTGGAACCCCTAAAAAGGATGTATTAAGATCTTTCTGATTATGAAGTGAGCTTTCACGAAAAGTTAAGCTTTTTGATATTTCTGGTGGAATTGTAATGTATGTTTCCCGGAGGTCTGTCGAGGGCTTGAGAGCTTGTGTTGCTCTTATCATTCCTAACGTAGCACTTCCCAGGTCACCACCCGCATCCATGAGAATTTCTGAACTATATATTATCGTATTAAAGGTAGTGATGTTATTTACTTGCGTTTTACTATTGTCATCTGTGTTTATAATTATTGAATTCGTTGTTGCACTGTTATCAGTTGAATTCAAAGTTTTATGCTTTAGTATGCTTTCCGTTTGATTCATGTTAAAGGCGTTGCTTAACATCACGAGGATTACCAAGAACACTAGGTTGACCAGAGCAAAATTCATCACCCACATTGTGCTCTTACCCAGGAGCATTATGGCGCTGTCAACGATAAATTGTAACCGTAGCCACAGTGCTGATGATGACAATAATTGTAAGAGTCGGGGTTGTCACGATGATTAGAGTACATCAGAACGCAAGCCTGAAAAATAACAGCGGTTAAGAGTTGTTATTCCAAGTAACGATAAGGAGGAATAATCCCACATTCCTGTTCACGTGGTATCTGGATATATATTAATAGCTACATCGTTGTTTACCGTGCAAATCATCCATGTTACTTTCTACGTTAATAGTAACGAGAGCATTATTTTCTCACCCCCCCCCCCCACTAAAGATGTATAACGGTTGTTGTTCTTTCGTAATAGTTTATCTTCTTGTTTCCAAGGAATTGTGTCACTGTCAATATACACAGTATTTCATCTCAGTATATTCACTTCTTTATTTAAAAGATATTTGCGTATTTTAGTCATTGTATTGGCTTAACATTCACCACTTGAATCTCTCAGTTTTCCTTTTCATCTTGAATTGCATTTCTACTTTCACATAGACACACGCGCTATCTACTTAACGTACAGGACCTCCACATAAAAAGCATTGATAATTATAATCACCGGCCACTGACATGGATCAAATCATTTGTGATGTGTCCCGTCGTCTGGCAGTATGTACAGTACTCTGGAGGTGTGTGGCGCCTTGGGTTGACGGTCACATGGAGGTTGCCACGTATTCGTCATCACATCGACCTTGGCGCTCATCACCACCGAAGGGATTTTGATGACTTGTTGGTAATAAATTTTATATATATATATTTACTTGTAATTTTTTTGTTTAACTAGATATTTCTCAAATATTTGTGGTTTTAACGAGTAACTTCCTCCTTATTTCCTCTTCCAGCACACAAACACTCTCTCTCTCTCTCTCTCTCTCTCTCTCTCTCTCTCTCTCTCTCTCTCTCTCTCTCTCTCTCTCTCTCTCTCTCTCTCTCTCTCTCTCCCTCCCTCTCCCTCTCTCCCGTCTATATATGCAAAACAACCAATGTGAAAAGATAGTGAACATCAAAGTGAATACACAAATACTGTTAAAGTATATCATTTTATTCCCCGACATTCCGTAATCTGCCTTCACTTGTCTTGGGTTAATCTACACACTTACTTGCACTAACACCCTCTGGACGCTGCCGTTCAGCTGATTTTTTTTCATAAGAGTCACAGGAAAGGGGCATCATTTTAATGAGCTTTACGGTCTATTCCTTTATTAGGCTAGTGTATCTCATCACATCCAGGTATTATGGTAGCTCCTGTGAAGCTAAGTGCTAGGCAGAGTAAGTGTGCCATTGGTCTAGTGTGTTTTAACTGGCTTTCCTTATTTATTTTTCAGGTAAGAGGAGAGCAGCGTGTACCAGCCGCACCAGGTAGGAAATTTTGTTAATTAAAATATTAAATATATGAATGTACGTAAGTGGACGTGCGTAAGAGAAAAAAGTGGAGAGAGGGAGCAAGGGGAGTGAGAGTGAGTATTTACATGGAAGACACAACGGTCTGTATCTCACACCAGCCTTCACTCCCTCCTCCTTCCTCCCACACTGTCGACTAAAGAAAAAAAAAAGTGTAGCAATTCCAAGACGTTAAGAAAACGTGCGTGAACATTTAATATTCTTGGAAGCAGAGTTTTATTTCAGTTGTACTACTCTCACCATCACTACTACTACTACCCTTCACCACTTCTTGTGTACTTCCGGATACCTCAGTGATCATCCTCAGGAAGTTCCTGATTTAATCACCGTTAACTGATCGTCCTCAGGTAGTTCCTGAGCTGCTCGCTGTTAACTGATCGCCCTCAGATAGTTCTTGAGCTACTCACTGTTAACTGATCGCCCTCAGATAGTTCTTGAGCTACTCACTGTTAACTGATCGCCCTCAGATAGTTCCTGCGCTACTCACTGTTAACTGATCGCCCTCAGATAGTTCCTGAGCTATTCAGTGTTAAATGATCGCAGTCAGATAGTTCCTGAGCTATTCAGTGTTAAATGATCGCCCTCAGATAGTTCCTGAGCTATTCAGTGTTAAATGATCGCAGTCAGATAGTTCCTGAGCTATTCAGTGTTAAATGATCGCCCTCAGATAGTTCCTGAGCTATTCAGTGTTAAATGATCGCCCTCAGATAGTTCCTGAGCTATTCAGTGTTAAATGATCGCCCTCAGATAGTTCCTGAGCTATTCAGTGTTAAATGATCGCCCTCAGATAGTTCCTGAGCTATTCAGTGTTAAATGATCGCCCTCAGATAGTTCCTGAGCTATTCAGTGTTAAATGATCGCCCTCAGATAGTTCCTGAGCTATTCAGTGTTAAATGATCGCCCTCAGATAGTTCCTGAGCTATTCAGTGTTAAATGATCGCAGTCAGATAGTTCCTGAGCTATTCAGTGTTAAATGATCGCCCTCAGATAGTTCCTGAGCTACTCACTGTTAACTGATCGTCCTCATGTAGTTCCTGAGCTTAAATCAGAATTCCGTTGATCACAGCCAGTTCTTGCATAAATAATATCTAGTTGACTACGATATGTACAACATGCTTATCAAGTTGGTTCATACGTATCTGTATTGTGTTTTGCACTTATACCTTCGGTGAGCAATCTATTCTTGTAAAATATAACTTTGCAAAAGAAAAAAAAATGCCCTTTTGTTTCACCTTCAGCCTTGAAGTTTCGCTCTATTGTTTCAGGTTATTGATTCTTTTTTCACTTCAAATTGTTGTTTGTGGTTGAATGCATCAAAGTGTTCACTATCTAAAGTTCAGCGAGTTTTCATAGTTTCCAGTTTCTGTGAGAGAAAAGGTTTAGTGCTTTAAGTCTCTTCATGTGGCTTGTCTTAATAATTTTACAAGCTCAGTTTTTTGTTGTACTTCTTTCAGTTTATCTTTGTATTCTGTGCAATTTGCAGTATGTTCAAGGTGAGGTCTAATAAATTCATCACAGAAAGCTAATATTATTTCTGATGTTTTGTACCCAGTTTTTTTCTATGAAGTTTAGCATTCCATAGATTTTGCTGTTCATTGATAGATATTGTTTTTATATAGTGTTTGTGAAAATTGTAAAAAGAATTGGGTCATGGGGCAATCCATGATAAGCTCTGCTCTTTATGCTGTTGCCACTAACGCACTTTTGTCAGTACTAATCGTCTTTAATCCACGCATAAAGTTAGTCTTCTATACTGTGCCCCTTTGTTTTAGTCAACGATCTTCTATGTACTACCATAACTTCTTTTATGTATTTGTTAAATATTGCCGTTAGTGAATACGCAATTGGGTAGCATCATACTTTTATAACTAACAATTAGTTTAATCTGCCAGCCTGATTTGTTAAGGTTCGTTGTTATTATTATCATGGAGGGTTAAGCCTGTAGGCATTTATTAATGTTCAGCTTCTGTACATATTTAAATGTGTTAAGACTGGTAACATTTATAATGTTAGTTTTTTAGATGAAGACCCTAGGTTATTATTTTTATTATGTTATTATTAGTAGTATTAATACTATTATTTTTATTATTATGGTCAGGAGAAAGTGGTAATCCCATAGGCATCGTACAGAGCATGGAAAATGTGGGGCAGTTTTGTGGCCTTGGAATGTTTTCTGCTCTGTAATTAGTAAACACTGCGAAATTATTTTTGAATCCTAAGGGCGTATGTGTTTTGAACTGGATAAGCTAATGGTATCTGCTGCCAGGATTTCGCATAAGTGGATGAGGTCACCATCCAGGGTGAGAACAAGATCCAGTATGTTAGTCCCGCCTGTTGTACGTATAATAACCTTTGTTATGATGCTGCTACCCATCATGTTTGTGACAATCTGTCTTAGAAAGCTGCTTCCAGTCATGTTGGCAATTTTGCTGGCTTCCTAGCCCCCAGAGAGATCGTTCCAGTTTATATCATGGAGGGGAGAGAGAGAGAAAAAAAAAAGGAAAGAAGAGAGAGAAACACCAGCCTTACTGTACATTTATTACAGAGTTATGACAAGGATTAAATGAAAAACTGAATTCAATATATTTTTTTGCATAAAACATGCATTTTTATTGTCAGTGAAATATAAAATATTTTTATATACCTTTATTTTAATATGATGGGTGAATTTATTATGCAGGGTTATACTAGTGGGCGAACCTACTGCTCTAAAGTCTAAATTTCTGCCTAAATTATTATTATTAGTAGTAGTATTATTATTACATTCAAAGGGGGATGGCTAAATACATAAGGATCATAAGAGCTTGGGGAATGGGAGGCAAGCTGGTTCGACTGAAGGAAGGGGAGGATACGTCAATTTTTTTGGATCAAGAGCCCTTCGCCAGCATGAAGACTCCTTTCTTGAGAGGTCATCCCAAATATTACATCTTTCACTGTTGATATTAACTCTGTCCATGGTTGTTGCAGCATTCCGCAATATTAACTCTGCCCATGGTTGTTGCAACATTCCGCAATATTAACTGTCCATGGTTGTTACAACATTCCGCAATATTAACTCTGCCCATGGTTGTTGCAACATTCCGCAATATTAACTCTGCCCATGGTTGTTGCAACATTCCGCAATATTAACTCTGCCCATGGTTGTTGCAACAATCCGCAATATTAACTCTGCCCATGGTTGTTGCAACAATCCGCAATATTAACTCTGCCCATGGTTGTTGCAACATTCCGCAATATTAACTCTGCCCATGGTTGTTGCAACATTCCGCAATATAAACTCTGCCCATGGTTGTTGCAACATTCCGGTATTGTCACCTTTACAAATTATCAGTATCTAATTGTAGCTAATTCAAGGTATTCTTTATAAAAAGTGCTTGGAATCTTAGTGATTAAGATATATTTGTCTTATTAATTCTATAATACTAGATTCACTGTTACTCGTTCCTCAGAAGTGGTCACTCATAGATGGCGAGGTTGTTGAGGTTGACCTCGTCCCAGAGAGAGAGGACTGTGACCCTGAATATGAGACGTCGTTGGCTGGGTGGTACCTTCCTGAAGGGGTGGAGGGAGGCGTAAGTCATGGCCTCCTGTGTCGCACTGTAGATATCCCCCGGGTCCTGCGTCAAGCTGGGGAAGTGCGAAAGTGTATCTAGTAGTAAAACACACACACACGCTATACATCCTGCTTATTTGGAAGCAGTTGGCAAGAGAGCACACATGACGAAAGCAAAACTGTTGATTATTTAAGAGTTCAACCACAAATTATGATAATTTACGTATTTTCGGCCTATTTCCTGATTACCATTAAAAGTAAAATATTCTGACTAAGATCCATTATTATAAACTAATGTGCTTTTCGTATTATTTTTAAAAAGTGTAAAATCGAAAAAAAATGAGTTGAAACGTGTGATGGGAGATGGAAGCGTGGAGAACAAACCTGATGTCAGACGTGGTGATGAATCTAGAAGACTAGGCTTGATCTTTCCTAAACTAATCAGTTATAAGAGATTCGATTAGAACTATAAGGAGTGAACGATGATGCAGTACCAAATTTTGCGTGGATGTAGGGATATAGAGAAGGAAGCAATAATAGGAAACCTGATTATAAAAGAAGACGTTATGATTAGATGATAAATTACCGAGAGGAGTGAATTAAGAGAAACAAAAGATAAAACGACACAAAAGAGGATGACTTGCCTTAATGTGAAGTGCAAGAAACCTATAGAAAAAAGGAATAAGAAAAATAAGGAGAGGAAACATGAAAAACAATTAAAAAGTGTAGTGCAACCAGGGTTGTTAAAGGGTTAATGTGAAGAGTGGCAGTGCATAGATCACTACACAGCAAGAAATATGGTAGAAGGCAGGGTGATATGTAAAAGAAGAAATGGTATACATAATCAGGAAGGGAAATAAAATACAATTGGAGAATGATAAAAGCACCAGAGACTAAAACGAATCCACAGTAGCTCCATAGCCACATAAGATGTAAGACTTGTGAGAGACCAAGTGTTAAGGTCACTAGCCACATAAGATGTAAGACTTGCGAGAGACCAAGTGTTAATGTCATTAGCCACATGAGAAGTAAGACTTGTGAGAGACAGAGTGTTAAGGATGAGAGACCGAGTGTTAAGGTCACTAGCCACATAAGATGTAAGACTTGTGAGAGGCCAAGTGTTAAGGAGGGTGAGCTATGAGGAAAGACTTAAGAATTGAACTAATGACCTTGGAAGATATGGGCTAGGGGAGACTTAATTATGACATATAATATGTTTTGAGGAATGGACAGTGTGAAATTGGCCAGTTTGCAGTGCGAGGACCAGGAAGAATAGAAACTAAATACGCAGATGAACTATTTGGATGTTATGAAAAACTTAATCAGTCTTATTACGGTAGGGGAGTGAAGGAACTGCTTCGACGTTAGGAAGGGCAGAGCCCAAGAGAACAGATGTGATGTAATGGTTTACAAAATCGACAATTTGGAGAATGAAATACTTGTGCAAAATTTGGGAATTTTATTGAGGGTTTCGCCAGCCAGTGGCTTCTTGTCTTCATCTTTTATCGTTCTTCTCTGTATTAGACTGAAGAAGCCACTGGCTGGCGAAACGTTTCGTCAGTAAAGATTCCCAAATGTTGCACAAGTGACTCATTCTCCAAGAGAACAGGAATCATTAATGTCAGTCAGTATAGTTCGAGAGGTGAGGTCAAGAGAGGAGTGTCAACCACGCACTCACACGCAAAAAAACACTCATGTAGCCAGCGTGTACCACATGTTCATATTCCCGTTTCTGAACTCACCAGAAAGGAGACTTGGGACAGCCGATGAGGTAGAGCTGGTTACCATAGAAGGAAGCTGTGTACATCATGTGGTAGTTTTCACGGGAAATGTGGTCGTCGAGGCCTAGACACTGTTGGAGTGAGAATAGATGTTAGAGTTTCACCGGTAGTGTGCGTGTGGAATTAACCATTTGAATTCGTAAAGGGTAAGCTTTAGCTCTTGGTATTTGTGTGTACAATTACTTATTTGTAGTTACAACAATGAAGCTAATGCTCGTGGTGTCTCGTCGTCTGTTATAAATTTAACGTGTAAATTTACATATTCTCATTGGTTTCGGTTTGCTGTGTATCTCAGATTTCAAGTTATATTTTTTTTTGCTTGTGATGAAATTATTTATATGTCTTCTACAGTGCTTCTTGCCTAATAGTTAAAAGTTTGGGACTTCTTGATCTCCAATCTCCAGTCTTCAAAGTAGAGTATTTCCGGTTCTTTTAATCTGTTCACTTCTTTTCTTTATAACTCCTATTTCTCATTTCCTGTTTCTAAATTCTTTGTTCTAAGCTTGTTTGTGTCATTCATCGAAATAAGTGGAGGCTTGATTCTCCGTTAGACATGTTACCAGCCAGTGCACTTGTCTCTCTACCACAGATGAAGAGCACCTACAAATATCACCAAATAAATTGATGAAATAATAATCGGAACTTAATTAAACATGTGGAAAAAATGTAGGGAATGAGGTGTAGGCGAGAGAGGGCACATTAAAGAGGAAGAGAAAGAGAGAGACACTAATAAAGCAATTCACCCTGGCGGCGACATAGTAGGCCCACGAGGAGTTGGTTGTCTCGTCTTGTTGCTTGATATACACTACGTAGCTCTGGTTAACCTGAAAAGAGTGCCAAGGAAAAAATGCACTTTACAACGCCAGCTTTTATTACCACACTGTATCACTGTGTTGAATTTAAACGTGAAAAAGTCCTGTACGGAGCGACATGATGTTTTAATAAAAGCTTGGTTTACATCGTGAGTATTTTCTTTATTATCAGTATGCCATTTGGATACTGGCGCCTCACTGTTGAGGCGCCAGTATATACAGTAGTTTAGGTGTTGGGGTTTCCACCGCGATTTGCTGTATTCAATATGTACCTGATGCTGAGGTATAGCATGTCACTGAGATAGTGCTGGGATATAAGCATGTTACTAACATGGTTCTGGTACTGTATAGACGTGTAGCTAACCTGGTGCTGGTGTATAGACATGTCACTAACCTGGTGCTGGGGTATAGGCATGTCACTGACCTGGTGCTGGGGTATAGGCAAGTGGTCACAGGGATGTGTCCTGAAACGCACCACGTGACCCTTCCGTATGTTACTGGTATGAAACTTGATGTAGTTTGCCAGCTCCGCCCTGTTGGATAGCCACAACAAAATCACATACATCTGCGTTGGGTGTATAGACCAGATCAACATACAGACTATAGTAACCTGTGCCATAGTAATATTTGGTTTATATTACTGATGTGGGTCATGGTAACGTTTGGAATTAAATACCATGCGGAACATAGTAGCAGTGCGAATATAGTTATATGTATATGTAAGTTGTATCATTTACTTGTAGAAACAAAAATTACTAATATTATTATTATTACTATGGGGAACATAACATATGGAACATAACTTTTGGACCATAACAATAATGAGGATTGTTTTACTTACTCTAGACGACTGAGATGACGTTGATAAGTGTTTACTTACTCGTGGACGACTAAGATGACGTTGACAAGTGTTTTACTTACTCGTGGACGACTAAGATGACGTTGACAAGTGTTTTACTTACTCGTGGACGACTAAGATGACGTTGACAAGTGTTTTACTTACTCGTGGACGACTAAGATGACGTTGACAAGTGTTTTACTTACTCGTGGACGACTAAGATGAGGTTGACAAGTGTTTTATTTACTCGTGGACGACTAAGATGACGTTGACAAGTGTTTTACTTACTCGTGGACGACTAAGATGAGGTTGACAAGTGTTTTATTTACTCGTGGACGACTAAGATGACGTTGACAAGTGTTTTACTTACTCGTGGACAACTAAGATGACGTTGACAAGTGTTTTACTTACTCGTGGACAACTAAGATGACGTTGACAAGTGTTTTACTTACTCGTGGACGACTAAGATGACGTTGACAAGTGTTTTACTTACTCGTGGACGACTAAGATGACGTTGACAAGTGTTTTACTTACTCGTGGACGACTAAGATGAGGTTGACAAGTGTTTTACTTACTCGTGGACGTCTAATGTGACATTTGGGAGAGTATTGAGTGGACGTTGGTTGTAGTACTGCTGTTGTTCTATGCCAGTGACGTGAACACCGCCGCCACCACGGTGCTTGGTGCGAGGAATCTCCGGCACCAGTATGTCTCTTTCACCCATCACTGCCTGTCGTACCCACAGGTCCCAGTCCACATCCTGTAACACACGTTTTTAAATCTATTTGATATTTTGCTCGCCCATCTTCCATAAGTGTGACAGGTGGTGATGAGTGGCACACTACTTGTTAAGTTTATCTAATGGTGAATCATATATTCAGGATAAATCCATAAATTAATTACATTTGTATTAAGAGGCATCGTGTATTAAACATACATGAACTCAGTTTGACCAGTTTCACGAAAGATTTAGTATAAATGTTCTAACCAAATGTTTAGGGATCCAGTTACTGGTCATCTCTCTTGCCACTTGCCTCCTGACCATCCAACCACAAGCAGGAGCTCCATGAACTCTGTAGAGTCGAGACGGTGAGTGAGCTGTGTGGGGAAAGGCGTTGTGGTTGTAGGCGTTGACGCACAAAAGCTGAGAGTCTGAGGTGAGAAGCGCTGCTGTCTGCTGGAAGAACCTATGCAGTAATATAGATCAGTGTCTCGGCGTACACCCATGTTTATGTCAGTGTCTGATAAAGAATCGTTTAAATTTATAATACTTTATTTTATTTTATCTCTCGCTCTAACATTTCATTATTAACCATTAATATTCTTAAGAGCGAGACGCTTACGGGATAAAGTCGGGAGACAAGTCGAGGTCGTCTTCCAGGATAATGGCCTTGTCAGCTCTGGGGTAATGTTGGAACACTTGAGTTAAGACAAATTTTATGTGGGAGTTGATACGAGTTGTTGAACCTGTGTCAGGAAGGTAAATCTTTAAGACTAAGACACAAAAGTGTGCAACTGTATTTTGTGGTATGATAATTTAATTCTACATAGAGATTCTCACAACTGATAAAATATTTTCTTTCATAGTTTTTTTACAATTATCTTTAAGAAATTGAGAAGAGAAAATGTGGGCCATTTACCCTTGGGTGAAGGATTATGGTGATGGATCACTGGCACCTGGAGGAGGGCTGCCAGGGCTTGAGCCTCGGGGTTGTAACCATCAACAAAGATGGTAATGGGTGTGTTGGTACCGCCGGGGCTGGCCCACACCTGCCCTACCTGACGCAAGACGTGGGGCAGCCGGCGAGCTGTTACTATGGCAACAGGAATCACTTCCTGCATCCTGTACTCCACCTGATGCAAGAAACAGCACAGCTATCATGTTAAATCATAAACATTAGGAAGCCAAACAAGCTTGTTGTTCTTTCCTTTTAGAGTAAAACATTTCTGCATTTCCTAAGCTCCTAAAGGCGTTTGTTTACGCGGATTATTAATTACTGTACATAAAAAACATACAATCGATTTAAAGCAATTAGTTTAAACCTGTATTTTTTTTCATTCTATGGAAGAAATCATTAAAATTACATTTTGACAGTTACATTTTACGGTGAAACTTATAGCACTTTCGTAGCTCACTTAAAAAATATTGTTGGTAGTCGCCATTTGGTACAAATATCTTACGGGGTTTTGTGGAAGAGGTGACCAGGGTGGGTCATGACAGGTGCAAAAGTCACCGTAGCCCTCGTAAGTGTCGCAGAAGGTGGCCCTCTCTTGCATCCCTGCAGCACTGTACCAACCACACCGCTGCTCTGGAAGAAACATCTTAATCAACTGAGGTAGCTCCCTATTTGGCACATACTCATTACTAGTGATGAAACAGCGCTTGAATATAAGTAGTAAATATAAGGAGATGGTACTTAACAGTATTTGTGCATATATATTGTGTTTAAATTAATATATATATGTTTATATGTTTGAAGATACATGTGTACCATCGCAAGACATTTTCTTTATACGCTCACACGGTACGATTTATTATTATTATTATTATATATATATATATATATATATATATATATGTATGTATGAATGTGTGATAAAAGACGGATTAGTGGTATTAACATATCCTTATGGAAACAAAAAAACGTACTCTACTTGTTTAATTCGTTTACAGAAAATTTATGGGCACAGTGCTGATTTTGTTTGGCCCAGAGGTATGCTTATATAATCAGTGTATTCAGTAAAATAATTTTGCTAACTCAGCTCGAACAGTAATTAATTATTTAGCTCAGTTCTTCAGTTTCCTAACTATAAGTGCCATCAAAAATATTATGCCACCCCGGCTATGTAATGATAAACTTAAGGAACAGTAATCAGAAAGGAAAACTTGTGTAGCAGTTAGATTACCATAGTCCCAGCAGAAACTTTATTTATATTGAAGCTGAAATTTCAACGTGTCATGAATGAAATAGGATGAAAAGTAAGGAAATGTTGGAGCCTCAAACTGTTGAGCTTACCGGCGTGAGGACGGCACACTGACCCTGCACCACCGACGTTAGAGCCTTCATACACAAATAACCCGCACATAGGAGAGAGAAGTTTATGACGACGTTCCGGTCCGACTTAGACCATTTACAAGTCACACTGACATACGAGAGTGAAGGAGCCACTATATATAGGCGGTCCAAGTCGGGCTGAAGCGTCGTCATAACTTCACTCTTCTACGTATGTGAGGGTTATTTCTGTATTGTTCTAATCGCGGCATTGTGCATTTTTGTTCTTTAGAGTCTTATTATCACATTTTCGTGTTATTTTGTAATTATGGAACTGAATCTTAGGGTTGTGAGGAATATTATGTGATGCCTAGCACCTTAACTACTGGGAACGCTTGGAAGCACTTGACTTGTACTCGTTGGAACGCAGGAGGGAGAGATATATCATAATCTACACTTGGAAAATCTTGGAAGGAATGGTCCCAAATCTGCACACAGAAATCACTCCCTACGAAAGTAAAAGACTGGGCAGGCGATGCAAAATGCCGCCAATAAAAAGTAGGGGCGCCATTGGTACACTAAGAGAAAACACCATAAGTGTCCGGGGCCCAAAACTGTTCAACAGCCTCCCATCAAGCATTAGGGGAATTGCCAATAAACCCCTGGCTGCCTTCAAGAGAGAGCTGGACAGATACCTAAAGTCGGTGCCGGATCAGCCGGGCTGTGGCTCGTACGTCGGACTGCGTGCGGCCAGCAGTAACAGCCTAGTTGATCAGGCCCTGATCCATCGGGAGGCCTGGTCGTGGACCGGGCCGCGGGGGCGTTGATCCCCGGAATAACCTCCAGGTAACCCTAAGACTTAAAGATATAGTTAGCACTTTGAAGTTCGGTGTTGCAGTGTTAATATTAAGACTTAAAGACATAGCACTTTGAAGTTCGGTGTTGCAGTGTTAACATTAAGACTTAAAGACATAGTTAGCACTTTGAAGTTCGGTGTTGCAGTGTTAACATTAAGACTTAAAACATAGTTAGCACTTTGAAGTTCGGTGTTGCAGTGTTAACATTAAGACTTAAAGACATAGCACTTTGAAGTTCGGTGTTGCAGTGTTAATATTAAGACTTGCATTTTCAGTGAGGTTCTTACACTTCATCACTGTTCATAGTTTTAGATTATCTGACAAATTCGCTTGGTTATTAAACATTGTTTAATATAAGAAAAATGAATATCGAACCAATTATAAACATTGCAGTCATGTGAGTATTATAGAGAAGATTCTGTATGGAGAGAATTTGTCACCGCAACGGCATTTGAAAATGAGGAGACCAGGAATCACTGTTTAAGTCTCCGTTCATCAGTTCTCGGTTAGTCATAACTTAAGTTGCACGTACTGGCGGGTGTAAACACTTGGTGCTTCTCACAGCCCCCGCATATCCAAGAAAATAACAAGTTTTACAGAAGCTCAAGTACTCACCCTCCTTGCGAGGTACAGAGACGCGTAGTGCTAGAGGAGACACGTCGAACTTTGTAAGGTTGTGCTGTGGGAGAGATGTGGTAAGGGCCTCAAGTACTACCCCGCCACCCTTGTGCACCAGCAGGCACCACACGTCCTTGTAGGCCAGTCTGTCGATGTAAAGTGCGCCCATATCCTCCAGCACCCTTATTGTCTCTTCTCCCAGGAATAACGTGAAATCTGGCTGCAAGTTATTTACTGCACGTTATTTACTGTAAATTGGAAAATATAGTTCATAAGTCTTTTTCATAAGCATGTTTTCCATGTAAAAGGCTCTTTATATCATCTGAAGCCAGCTGAAGAGTTTCTGTGCGTAACTTGGTGTGGTGCTGCAGTAATAATGATACACAATCTTAACTTCAGCAGTATTATATGTTTGGTCAGAAATTTCTAAAACTAATTACCAATAAGGGACAGGCATTGTTACTTATATTGTGCTAGTTCAGTAACCGTAGTTAAGTTCATTATATAAACCAGTGTTTCTAAATTATGGTGTGCACATCCTTGGATGTGCGGTCTGAGGGTGCGCAAGAACCCCTAATGGTGGAATTCGAGTTAGTATCCTCTATTTTATTAGGCTTCAAAACATTTGACTTATCTTTAGTTGGAAACATTATCATTTTTAATAGGTTACATTCCAGAGGATGGATGCTGAGGAAAATCTAAAGAGTGAAACTCTCCTCAAATGCCTCCACTTCCGCTGATCTTTGTCTGGAACTCCAGGTCTATCCATCGCAGTGATAGGCAAACCTCAACACATCAACAGTATTTTCTTTTATTTACGTATTTTTTCTTATTTTTTATTATTTAAATTCATAAGATGCCATAACGTTGAAATATAACGGTGGTGGTGCTGTTTTAAACACTGGAGAGACAGAAGTGATGGTTGGAGGGGTGTCCGGACAGTGTCATAGTTTGGAAGGGGATAGATGGTCCTGAAAGTTTTGGAAGTCCTGACATTAAGGAATTACTTTAAAACTGCCAGAGAAACTTCTTCGTATTACAGCCTGTCCCCGTTTTACTCGGTTCATTGTATTACACTGGATAGGTTACGTAAACCTGTTAGAAAATGGGTATTGAACCACAGACATGCAAATTACGAAAAATGTTACTTGAATCTGTTTAGTTACCCTAGATAAGTTATGCATAATTTACTATATAAAAATGTTGTGGAAGTTTAAAATTATGTATGAGTCCTAAATAATAATTGACACGTCTGGCATCGCACTACCTAATACACTAACACGTCTGGCAGCGTACTACCTAATACACTAACACGTCTGGCAGCGTACTACCTAATACACTAACACGCCTGGCAGCGTACTACTTAATACACTAACACGTCTGGCAGCGTACTACCTTAACACACAAACATACTATTTTTGTATACAGTAGAGTACAATATATAATTGATATTGGAGTAATTGATATGTATAAACTACTTGATAGAAAGCCCCTTGTTATACACAGCATTTCGGGCAGCCTTAACTGTAACTTATAATTATTAGTCAGCTAGACTACTAGAATGCTATACTCGGCCATATTTGACATTTCAATACTGTGAAAATTTGGTTTATGAAATATATATTTCGATAGCTGGTTTAACAATTTGGTACAGTATTTGTATCTGGGAATACTGAGGTACAAGATATAAGTTGAAACAGATTGGTGATCATGTGAACATCAGTATGAACGCTAATATTATATGGATCAACAGGGCTGTTATTGATACATCAATCTTAAACATAATTGGTCTAAGCAGGATTTTAATCGGACCATTTTTGAAGCAGATGATGATTGTAGGGAAACTTTTTTTTACATTTTCGGGGAGTTCCCAGTTTTAGGGCCCTTTATTGGCGTGGAGTTCCTTTATAGGGCGAGTGGAACATGTGGTATATTGTACTGTCTGTGTTATGTTGCACAGTAGTAAGTGTGGATGTGTTGTACGTTCAGTAAGTTGAAACTTGAATAATGGGTGTGTGTTGTCTGGAACCTGATTGGGCGATTATTCTAACAGCTGATTTATGCTGGGTAACAATAAGTTCTAGGTAATTTGCTGTAGTTGATCCCCAAATACAAATATCCTAAGTGAGGTAAGGATAGATTAGAGAGTCGTAAAAATTATGTTGTTTGGGGAACACAGTAGCTTATTTTTGATAGAATGCTTGGATATTATATGTTTGTGATCATGTCTCCTGCTGTCTGAAAAGCAGAGAAGAAGAATCTGCGAATGGCCATATTTTTATTTTTAGCGATAAGAAGAATGGGAGAGAGAACGAACCGGAGTAAGATAAACCAGTAAGAGAAAGGTTGTGGGTAGACAAGAAGAGAGAGAGAGAGGTAAGAAAGGTTAAGTGATCTGACCAATTTTGGGATGGGTTTTGAGAGTTTGCCACACTGGCGAGTAGTATTAACCCTATTACCTTACTCTGGGAATTTTACATTGCCATAAACGTGAAAGTGATGATCTACCTTGTAATTATCTACCTTGGCTTTTTAATTCCTTACACACGTATGATCGAGTAATGGTCATTGGAAAATTATTAAGGTTGACACTTACTGCTCCTAAGATGATCAAGAGACGGCCATCTTGAATGTCTGCCAGGACCTGTAGGAAACCTTCATCAAAGGTGGGTTGCCAGGTCATGTGGGAGTGTGAAGTCATGAGCTGACCTGTGACCTGGTGCAGAGTGATGAGGTGGAGACCTGCATGAAGGCGTACAGGACCCCACCCCCAGCTCACCATGTGCTTGAGTGCACTGTAAACCTGTCATGGAGAGTGACGCTCGTGCGCCAAGAAAAAGCTGTATACAGTATGATACAAATCTTGTTAACTGATGCCGGACAAGGAATCTTTTTGTGATAAATGGTTTAGAAAACCAACAAGTTGCACAATTGTCTCATTTTCAAATCATAGATTACTGTAGTATGTTTAAGAAACTGAAAGACTAAGGGGAAATGTATTGTAAAGCACATTATTATTATTAATTTAATGGAAAACGCTAAATCTGTAGGAGTCAGACAGTGCAGGAAAATGGAAGGTAATCAGGTTTAATTTAAGGAAAAGGAGAGTCGTTCCAATTCCTTGGCTCAAGAGATTTTACCGGTATCAATGCACCCCTGTTCTTGAAGGACTAGTACAGAAAGAGAGAGAGAGACGAGTCTTACCTGGTGACCGTCTACTGCTAAAGTAACACCTGTCATGTTGACTGTGATATCCAGGACAATATGGTCGTCTACGCTTACAGCCGCGACATTTGAAGTTATATTTTCTTCTTGATTTCCTCTCGAAAAAAAAAATCCATCGGATTCATCATCTCCGGAGAGAGAAATATTAAGTGCACGGTCTCGAGGAAGGGGAGTTTCTGTAAGGTCTTGATATCCTCCGAGATAGGGAGCCTCAGTGTTTTCTTTCTCCTCGTTAAGAGAGACTTCCGAAGCTTTGTGTACTATTTCAGATTCATTTTTTGGGAAGAAATGCCGAGAGGTCTCTTCATTCTGGAAAATAAACTCTGTAGTGACCTTTTGATTTCTTAAAGAAGCGCCTTTGTTTATCTCTGAATGTGTTTTGGTGTGAGTTGATGATAAAATAACGTCGCTGTCTTTCACTGCAACATTAATTACATTGCTACTTATTTCCCTTGGGTTTATGCTAATTCCATCGTCTATCGCCACAGTTATGGACCCGTCAGGATTCCGAACTACTTCACTGTTATCTGGTCTTGTCACTGCTGCGTATTCACCATTACTGAACTTTTTAGATTGGCTTGGATCGTCTAAGTTGGTTACTACGCTAGCTATGCCGCCCTTAGTATAATTGAGAGTCAGGAAGATCACAAGGTAAGCCATGTCAATGAATGCCATCACTCACTGCTTTATATTCGGGTCCATTACTATGTTGCTTTGTGGTTTGTTAGAAGTAGTGTGCTAATAATAGGCTGATGTTGAAGATGCAGTTAGTAACATCGGAGTCTGTAATCGACATTACTTTAGGGCAGGCAATCACTGATTTTTCTCAGGAATGGTGTGTGAAGTCCCTTGACTTTTTTTTTTCTAACTTGGCCTTCTAATAGTGGATTTGCAACAATATTCAGGTATAACTATTTTCCAAGGTGACAGTAGTTCAAACTTGCATTGTTTAAAAAATACCTAAGCAAATTATGCCAGCAGCTTAGCACATGTACTTATACATTTATAACCTGTGCAAGAAAGGTATAAAATACCAACAATATCAATATGTCTTAACTTTCACATTTATAGCCTAGTTGTGTGTATCCAAGAACTCTGTGCAAGTTAAACGGATGATATACATTAACTGTAGAGACATAGCAAGTGGCTGAAGTCGTGTCTTCATTGTATTCATCTGAATTGGATACTGATATATGCAGTAATATATATATGTCGTGCCGAATAGGTAAAACTTGCTATTTTGTCTTAAAGAGTAACGCGCTTCTTGCCAAATAAGGCAAGCAAAAATTTATGTATGCAGTAATTTCGCGAAAATCATTCTGAACCTAACTAAAAAATATATTTCATTCTGTTTGTTTATTATTAAATTATTGTAAACTTATCTAAAATATATTTAGTTGGACTAGGTTAAATTAAATTGAGCTTGTTACAATAAGGTTAGGTAAGTTTTCTTAGGTTCTTTTGGCACAAAATTATTTATTTTTACATTAACATAAATGAAAAATATATATCTTTAAACATATAAGAGAAAATTTTAGGACCTAATTTTAAATGAATTCTTGCTAATTGACCAATTTTACCAATTCGGCACGACACACACACACACACATATATGTCGTGGCATATAGGTAAAACTGGCCAATTAGCAGGAACTCATTTTACCTTTTCGGCACGACATGTAATTACGGTTCGAGGCTGCAGCTACACACTCGGTGAATATGCAAATATATAATTTTTTCCCTTTTCAAATTTCATGTAAAAGCACATGAATCACTTTTTCTTAAGAAGTCATTTCGACGGAATAATCTTACCAATTCGTAAAAAGTTGCATTATTTTTTTATTCAGAGCAGTCTAAATGATGGTAAAAATTTACTCGTATCTGGTATATTTATATTAGCAACACTGTATATACAACTTTGATCCTTATGAAGACACAGGACTGGTGGTACCAGACCTCAACACAGCAATTTTTTTTGTGAGAAATTCTTTCCCTGCTTACAAGAATGTTATTTACACAGCACTTGCAGGAAGTTTTGCCTTTTATTCCTTACTTCCATCTTTAAGTCAGGTTATTTTGCCTTTTGTTACGCTCTGGGAGTCGATCTTATTAATTTTATGTACTGATATGATGTATAATTTTTTTACGTAATGGTCAAAGAAATATAATTAATAGAAGGATGACTGGGGAAGTTGGGCCTCCGGGTGTTGTTTATCTTGTTGCATTGTTGACGTACGCCACGCTCGCGGCTGACAAGGATAATACCATTTACGTTTTTCCTGTACTGGTAGCTTTAGCCATTTTTTGTTTATATATAATTCGAACCCAAGACCTGTGCGCGTAGTGAATATAGGCGGAACACATGTGGTTATCATTAGACACAACGCCAGGCGAAACTGATCAGTGTGTGTGTCTAATGCGAGTAACTGACAGGAAATCCGAAGACACGTTCTGCTCTCTATTAATAGTAAACATTTGCTTAAGTTTTCCTGTTCGTGAGTAAAGTTAGTCGCTGGGAGGGATACTATGGAGGGTTTTGTGTTGTAATTATTGTTATATTTAAGGGGAAGCGCTAAACCGAAGGAGCCATACAGCGCCTGGGAAAAGGGAGATAATCAGGTTTGATCCAAAGATGGGGAGAGTAGTCTCAGTTCCTCGAATCAAGAGGTATTCTCTAGCATCGTTTTATAAATAATGACTAGTGCAGATACAGAGAGAGAAATTTTTGGAAGACTTTAAACAAGTATATGGAACCTCGTAAGTTTTTTCCTGTTCCGAGCAAAATATATCTTTATCTCTTGATCAGTTTGGCTCTTTGTGCTTAAGGAATTCAGTCCGACGTGTGCACCACAACTCTGCTGATCAGGAACTATTTGGAAGAACTCGTCACACTCTCCCTTGAAGATAGTGCTCTGTTCATAATTCCCATAATATTTGAAGGGAAGCTATATAAAATTCTTTATCCCTTTCTACTTGCTGAATTTTTCCTCACTGTAGTTATTTCACACTTGCTTTCTATTGTTCAATATGCCTTCCGTTCCGGTAATAACTAATTTCATTGTGGAAAATCCCTCCACTATTTTTCAGGCGAATATTATAGTATATGCAGTAATCGGGAACGAGCGATAAAAGATTGCAAAAATAACTACAGGGGGAGTTGAATGATAGCTCTAGGCCTTTCGTGTTGCAATCAACGTATCAGGAGCTTGCAAAGTTGCAGAAAGAGAGTAGGAAATCCAGGCAGATTCGTCTCCAGAGTCGTTTCCCTGAACGAATCTGCGTGATTTCCCATTCTATTTCTGCAACACTGCAAGCTCCTGATATGTTAATTGCAACACGAAAGGCCTAGAATTATCATCACGCATATAAATTGTAATACTATCTGTGAAGAATGTTATAGTGTTATGCTTTGTCTTTGTTACATATGAGAATTAAAATCGGAGCAGATACTGTCTTGAGGATTTTTATTTCTATCCTAGGGGAGCGCTAAATCCCTGGGGGCCATGCAACACCTTAGGAAATGGAAGGCAATCAGATTCGAGTCACGAAAAGGGAGGGGTAGCTCCTATACTTTGAGTCAAAAGCCATTTGCTAGTAATTAGTCACCTCCCTTGGAGGGTTTGCCTTCATGGGAGGTACCTTAACTTAGCAGCCTTTACTGCTAAGTTAAACTCTTTGACTTTACTTTGGAGACACTCTGCCTTCTTATCCAGTTAGTCTTTGCAAGAGTTATACTTCCTATTGCTTTATAATCACACTTTCTGAAGTATTTTGCACTGTCTGTTTATACTAACTTATATTTTACTTATCATATAGTGGGTTAAAAGCCATGTAATGTCGAAGCAGTTGCGAAATTAAGAGCGTCTCGCTCCAGACCAATGTTGTACTTTGTTATGTACGAGTTTTGATTGGGTTCAACTATTTTACTTTTAAGGATGCTCTCCAAGATTTCAGTAATGTGTGACTTCAGTTCTTACGGTCTAGTTTTATGCACTTGCTCTGCTTTCCCCTTTGTAGGATGAATCTATGTAGGTGTTATTGGTGTGTGGGATGACGCTATGTCCAAACTCCTGGATGGATTTAAGGCCAGTGATTTTGCTTCTTAGCAACTTTTGATGAGTATAGATTCCCATTGGGCATATTGCGTGGGCATGCTATTAGTAGCTTCAAAGTCAGGTTGAATTAGAGATATATCAAGTGCTTTTCCCAGACGGTTAGTCCAACGATGTTGTATACAGTTTTGCAATATACACGTGCTCAGAGAAATATTTTGAGAGTAAAAAAATGCACATTTCTGTACGATAGATATACAAAAACACTCACACTTTTTATATTTTATTTCTGATAATTGGTTGTATAGAACATTTGTACATTACAGACGACTCCTCATCCGTTTATGATATATTCCACAATCTGCCGATTTTGCAAGGAGAACTCCTGCTGGGGATCCTGCGGGACGGTCCTGATGGCGTAGTATATCCTGAGGGGAGGGCTGAGGAAGGGGTTCTCTTTGGCGAAGGCAAGGTCTTCTTTTGTACCTCGGTAGACCATCCAACGATGGGGTGGGCGGCTATGAAAGGAAGGAATAAGGATATATGAGGATGAGAGCTAAAATTTCAATTTTAATTCGTGCTGTACCATTTTGTCATTGTAAACAAAAAAACTACAAAAAGATCAATCATACTAAAAGTAACATAACTATAATTCCTGAGAATTATATTTGCAGCAGCAGTAAGCCTGGGTGTGGGTGCCTAGGGGTTGGAACAAGTACCAGTAAGGTGAGTTGGGGCAGGCCACGAGGTACACTTGGTTACCGAAGAATGGGAAAGTGATCATCATCCGCAGGTTCTCGTGGATGTCACGGTTGTTGATGCCAAGACACTGGTTCCAGGTTATTGCGACAAAGATGAATCACGTTAGTATTGGTTTCTGTTTTTTCAGCATGCGTATACATATTCACGTCAAACAAACACACACACCAAATTAATTGACACTCACCACAGTAATAAAGAAAATACACAGACGCATAACAAGCTTTTTATTGTGGCAAGTTTCACTCTAGAGCTTTGTTGGTACAATGAGCGAAATGTGGTCACTGTAAATGCTTGCTCAGCACCAGTGTCTTCATCACTATGGGCAATTGGCTGCTGTATATACTCACCAGAGCGATGACTTCATACGATACATGTTGCTTGTTCTCGTCCGGCTGATAGATGTACAGCAGGTAGGTCTTGTTGGTCTGAAGGAACAGGCAGAAGGTGCAGTCAGGCAGTGGCTTGTGACTTAATGTGAGAGCTGCGGTACACGGAGGAGGGGCAGGAAAAACAGGATAGAGGAACGAAGGAAAAACAAAAGGAAGGGAGAGTGAGAAAAATAGGAAGAGAGGGAGAATAAAATAAAGGATGGAAGGAAGAGGGAGAAAAAGCGGGAAGAAAAGTAGTTGGAATAGTATGAAAAATTGATTAAATAGAGAGAAATGAGGTGAGATGGAGGAAAAGCATAAAAGGGATGGGAGGAACGAGAAAGAGAGAAAATATGAATGAATCTTGCTCAAAAGAATTGAAATCAGCTGCAATTTCTTAGATCATGTATCATATTGTTGACTAATTTTACCATAGGATAGACCTAAACTTGTAGGGGGGTCATACAGAGCATGGGAATGGGAGGTAATAAAGTTTTGATCCAAGGAAAAAGAAGGTAGCTCCTGGCCAGAGCATTATTGCCAGACATTGAGCCTGTGTAAACCTCGTAAGGTGATGAAATACTGACTTTCTAAGGAGGCTCGGTGGGGGGGGGAGATCTTAATCCAAGAAACTTGACTTATACTTCCCTCTCCTTGTATCAAACTTGATTACATTCCATACCCACCACCAGGAGCTGTATGATCTCTACGTCACTGCAGGGTAAAGTGAACCCCACACACCAGGAATGTAAAACAGAGCAGAGGCAGCATTTTGTTTGACGCTTCGCCCTAAATAGACGGTCAATCTCAGTTTTAATTGAAACGTCTTATATAAGAAAGTCTGGGTGTGCTAGGTGTGTTTTGCATATATTCCCCATGACGTGGTGAGACGCACACACGTAAAAAATAATCATCAACGGGGGAGATATTGACCTTACATAAAACAGCTCTAAAAGAGACAAAGAGTGAATATCCATATATATATTGTAAACATGTTTGTGTGATTCGTTGCATGGTGGAGTCTCTGACATTGTGCAAGAATCATTGAGGTGGATGACTCACTGACCTGATGGGTGGGGAAGGGAGTGACTTCGCATGGATGCTGCTTGAGGCTGACCACCACCGCCGAACTCATCTCCTCTCGAATGTGAAGTTCGTAACTACCTTCATGAGCGCTGAGAGAGAGAGAGAGAGAAGCAGGGGTGAGAGGTGTGCCAGCAAGATAGGGTGTTTGTGTGAGGATTTATTTAAGAGGCTGTTGGTGACTGTGATGTCATTGGAAAGCTCTGTAAATAGGGAGTCAAGGGTAAAGGCTCTCCTGTAAACAAACACTGAAGCATTCACTAGATGTATAAGGAAACTAACACCTCAATGAAGCTTTAAGCGAAGCCTACACAGGTTCACGCTGTTATTGAAGACATTTCACTTGAGTATAGTGTTTTTAAGTAATAAATGGAACACTAAAGTACAAGCGTATGTACACCATCGTAGAAGATGGGGGAGGAGTGAGGGGTGGATGATGAGGTAAGAGAAGAATTGTTTTGTTACTTCCAGTTAAGGCTAAACAGTTTGGCTACACGATAATACTTTTGCATAAGGTGATGCGGTGTTAAACGCCCCATAGTTCCCATATAAGCTGGAATTTTGTACTATAATATTTATGCATTTTCTTGTATATCTGTCTTTCTCTTTCCTTTTTTTTTTTTAAATTGGTATTCCAAGCCATGACTTAGGCGTGTTTGTCACTTTGAACCAGACGTGTTGTGTTTGTACCATATATATATATATATATATATATATATATATATATATATATATATATATATATATATATATATATATATATATATTAAATGTATTGTTGACCCGTTTCGGCCATAAAATGTATTGTCTCACATAAAGGAGTTGCGTAGATTCCAGCATCGTGTCTAATCCTTTTATTAGATTCGCTCTGTTCCCTGGTAGTGTTGAAAATTTTTAGTTTTGTGGTGCCATTTCTCTGCCTCCCATGATGAAATTTTTGGAAGACATTAAGAATCCTGGGGGGACTGGAGGGAAACCTTACGAGAACGCCACGTTTGGTTTTGTTGTGGTGCAAGTAAAAGTGTTTTAAGTGGTCTTGTTTTGGGTTGTCTGCAGACCGTGAATTTAAGGATGTTTTTTTTTTTATCAAGATATCAAGAATCTTGATGAGGTAGTCAGTTTCTCCCTCCATATATTCAAACAATTCTACCATTCCCTGCTTCTTGTAGCAACACTTAGGTTTGTATGTCGGTGGTTCATTCATTACACTTACAACAATGGCACCAAGAAATCTTTCTTATCTCTGTTGTCAATTCTTATGATACTCACGCATTACCACGAAGGATTCTTTTTTTTTTTGTACTATTGTGACCGAGGGAAAGATTAGGAGAAAATGAAGTACATACATATAAAATGGATCTCACCTCTCCACGTCGAGCATTACATTAGTGGCGTTGTTAAGAGGCTGGGAGGAGAAGAGGAGCTGATCGAAGCCAGAGATGTGGGTACCACCCCCGCCCATGTGCCGCGTCCTGGGCACCTCTGGGAGTAGCATGTCCCGGTTCCCCATCACCCTCGCCCGCACCCACCAGTCCCACACAGCGTTGCTCTGTCCACACCCGGAACACTGTCAGTTTAATCTACTCCACTATGGAAAAGTTGCAGAAATTAAAACTGGAAAAAAAGAGAGAGTTCAAAACACATTGAAACCGCTGAAAATAACAGACGAGGAATATAAGGGATCTGGGGGTAACCATGTAGGAAGTAAACCTAGAAACTGCTTATGAAACTGCACTAAGTTATTCCTTAGGAGATGACAGTATTTTCATAAATGGTTCAAGGCTTTTCAACACCCCTCCCATCATTAAGGATCCAAGACTTTTCAGAACCCTTCCTTGCATCATTAAGAATCAAAGGCTTTTCAACACACCTCCCCTCCATCATAAATGATCAAAGGCTTTTGAAAACCGTTGTTTTTTTTCCCCATGATTAAGGATACAAGGCTTCTAACACCCCCTCCCCCCTCCCCCCTCCCCCCTCCCCTTCGGTTATGAAGGGTATTACTGGACCAACAGAACACTTGATAAATTATTACAAACAATTCCTGACCATCCAGGCTGTAGTGACTACGTTTAATGTGTCATAATGGAGTAATGTTAAGTAGATGTGTTTGGGTCACTTCGCAGTCCGAGAAAGATATACCCCGTATAGGTAAGAGATGGCTAGTGTGTTAAAGATATAATTTAAACACGACACATGTGTACCATTATTTTATTTATTTATTGATGAGTTTCGCTCAAAGGAGCTGTATCAAATCAGTGACTTGAAGTTTGAAGCCGATCTGATAAGGAACTCTCAAGTAATCGCACGGAAACCTCTGCGGAAGAAAAAAATAATTCTGACAACCACTAATTTTCTCAAAAAATTATTAATTCTTCTTGATTACGACACTGCCGGATTAAATTACCTAATCATCCTGATTTCATATTTCATCTTCTCAACTTCTACAACTGCGGCTGATTGCAAATTGAGTGTTTCCCCTCGGGGAAGAGGGGGAATGTTTATCTGAGGGGTAACGGGTTCTGGATCAGGGGTACTCACCCCGGGGGAAGAAGTTTACCTGGGGTAGGGTTCACCTAGGTTAGTGGCTCACCTGGTTGATAGGGACCCAGTTCGCTAACATGTCCTCCGCGTCCAGGCGAGTGGTCATCCAACCGTAGCCAGGGATGCCATGGGCACGGTACAGCCTGCGGCCGTCGTGGGCGGTGTGGGCGAAGGAGTTGTAATTGTATGCGTTCACGAATATCAAATATGGGTCTGACTTCAGCAGCGGAGCCGTTTGGTGGAAATAGCTAGAATGAAAACGATAAAGATGAACCTCAGATGTGTTGTTCTTCCTTTATTCTTATTCTTTTTAATGTTATTTTCTTTTCTGCACAGCCAAAAACAGTAACAGTTTTTTTTATATGTCAACAAGTCTTCCATTAGTAGTTTGGAATTCTTTATTCTCTTTATTTTGATTTCAAAACTAATATTTATTCTGACAATCTCCTTAACCATTAACACCTGCTCTTCTATGTCAGTTCGTAATGATTTTGACATTACTATCAGCTGTTTGTTGTGTGTTGATCTAATGCCTCCATCCACATTATCAACAAAGGGCTAATAATGTTTTAAAATTTATCTTGAAATGCATATAACTTTCCCTTACTCCAGTAATTTTCCGTATAAAGTTTTCTGTGCATATTTTAGGACACCAGTTATATATATCACTCCATTCCCTTCATTGTAAACAGATAGATACGTCCTTTCTCTAACCTATTATCGCTGACGTCCGTTTACAAGAACAACTAGTGCGATTTTGTGTATTTGTGTGTGCGAGAGAGAGTGGGAAGGAAGATTGGGTTTCAACGAAAATTATTACGTTTGATACTTAGTTACTGTTTTATGTGGATGCAAATTTATAATTTATAATGTTAATACTAATTTGGCCATTATTATTATAGTTTCATCATGACTATGGTTTTTACTAGTAAAGTATATAGAGCACTTAAGACTTTCATTAGCTAAGTGTAAGTGATACATACGGAATAAAGTCTGGAGCAAGCTGGAGATCATCTTCAAGGATGATGGAGAGGTTGGCTGTCGGGTAGCTCTTGAAAACCTCCCTCAGAGCGAATTTGATATGTTCGTTGATCCTGGCCGAGGATCCTGTGGAACGTTTCCTTTACTTAGTGAAAGAGCAACAAGTCCGTGATGGACACAAGTATGGGGAACGATAGGTGAGAGGAGTAAAAAATAACATTACAAAAAATACGTTAATATAGAGAAGACAGTGGCACTAAAAACAAAAATGCCTAACAAGGTTATAAGCCACAAATATACGGTTACTCACGGCTGGGGGCTGGATTATAGTGATGGATCACTGGCACCTGGAGGAGGGCTGCCAGGGCTTGAGCCTCGGGGTTGTAACCATCAACAAAGATGGTGATGGGTGTGTTGGTACCGCCTGGGCTGGCCCACACCTGCCCCACCTGACGCAGGACGTAGGGCAGCCGGCGAGCTGTTACTATGGCAACAGGAATCGCTTCCTGCATCTTGTACTCCACCTGATGCAAGATACGGCACAAGATGAAAGGGATATTTCGTATTCACTAAAAGGTAATAACCTAATCACTGGGTGTATGAACTACTGTGTGTTCAAAGATCGACAAAAACAAGATGAGCACCTTTTATGAAGGTACACATTATTTATTTCCATGTAACCATGATATGAACCTGTTAGGTCACCTACCAGCATGCGCCTGTCTGTAAACCCGACAACAGCTACCATACAGTGTAGAGACAGGAAGCGACATTAAGGCTAATAATAACTTACTTTTCTTTGGGGGTAAGGTGACCAAGGCGGATCATCACATTTACAGAAGTCACCATAGCCGTCGTAAGTTTCACAGAAGGTGGCCCTCTCCTTCATACCTGCAGCACTGTACCAGCCACACCGCCGCTCTGAGAAAATAGTGTTAGCTAGCATTCAGAATGTGTAATGCTTCAGACTTACATTTAACATGTTGGCTGCATTTAAAAGCTAATGATAATAATTATTAGCATTAGCAATGATCTGACGTTTACATGAGTGCAGAACTATAACTTCAACAACAAACAGAACTGCTAGTGGGCACAGTTAAGCACCATGTGTGAGTGGAACTATAAGATGGAGACAGGTAGGGGCAGCATCGTTGGTGGTGTCCCCTAGACTGGGGTAGACTGTGGTGAGGCTCTCATGCAAGACACCGACACCTTTCTGAGCCAGCAGGCACCAGGATTCACCCCTTCCCAGATGGTCGGCGAAGTGTGAGCCTAGGGACACGAGGAGCTCCACTGTCTCCTGCCCCAGGTACATCGTGAACTCCGGCTGCCACACAGTCATTGGGGAGAGAAGATTGAGAAATGGTCAGCGCCAGATATCTTGTCATTAGAGTTCATTTTATTGAACATATACTTAAAAATTAAATAAGAAGGCAAATAATATTATCTTCTTTAAATTGCAATAAAATCTACATTCTGTTTTACAATAATTATATTAATAATGAATCACACTTCATTCTTCCCACGAAGAACAGGGTGGGGTAGGGTTTAGATCGAGAAAAAGGTTTACAACAGGGAGCAAGACTTTGAAAACAGAGAGAAGAGGATTCAGATGAGTTTTTTCAGGTAGTACTCTTCTGTACACGAGTCGAGCTCCTTGTGGCATTTTTTATAACATAATGCAAAATGAGATTGGTCGTCACCGTGGCGAGAAAGAGGAGAAGCCTGCCATCCGTGGCGTCTGTGATGGCTTGGCTTAGCTGCCTGCTGTTTTCTGGCTGCCAGGTGAGATAGGTGGTGGCCCTCATCACTTTACCTGACCTCTGGTGCAGGGTCATCATATGCACTCCAGCATGGAGCCGAAGATTCTTCCCTTGCTCAAGGGTTTTGTTGACAAGTTTGTATACCTGAATAAGAATTTCTTGTGACAATACACCTTTGATAGATTATATAGTTTTTTTTATCCACACAAACATTGTGGGTACTTGCATTTCTGTACAGTGAGAGACCATAATTGTATGTACACCTTAAGGTTATGTAGATATGAAGCAAATTTTATGGGACTAAAAATATGAGAGAGAGACTACAGTAGGATGGAAGGAAACTACAGTAGGATGGAGGGAAACTACAGTAGGATAGAGAGAGACTATCACTCAAGCTGACCGTACCACTCGGATTGAGTGGTAATGAAATGTTTTAGTAATGAGTTGGCTCTGTATCCTCTGCCCTATCTTTTTCAGTGGTAACTGAAGATCCTGTTACCATAAATGTCAAGATATTCTGATTGTAACTGACTCAGGAAACCGTAATGACACGAATGCAAACAAACCATACTACGGGCGGGGGATAGAACCCGTGATCAGAGTCATAAAACTTCAGACCGACGTGTTAGCCACTGGGCCAGCTGGCTACAATAAGATTGATCCAACTAGGTATATTTATACACCATAGGAAGGTTAGCATAGGCACCACTGTGACCACAAATGCAAGTTTTTACAGAGGAATATCCCGCCAGCGTGGCCATGACGAACTCTACCTCAAGTCCCCACAAAGCCGTCATCATTAATACGTTAGTAAAAGCATGCGCAAAAATTGCGAGAGAAAAACTAAAGAAGAAACTTGGAATTTGGAATATTTTTGGGACAACGAAATCAAAATGATGTGTTAGCAGCAGCAATGGTAAAAGAATCAATAAGTCTTTTGTTTTAAATACCATTGAATTTACAGGTTAAGAGCTGTTAACCTACCTCAGCTTATTTATATGGTAAGAGGTGCTATCCCACCTCACTTGATTTACATGCTATGTGCTGTAATCCTACCTGAGTTCACAAGTTAAAAATTTTGTTTTATTATATACACGCAGAGTTTACCTGTTTTCCGTTGAGCCAGAGTGTGATTCCTGACGAGGAGAGCGCAGCCTCCACGATCAGGTGACCAAATGTGTCCTGTGATGAATCTTGTTGCTGAGTTTGTAACTTCCTGCTGGTGCTGTATGATAGCGTGACCTCTCGTACATGGCTGTGCTGGCTTTTCACTGTGGTGGTAACCGAGATATAAATCGCGTACTATTGATTTTAATGACATCTTTATGTTTGAAATATTCATACACCTTGATTACGAAATTAAAATAGAAAAGTATGAAGATAAAGGCAGATGATATTCATTAGCATTGGGAAAGTTTTAATGCAGTACGCTACCCAAGGCTTAAGCCACGAATTGGAAGCACAAACAAGGATGACAATATAAAGTGGTTCAGTGATTCAAAGAATATATGTTGGACAGGAGATCGTAAACTTAATAGGCATTGAACTAGGGAAAAATGAGAGATGTATTTCCATGAACTGCGAGAAAAGACCGAAGGAACTAAATCCCATATCACAGGTATAATGAAGAATCGGAGAAACTATAATCTGGACATACAAAAATATTTAGAAGTGTAAGCAATATGGTAGATAAAAGCAAGTGAGGTTATATCTGCAAGCTGAACATCCAGATGAGCCAGATAAGTAGTATATAGTATGTAAAGATGGTAAAAATGGCACTGAATGATTTCGAAGTAAACTTCACACGTAGCTTTAAAATAGGAATCTCATACATAAACAGTGCTAGACGGTTATAAGAAAAAAAGGCAGAACAAGGGACTGAGAGCTGCTGAGCTTTCCTTTTCAGTAAGAAAAAAGATTGAGTTAATTCACCAATCACGTATCAACTATTTAGGCTGAAATTCATTCTCTTCATGTTGTTACCATTACTCATTGGATGAATGGCACTAATAAACTCTTCCCTCGGCACCAAATCTAATCTGCCTGTTCATGACCGTGAGATCTACTCACTCACCTTTAATATACTTGGTAACGTCATCGCTGGAGTGCCTCTGGGTATGTTCCTTCTCAAACCTCCTTACCGCCAGCTTGATGGTAGTGAGGTAGAAGGAAACTGACGCGACTAGGAATATAGCTTGTTTTATCCTCCTGGGCGGCATCTCTCGATATTGTACACCTCATGCACGCAGCCTGGGGCACGGTGTTCTTGTTAGGTGTGAACTAAAAGTTGAACTAATTTGTTAATGCATATAGGGCACTTGAAATATACTATTCATTTTTATGTAGGTTTAACCATTCATCTGAGGTTAACTCATCGCCTAGACAGACACACAGCACTTGACGACAGATGATTACTTTTCCTGGATACTAAACTTATAAGATCAGAAAAACATTGGAGAAGCCTTAATTAATTAATGTTGTCATTTCGTATTTCCACTGCTCTTAGTGTGTGATGCACCTGACAGAACACTGTATATGTAACATTTAGCTTAAATGCTTGAAGCATTTGTGTACGTACAACATGCGTCTGATGAACTGTACATTAGTTCCATGATTCATTTTTAAAGCTCCCCCACATACACAACAATAGATTTTTAACAATGCAATGTTAGTGACTGTCGGCACATCATCAATAAAAGACTTGCAACACTGTTGTTGTTGTTGTTGTCACGCAAATGCCACGATAATGATTTTCGTTCCACACAGCGATCCCCTCAAGGAAGGTTCCTTGATGTTGGTGAGGGGCTCTTGATTTAGGGAATTGGATCTGTGCTCCAGTTCCCCGAATTAAGCCTGAATGCCTTCCACATCCCCCCCCAGGCGCTGTATAATCCTCCGGGTTTAGCGCTTCCCCCTTGATTATAATAATAATCCACACAGCGAGGAGTTGTTCCAATAAATCTTGCTTTGTACCTGCATCTTTTTTGCAACTTAAGCTGTAATGAACCGTCCTTGTGTTCGGGACTGAAATATTCCCTCGATATTATATATATATATATATATATATATATATATATATATATATATATATATATATATATATATATATATATATATATATATATATATAACATGACAGTTTTTCCAAGGGTGGATCACGCTGCTGAACACCAGGGCAGAGTGAAACAAACACATCCCACCGTGGTCAGAGACTGACTTACCTTTTAAAATACTGTAGAAAACAAGACGCGGAAAACGCGAACTGGTTTTTAGCGTGGTAATGAGGGAGCTTAGTAGGCAAGGAGGAAGTCCTCTAATTTATAGGGAAAATATGCCCCCGATGTTTTGTTCGTTTTCTATGTAAGCCCCGTCCTCAATTTATGAAAGTTCCCTGTCAATTTTCAAATGATGTTTTTTTAATTAATGTTAGGGGATGTTAGATAAATCTTCAACAAAGTATTTAACTACAAAAAACAGACCGCTACGTTTGGTAATCGGTAGCTGAACATCAAGAGGAAACGTTCAGAGTGCAGTGAGAGAGGCGCCTACACTCCACCAAGGGTAGTGGTCATTCACACGTATAAAGAGGTTATTTCCCGTGTTCCTGCATCCTTTACTGGCGTCACACGTGCTTCAGCACTTGACTGACCTTCACAGTTGCTCCTCCACCTTTCACAAACGGTCAAACGTGCTACACAACACTGACCTTCACATTTGCTCCACCCTTCACAGACCTTCACACGTGTTCTCCCACTCTTCAAGCAACAGTCTAGAATACGCATGTTGTCTTCACTGTTGAGTTACAGCCAAAACAGGAAAATCTTGTAGAAATTGAAGCTAAACGCTTTACATTTACTATAAACAGTTTTCATTCGGCATTTATAATGATAATGCTTTGAAATGATTATAATGAGACATAAGCATTATAAAGCATTAAAGATTGTTAATGAAAAGCTGCGTTAGTTTATTGTCGTTCTCAGCCAGACTAATAATAGTACTGCAGATGTGTGTACATATCCTGTTTCTGTGTTATTGTGTGCACGTGTGTGCGCTATGTGATTGTGCATGTGTGCACGCGCCCGTACATACCTGCGTGTGTGTGTGCACGTGTAGCTGTATGTCATTCAGTCTTTGCCTCTATATTTAGTAAAAGAATAGTTAAATACTGTTTAATGTTAATCTTTTTTATTTATATGAAACGTCTCTCCTGATAAGAGCTAAACTGACGCTCTACCTAACATGACGCAGTATGTTTCGTTTTTTGCAGAATTAGGAAAATGTTTATAAGTCAGAAAGTGCAAGAACGAGCAACATAGTGGAGAGTGTTGACGTGGGTGCCTCGGGGCGCCAGGTGCCGGGAGAGACATGTACAACATCAGACAACTGGATTGTTCTGCCCAGATGTTAAACCCACACACCTGAGCCATCACGACTCTGCGTTAAGGCGTGTTATAACGTTTGTTGTTATTGTTATGTGAGGCATTATGAGGGTTCGTAGTGTGTGGATAACTATTTATTACTTGTCCCCTCCCCCCAAAAAAAAAGAAAAAACAATCCTCTATACAATGTATCCATGTTGGTGTATCGGTTATGTTTATACCCAGATAACCCGCAAATAGCAGAGAGAAGCTTATGACGACGTTTCGGTCCGATTTGGACCATTTACAAGTCACACTAACACACGAATGGGAGGGAGCAAGTGTATATATAGGAGAGGATGACAGGGACGTGACAAATAGAGGAAGTGAAGAAGTAGTGGTAGAAATAATGCTGGTAGTGGAAGTAGTAATAGTAGCAATGGTACTAGTAAGTAGGAGAGTAGTGGTAGTGGCACGAGAGACAGAAAGGGAAGTGAAGCGAGGCAATAGTATTAGTATTGGAGTAGTAGTAGTAAAAGTAGAAGCGGAGTAAGTCTAAAGGTTATTTGTGTATTGTTCCAGTCACGGTATTGTGCCTTTTTGTTCTTTATGGTTATGCTTATTATTGTCTTGCCAACTGATATCGTCACGTGGGAAGTGTGTAGAGTTGTGGCACAGATAGATCACATGTCAATAAGAAATCCATAAGTTCAGACCTGGGAAGTTAAATTCACAATCCTAGCATTACACGGAGTGAAAAGGGACTGGAAACTTCTCGTTTATTTTTCAAACAATGTTTGACAAATATCGCTTTATGAACAGATTTCCTTCGTGTCCGTGCAATTACTTGTTATAATATACTACTTTCTATCTTCGACTGGTTTAAAGGACTTAACACAGACAAGTCATCACAACTTGGTTAAGTCAACCTTGAGCGAAACATTGTGTAAATAAAGGCTTATTCTCTGTACTTGTGTCTTTTTTCAACATTCCAGCTATAGCTCTTAGGCTCACCTCTTAACTTTCAGTCGACTCTTTATCTGGATTTCTCGTATCTTTATAAAGAGTCCTACACTTTTGTCTTCTAAGTCTCTAGTCTGGTCCAATTCTCTTTCTGATGATGAATATGTATTTTGTAACGTCTCTAGGCGCCAACTTGATGGATAACTAAAGTGTAAGGACCTCAGTGGAAATAAGTCACTGACTTTTTTGGGTTGTCTTAGGTTCTCTACGCATATGCTGCTATGTATAATAAATCTTTGTAACTGTATTTATGAATACGCGAATAAACTTGCATACTTACTTGTCAGTGCTCAGTAAAAACCCACATACAGACAAAACTCAAACGATTATTTGGTCTGTGTACTGTATATCGATCTGCTGAAAAGAACCCCAGAAGAGGATCAAAATATCCAAAAAATTAATCTTCTGAGTTTAGTTTCTAACTATGTCCCTTTAATCTGGTTCCGTTCATGCTTAGCAGTTTCTATCTGCTTTGTTTATTCCTTCGAGTAATCTCTAGATTGTGATTTTGTTACCTCTCTCCGCTCTTCTAGTGTGAATTTTAGATCGTGCAGTGGATCTTGTCTTTTGTAGCAGATATATTATATTTACAAACCACAAACTCGCCGTGTTCAGTAGCTCTGTATTGGGTGGCAACCTCTACATAGACTTTAAAGGATCTTTTTACTTTCCATCCCAAACCATAGCGTAGGAATTTAGCCTATCAGCCAGCTCTACAGATAACGCTTGCAGCATCGTGGTATCGAGATGAACTAGTTGACTGAACAACAGTGTGAGGACATCTGACTTTTTAATAAGGATGAGGCTGCAGAACTGGATATAAAAAGGAAACTTGAATGGTATACTCATCAGCATTTGTTTACTGGTCTTCATGTTTGACCAGCTTAACGTTCCTTTGATAATACCTCTTGGCTGTAGAGATCTAAAAGTGAGACTATATGTTCCCTTCTCTGTGCAGTGTTTGTTACTAGAAGTTTTGTCACTGGTGTCCCAAGTTTGTATGTGATGCTGCGTTGAGTTGTATTTGACCCAATCCAGTTCAAGAATAGTAAAATGTTATGACTATGGGGGCCCCATAATATCATTAAGACACGAATTTTCTAACTTTTATCAGCTTGAAATCTAGGGAATTGGATCTGTGCTCCGGTTCCCTGAATTGAGCCTGAATACCTTCCACCCCCACATGCGCTGTTATACTCCTACAGGTTTAGCGCTCCCCATAATTGTAATTATAAATTATAAGTTTCAAAAAGCATAGTTCACCATCTCATTAGCAAGGAAACTGATACTACATATATCTTCGTGAAATACCTTTTATTATTAATATTGTTCATTACGAACTTAAAAACTATTACAGCATAGTTTCTTGCAGTTTATCCTAGCATCAGGTATGTTTAATTTTGGTAGATATGACACATAGGCAACTTTATAAAGTTGCCTAAATGTTGCCTATGTGTCTTATCTACCAACCTGTCGGTATTGTATACCATTTGATATGTTTAATTTTGTGGAATGAAAGACGTCTAAAATTTATTAAACATTTGCGCAGTCATAATTCTCGTGAACCAAGAGACCTAAACTAGAAACATCGATAACGTAAAAGACTTTTTTGGGTTATCCTAGGTTCTCTACACATATGCTGCTATGTATGATAATTCTATGTAACTGTATTTGTGTATACCTGAATAAACTTACTTACTTACTTACTAAAGTGTAACACGTTTATAATTTTTTTATCAGTAAGCTATACAGAGTTGGACTTACGTGCTCTCTCGTGCTGCTATTCTTAATATATAAATAACGACTCTTCGGATTTTTATTCCCAGAGATTATTAATCCAGCATAATCCAAGAAAGCTGAGAATTAAGAGATAATTTCCACTGGGGTTCTTTGTTATTCTTTTTTCATGATGCGAGTCATGCGACCAACATCAGTCAGCTAATACACTTTCATATTCACTGCTAGTTGAACCACAATAAGTTCGTTTTTATTTAGGTCTCTTACATAATTTGAAACTTTTAAAAGAGTTTTATAAAGCAAATTATGTATAATTTACAATACAATACTTTATTTGGACATGATACATAGTTGTACAAGGAATTATAGTTAAGTGTACATGCCAAAAGCCCCTTGTATGCAGAGCATTATGGGCAGGCTTAAAATTAACTTAAGATTAACTAAGCAATGATATATTCAGTGGTAAAAATTACAGTAAACAAAATACAACATGAAGTACAAATGAGTATTTTAAACAATGAAATTTGAACATTTCAATTAAGAGGCATTATAGTTGCACAAAATTTGTAGTATAACAATTTATAATATAACAAAATGATCAATATACTATTTGAAGTGCAGAAACAGGTCATATGGTCATTAGATAAGTTACTGCGCATTCAAGAGAATGGATTATTCTATTAGGTAATGTAAAAAAAAAAAACATAGTTTGATAGGGTCACAGGTTACACTTATGAAATACAGTTATTCAGTATTTATTTAGTTGTGGGTGAGTACGTGGTTTTTAAGAAGAGTCTTGAATTGATAAACAGTGTTTCTTTTGTATTCACAGGTAATGAATTCCAGATTTTTGGGCCTTTTATGTGCATTGAGTTTTTTACGTAGTGTGAAATAGACACGGGGAACATCAAAGAGTGATCTGTGCCTTGTGTTATGGTCATGTGTTCTGTTGAGGTTGGTAAGGAGAAGTTTGAGGGGAGGGTTTATATCTGAGTTTGTTGTTCTATGTATGTAGTAGGCACAATAATAAGTATGTTTTGTACAGTGAGTAAGTTTAGACTTTTGAATATTGGTGGAGTATGCTGCCTGGAGTGGTTAGTTATCATTCTGACTGCAGCCTTTTGTTGGGTAATTAATGGTCTGAGATGATTTATTGTTGTTGAGCCCCATACACAGATTCCATAGGTGAGATAGGGGTAAATGAGTGAGTGATATAGGGCCAGGAGAGCTGATTGTGGAACTTGGTACCGTATTTTCGATAGTATGTCTACGGTCTCGGAGATTTTCTTGGAAATTTGTTGTACATGTGTTTGAAATTTGAGTCTATTATCAAGGTGGATTCCTAAGAATCCACCAAGGTGTAAGCCGAACCTGCGCTGTAGTAGAAAATTCACGAAGAAAACTCATCAGGAAAAACAGTGAATAATGCAAGGGGCAATAAGCTTCTGTTTGCCTGAGAACAGTGTAAATAAATGCCACGAGAAGGTTGTCAGCAATGTTTATTCAAGTTATCCATTGTCGAGTCCAAGTTTGTGCCGTTTTCTCTAATTGTTTTACTACCAGAGAATACGTTGATATTTATTTATTTATTTATTTATTTTATAATTTGAACATACATACAGAGGTACAAAAAATACAGGTAAGAGCAGCATTCCAAAGCCACTTGTATACATAGCATCACGGGCTGGCTTAAAATTAACTTAAGATTAACTAAGCAATGATGTAATCAGTGATAAAACATTATTGAAAACAGTTAATAATAAAGCACAAGTGAGTATTACAAAGACAGGTCATATGGTTGCATACATTGCTGTACATTCAGTAGAATGGAATATTCTGTTAGGTAGTGTATTTAAAAAATAACAAAGTTAGATTGGGTCTTAGGTTTAACATTTATGTGATATAATTGTGAGAAACATTTAAGATATACAATTTATAAGGTTCAGTTATTCAGTATTTATTTGGTTTTGGGTGAGTAAGTGATCTTTGAGAAGAGACTTGAATTTATAAACAGGTAGTGTTTCTTTTATATTTACAGGTAATGAATTCCAGATTTTAGGGCCTTTTATGTGCATTGAGTTTTTGCATAGCGTGAGATGGACACGAGGAACATCAGAGAGTGATCTGTGCCTTATATTTACATTAGAATTCAAGGATAATAAGTAAGTTTATTCAGGTATACACAAATACAGTTACATACGTTATCATACATAGCAGCATATGTGTAAAGAACCTACGATAACCCAAAAAAAGTCAGATTGAGCGAGTTATTTCCATTGGGGGCCTTTTAATACCTTATTATTATACTATAAAGGAGATAATATCTTATTATCATACTATAAAGGAGATATAATGACCTATACGTAATGCCTTAAAACTTGGTGCTCTTTCTACTTTCCATTATTACAGCGCATTAAAATATAAATGCTAAACCCATATGGGTCATATAGCTCTTCTGTGTGGTGATGTTTATGAGTAGAGTGAAGTTGGAGGGTAGTAAGAGTGCAAAATTAATATCATAGTGCAAGAATTACTGTGTCATAGCGGTGCTTCATTTGAAAAAAAAAATCCAGACCTGCTGGAAGGATTCAAGTTAAACTTGCAGTTAGTAAACAAAGTTTGCTCCAGCACTCATAACGACTGAGTTATATAGATCAGGTCAGTAGCACTGTCGCGCATTGAACATTGTTAAAAATTAAGCCATTATTGTTTATAAAGTAATAATGTTGTCTTAAAAGGTAACAGTTCTTGAGGCTTCAGGGTTAGTATAGATTATTGTGATAAAGTTTGGCTCAGCTCAGGGTCATCTGAACTATGACATCGGCGCCCTTCTGGCAAGACAGTGATTGCCTGAGTGACAGTGAAATGTCTTCTTCTTTGTCGGGTCACCCTACCTCTGTGGGAGATGACCATGTTAAAAATAAAAAGTTCTAGACAGTGAAACGTTGTCACAATGAAAGCTTGTTCTGCCATGTGTCTTTCCTTGGAGTCCAGTTTTTATTCTCGTATGGCAATTTCAATGCCATTGACGTTCTCGAGGAGGAACTCTTCCTGTGGCGAGTATGGTGGGACACGCCAGATGAGGCGAGCAGTGGAGTTTGAGTGGCGCCAAGGATGCTGATCAGCGTACTTCACGTCTTCTGGTGAGGGATGATAGATGACGCTAGTAGGTAACTCGTCGCTGCGGGAAATCAGGTTAGGGCGTTAGGTGATGTTGCAGAAATGTTAACAGAAGGATATGAGTTATTTTACAACTCTATGAACCATTGGTAAGACCTTACTTATTTAGGCAACCTTTACACACCATGTCTCCCTCCCCTATACACATATAAATATGTATGTACAGAACAAGCCACATGGGGATGGAAATCTTTAGCTCTAGATCTTTTGCACTCGTACGTCACTGTTGCAAGACAGCGACAGATAGGAGGAAAAATTACCTGAGAGCTAAAGATTTCCATCCCCATGTGGTTTATTCTGCATTAAGATAATAATATCTTTATTTCTACAAGTACATGTTATACAGGCCTAGCTGACATCAATGACATACTACTATATAGAAAGCCGGTTGTTATGCAGAGTATTTCGGGCAGATTAGGTCACTTTTGTCCCAGGATGCGACCAACACCAGTCGACTAACTCCCAGGTACCCATTTTACTGATGGGGAACGTAGACAACCGGTGTAAAGAAACACTCCCAATGTTTCTACCCTCGCTGGGAATCGAACCCAGATGCCTCGCCGTGTGAAGCAAGAGCTTTAGCCACCAGGCCAGGGGACACCTCATCATTCCCTTCACCACTGTCTTGCCAGGGGTGCGCCTACACTACCGTTAAAAAACTGAAGTGTATCAACACCTCTCCTTCAGAGCGCAGGCGCTGTACTTCTCATCTCCAGGTCGAAAGTCCGCTTTAAAGACCACGGACGATTGATATTGATCAATAACAACACTGCGCTAGCCAAGGATTCGAACCCATGTTGCACTGGCCTGCCTCATGGTAAGCGAGAACCACATGACGCTTTAAACCACAGGACCACCCAACCCATGTATGTTATTTTTTTTATTATCACACTGGCCGATTCCCACCAAGGCAGGGTGGCCCGAAAAAGAAAAACTTTCACCATCATTCACTCCATCACTGTCTTGCCAGAAGGGTGCTTTACACTACAGTTTTTAAACTGCAACATTAACACCCCTCCTTCAGAGTGCAGGCACTGTACTTCCCATCTCCAGGACTCAAGTCCGGCCTACGGGTTTCCCTGAACCCCTTCATAAATGTTACTTTACTCACACTCCAACAGCACGTCAAGTATTAAAAACCATTTGTCTCCATTCACTCCTATCAAACACACTCACGCATGCCTGCTGTAAGTCCAAGCCCCTCGCACACAAAACCTTCTTTACCCCCCCCCCCTCCAACCTTTCCTAGGCCGACCCCTACCCCGCCTTCCTTCCACTACAGACTGATACACTCTTGAAGTCACTCTGTTTCGCTCCATTCTCTCTACATGTCCGAACCACCTCAACAACCCTTCCTCAGCCCTCTGGACAACAGTTTTGGTAATCCCGCACCTCCTCCTAACTTCCAAACTACGAATTCTCTGCATTATATTCACACCACACATTGCCCTCAGACATGACATCTCCACTGCCTCCAGCCTTCTCCTCGCTGCAACATTCATCACCCATGCTTCACACCCATATAAGAGCGTTGGTAAAACTATACTCTCATACATTCCCCTCTTTGCCTCCAAGGACAAAGTTCTTTGTCTCCACAGACTCCTAAGTGCACCACTCACCCTTTTCCCCTCATCAATTCTATGATTCATCTCATCTTTCATAGACCCATCCGCTGACACGTCCACTCCCAAATATCTGAATGCATTCACCTCCTCCATACTCTCTCCCTCCAATCTGATATCCAATCTTTCATCACCTAATCTTTTTGTTATCCTCATAACCTTACTGTTTCCTGTATTCACTTTTAATTTTCTTCTTTTGCACACCCTACCAAATTCATCCATGTATGTATATATATATATATATATATATATATATATATATATATATATATATATATATATATATATATATATACACACACACACACACACACACACACACACACACACACACACACACACACACACACACACACACACACACACACACACACACACACACACACACGCGCACACGCACACTAACACCATTTCATAGATCGGGAACCTCTCTCGTAACTCCTGGTTTAGAATCTGATCTCATTCCACTGTACGAGGATCGTATAATGCAGCTGGCTGTTTTATCTGCTGTTATTAACTCTTCCTAAATTTAACCCGATGCGTGCAGGTAATCTCGGGAAATTCTGAGCCTGCTTCCAAGGTTTAAGAGGTATCTGATTTTTGTTCACCAACCCTGAGACTGAGGAAGGCTTAGGGTTCATTTTCCCATGGAAACTGACCGACGATATTTTCCTAGATAATCGGCTCCATTATACTCGTATTTACATGCAAACGGGAAATTAACAAAATGGAAACAGGGAAGCAAAATTCATGAAAGCATTCTCATTCATGCAGCTAGCATATATGTTGATTCGTTTTTATGCCAATTTCTTGATTTGGGAACTCTCCTATCAGGGATTTTTATGGAGTAAGATTTAGCATGGGGGAAAATGGGATAAAGACGGAGCTGTGGGGGTGGTGGTTGTTGGAAAGGTGAAGGTGGTGAGGCATGTTGGGGCGATGGTGGTGGAAGTTGCGTGAGGTATGTAGTACTTGTGGTGACGATGATGGGCGATATGTGTTGGAGATGGTGGGTGGGTGGAGTTTGTGGGGTAGACAGTCTGGGAGTGAAGGTGGAGTGGAACTAATACCTCGTTATACATCAAAGAAGGCCCAAGTGTCGGTGCCGCAGCTAGTCTGCCTGTTTCTTTAGATTAGTAGTAAGCAAAATTATAATCGATTCTGTTATACCCTTCTTTATATGTACAAGGAATTCACAGGTAATGTCTGGGACACAACTTTAATTAGTAACATGTTTACCCCTGCAGGCAGACAGTGGTGTACCTGCCAATATTGTCATGCAAATTATGGATTGAATCATTCTAAATAATATCTAGGACAAGCTTACCACTGTACAGAATATAAAAAAAGTGACACGTCCGTTTATGTAAATTCACATACATGAGACCTTTACCATGAAACTACAGAGGAATGACTTTTATATTACTTATATAATGATATATTAAGAGTAGCTACGTGCAGTGGTGAACTTGCGTTGGATAGAACGAGGGGCCAGAGATGGCACTCACCAGTAAGCGGAGGAATAGCAAGAGACGAGGATAACGGGTGTCTGGAAGAACTTGAAGGAGAAGGTGCCGCGGAAGTGTTCGATCAGGTTCTTGTGGTAGAATCCCATGCACTAAAGGGGGGTTTAAAGTGCATAGTTAATGTGTGATACATCTTTGCAGTCTTACCAGCTGTGTGTTTATTGCATGTCACATTATAAAATAAACAAGAATCAGTACTACACTACAGACTGACCTTTTTTACATGAGAGAAACCTGGCGGTGAGTCAAGCCATGTTCAATATTTAGTGAACATGGTAACTACAAAACAAAGATTCTTCAATATTCTTTAGAAGGAAGAGGAATTTAGGAAATTACTATATTGTTCCACCACATCTGAACTATATAGTTCTACCACCACCATATCTGAACTACATTGTTCCACTACCTATGAATTATATTAGAAATAACACGAGGCCAATAGTTGTCACGTCAGAGCCGCAGTATTAAAAAACAAGCTAAAAATCAAACGCATTTACAAAATCATCCAATTCTGCGATTACTGTATATATAAAATGTTAAACTAAACCACAGTAATTATAATCCTTATTACCCCATCAGTCAAGTGTGTATGGAGCCTTCACGGAAATTATAATTCTCACTTCCTGTATCAGTACCTCTTTGAAGCTCCTAAAATTCCTTCAAACCGGAGCGAAGGCGAAAAACAGGATATCATAATTTGCAATTGGAAAATACTGGAGGAACTGGCTCTAATTTCGTGTATAGGAATCAAGTTTACGAGAGCGGGAAGCACAGTAGACTGTACAGCTCATCCTCTTCAGATACATATAAGGAAAATTATCAGATCGTTAAACAGTTTTCAAGAGGAAACCTACTAAGTGCCTGGAAACCCTTCCTGATCAAACAACTGTAGCGCCTACGTCAGTGCGTTAATGACCACCAACAGCCAGACTGGATCAGGCCGTAAATAGGAAGCCCTAATCTGAGAACTGATGGTGAAGGGGTGAAGAGACCTAGAACTCTCAGCAGGTAGACATGGTATACCGCTATAAGTTTACATATGTTTACTTGGCTTCAGTGCGGCACTATTATAAATATGTCTAGACATTATGTATTAAATGACATAATTTTTAAATGATATTTAAGACACCAAGGTTATACACGTACCTTTCCCAGCACCTTGTATGAGTGTTCCTTGTCTTCTTCTCCTGTGAGATGAATGTATATGACGTGCGTGGTGTTGCTCTGAAAAGAACATTGGAACACTGGTTGATGTCTTGTATGATTTGGTGAATTTTTCTTAAACAGAATTGGATACACCAGCAGTGTGCTGCTGGTGTGGCCTGGTGGTTAAAGCTCCCGCTTCACACACGGAGGGCCCGGGTTCGATTCCCGGCGGGTGGAAACATTTCGACACGTTTCCTTACACCTGTTGTCCTGTTCACCTAGCAGCAAATAGGTACCTGGGTGTTAGTCGACTGGTGTGGGTTGCATCCTGGGGGGACAAGATTAAGGACCCCAATGGAAATAAGTTAGACAGTCCTCGATGACGCACTGACTTTCTTGGGTTATCCTGGGTGGCTGACCCTCCGGAGTTAAAAATCCGAACGAAATCTTATCTTACTCTACTCGGTATGATAGTTACATAGTTGGAACAAAGGGTAGCTGTGTTTCCCTCTCATATTCCATCACACATGATGGGATTCTTATACCAAGTGATGAAATTTGTCAGCCTGAACTGGGGGACTTCAGTAGGACAATAAGGACATTGTCAAACATTCCATTAAGGGTTCAATAGTTGCGGGAGTTTCAAAGTTGTTGTTCCAGCAGAGCCTGGAATTAATATTACGTGGGAGAGTCCATCTCTCAAGATGGACTCTCCCATGCTATGAGTAACTGGTGTGGGGGGGAAGCAATTTTCACCCTGCAGGGGAAGCAACCTCCACCATGCAAGTGTGGGGGAAGCAACCTCCACCATGCACGTGTGGGGGAAGCAACCTCCACCATGCAAGTGTGGGGGAAGCAGCCTCCACCATGCAGGTGTGGGGGAAGCAACCTCCACCATGCAGATGTGGGGGAAGCAACCTCCACCATGCAGGTGTGGGGGAAGCAACCTCCACCAATGAAGTGTGGGGGAAGCAACCTCCACCATGCAGGTGTGGGGGAAACAACCTCCATCATGCAGGTGTGGGGAAGTATCTTCCACCATGCAGGTGTGGGGGAAGGAACCTCCATCATGCAGGTGTGGGGGAAGCAACCTCCACCATACAGGTGTGGGTGAAGCAACCTCCATCATGCAGGTGTGGGGGAAGCAGCCTCCACTATACAAGTGTGGGGGAAGCAACCTCCATCATGCAGGTGTGGAGAAAGCAACCTCCACCATATAAGTGTGGGGGAAGCAGCCTCCATCATGCAGGTGTGGGGGAAGCAACCTCCACTATGCAGTTGTGGGGGAAGCAACCACCATACAGGAGTGGGGGAAGCAACCTCCACCATACAGGTGTGGGGGAAGCAACCTCCACCATGCAGGTGTGGGGGAAGCAACCTCCACCATACAGGTGTGGGGGAAGCAACCTCCACCATACAGGTGTGGGGGAAGCAGCCTCCACTATACAAGTGTGGCGGAAGCAACCTCCATCATGCAGGTGTGGGGAAAGCAACCTCCACCATACAAGTGTGGGGGAAGCAGCCTCCATCATGCAGGTGTGGGGGAAGCAACCTCCACTATGCAGTTGTGGGGGAAACAACCACCTTACAGGAGTGGGGGAAGCAACCTCCACCATACAGGTGTGGGGGAAGCAACCTCCATCATGCAGATCATGCAGGTGTGGGGGAAGCTACCTCCACCATGCAGGTGTGGGGGAAGCAACCTCCACCATACAGGTGTGGGGAAGGAACCTCCACCATACAGGTGTGGGGGAAGCAACCTCCATCATGCAGGTGTGGGGGAAGCTACCTCCACCATGCAGGTGTGGGGGAAGCAGCCTCCACCATGCAGGTGTGGGGGAAGCAGCCTCCACCATGCAGGTGTGGGGGAAGCAACCTCCATCATGCAGGTGTGGGGGAAGCAGCCTCCACCATGCAGATGTGGGGGAAGCAGCCTCCACCATGCAGGTGTGGGGGAAGCAACCTCCACCATGCAGGTGTGGGGGAAGCAACCTCCACCATGAAAGCGTGGGGGAAGCAACCTCCACCATGCAGGTGTGGGGGAAGCAACCTCCACCATGCAGGTGTGGGGGAAGCAACCACCATGCAGGTGTGGGGGAAGCAACCTCCACCATCCAGGTGTGGGGGAAGCAGCCTCCACCATGCAGGTGTGGGGGAAGCAGCCTCCACCATGCAAGTGTGGGGGAAGCAACCTCCACCATGCAGGTGTGGGGGAAGCAACTTCCACCATGCAGGTGTGGGGGAAGCAACCTCCACCATGCAGGTGTGGGGGAAGCAACCTCCACCATGCAGGTGTGGGGGAAGCAACCTCCACCATGCAGGTGTGGGGGAAGCAACCTCCACCATGCAGGTGTGAGGGAAGCAACCTCCACCATGCAGGTGTGGGGGAAGCAACCTCCACCATGCAGGTGTGGGGGAAGCAACCTCCACCATGCAGGTGTGGGGGAAGCAGCCTCCACCATGCAGGTGTGAGGGAAGCAGCCTCCACCATGCAGGTGTGGGGGAAGCAACCTCCACCTTGCTAAGGAAGCTCCACCCTGCAGGTGGATAATATGAGCGGCTTCAGATGGCATTCAGGGACGTGGAGCCTCATTTGGCACCTTGGTGGAGAATGTTCACTTGGTGGACAATGCTCAATATGTTTAAGATACCTGTTTAAAAACTCGCCTGGTATTTAGGCACTGGTGCCTCTATACACGGGTGTTTGGTGAGGGTGACGACAATGCCACGCTTGATGGCGGCCATCATGTCTAGGGAGTATGCCAGGTGCCAGTGGCGGCGCATGTTGATGGTGACATTAACCAGGTGGTTGAGTGGGCGGCGGTCGTACCATACCTCCTGGTCTAGCCCTGTCACGTGCACGCCTCCTCCACCCTCATGTCTCGTGCGTGGCACCTCAGGGATGATGACCTCGTGGTTCTCGTCAACATGGTAATGACGCACGTACAGGTCCCAGTCCGCGTTCTGTCGCCCGTGGAGACACAAGTGAGTGCAGTCAAGTAGCCTTAACGGACTGAGGATCAAGCCTCCACTATTTCCACTTAATCATTCACAAGGGTTTAACGCCTAACATGAATAATTTAATTGTAATATAAAAGAATGGAGTAAGAGAGTAAGGAAAGGCAGTTGGCAAGCGCTAACAATAATAAACTGCTGAGGAAGATGATGTGCCTGGAGAATAGCAGGTACTCAGGTTTAATGCATGGAAGAGAGGGTAACTCCAGTACCTTGGACCAAGAACCTTTCACGGGCATCAGGATACTCCCTGTGTGGTACTGAAGACCAGCAACTGGTTCAAACAACGATCATATCTTTGCCCTAACACGAGTTACGCTTTCGTTGTTAGATAACGGTCTAAATAGTTAAACCAACCCCTACCGTCAGTTTCCTTGGATCAAACTCGGTTATATTCTTTCCCCCTAGACGGCCTAGAGGCTATGTAACCCCAGAACTTCCCAGTACATATAATAATAATCCTGTCGCCGGTTGATAAATTACTCTTAAAATGTATTTTAAAAAATATGATATGGCGGGAAAAACGTTAAAACTTACTACTAATTTAAATATAATTTACTACTAATTTAAATATAATTTACTACTAATTTAAATATAATTAATAAGTTTTAAACATCAGTCGAATGAAAATCCTTAATTTCCGTAACTTTTGGTAAAACATTTTCTAGGTGAAAGACATGTATGTGTTGATCAAAACATTTGCTAAGGAAATGTTTCTCCACCAGTGACTTGTTCAGCTCTGGTCATTAAGATTGAAGAAGTCACATGTAGAGAATTATTTTCTTAATATCTTGATCAGTGCATACGTATAAGTCTTTTTGCCTTCAACTTGTCGGTATCACCAGACCACTTCCACAGTTGTTGGAGGACTGTCAGTGTATATGATAGTCATTCAAACACCATCAGTGTATATAATAGAAATTGAGACACCATCAGTGTACAGAAGAGTCATTCAAACATCATCAGTGTATATATGAATCATTCAAACCCAATCAGTTTATCGTTTATCCGAAACACATAATAGATTAACGCTGTTGGACCTTTGGGAACTGTCTTAGTGATTGTTCGTCTCTTGTATAGAGCCGCCCAGCAGTGGTCTTGGGACTCTTCCAGTTTACAATAATTTAGTGTTTGAGAGCTCTTCTGAGCTTATTTACAGAGCCCTGCGCTGCCCTCATCTGTAAATCTAAAGAGCTAACTGTTTTTTACTGTGGTATCCATTTGATGGGTAATGGTGCCTTTGATGCTTCTCGTGGAAGTCTCTTCAACTCATCAACTCGTCTGTTACTGTCACCAGTTCCAACACCTTCAGATAACCGCTGTCGAATTGCTGAAGCCACTGGTTGGAGAAACGTCTTCAGAACAAAAATATCTAGATGTTGAACATGCGTCTTATTCATTAACTTATCGGTATTGTATACCATTAATGTTAATTGGTAACTATTTTGGTTTTCTGGGTTGTCCGATACACATTGACTTCAGACCAAATACTACTTGGTTGATGACGTAATCTTTAAAGTCTTTTTATAAACTTTTCGGTTTGATTTTATGGAAAAAATTACAAACATAAAATACTAATCAAGATCGCAGAATTTAACGTCATGATTAGAACATAAGAAAGGAGGAACACTGCACTAGGCCTACTGACCCATACTAGGCAAGTCCTTCTCAAACTCAAACCCACAGACAGAAATATCTACCCAACCCATTTTCAGTGCTACCCAAGGAACAAGTCTTGATAACCCTACTCATCCAAGTACACGTTCCACTCTAACTCAACCCCTCTCACTCATTCCTTGGGTTTGATGAATGAAATATACTTAACGACTCGGCTGGTTGAAGCAATGAATTGACTTCAGTTTCAGCAATTTATACATCCATGGTGTGCTGATACTATTAAAAGAATAGCAAGTGTGCTTTTTGTGTTTTGAAGTAAATGGTTTAGAAAACCGACAAGTTGAAGAATGAGACATTTGTGCAACATTTGGGAATCTTTATTGAGGAAACGTTTCTCTAGCCAGTGGTTTCTTTAGTCCAATACAGAGAACGGTGGAAGATAAGGAGTTAAAGTAATCAGTCCCTCAGCTGAGAAACTGATTACCTTAACTCCTTATCTTCCACCGTTCATCTCTGTATTGGACTGAAGAAACCACTGGCTAGAGAAACTTTTCCTCCGTAAAGATAACCAAATGTTGCACAAGAATCTCATTCTTCAGTTTTTTTGTGTTTACTCACGTAAGACCGATGTACATAAGGCAAGTGCGCCTGTGCCAAGAAGCGCCAATAATTGCTCTCACATTTTATAGTTATACACAGAATTCTACAGTCTAGAATATACATTTTACAGGCACTAATTTAAAGCTTAAAACTCGTGGGAGGAGGCGCTTACTATGTCTAAGGGCGCCCAGTTTGCGAGCATCCTGCGGGCGTGGGCTCTGGAGGTCATCCAGCCGTAGTAAGGGTACGATTGGACGCGGTAGATGCGCTCCGGGTCGTGTGCCGTGTGTGGGAAGGCGTTGTAATTATAGGCGTTGACGCACATCACCGTCAGGTCTAGGCTCATCAGGATTGACGTCTGCTGGAAGTAGCTGAAGAGAAGTAGTCACAAGGTTTTGATAGGTCAGATGTAGCGGGTCGGAAGGTAAGGTAATCTGGAGGTAGAGGAGTAATAGTTAGCTGCGGAGGAAGTAAAGTTCTTCAGGGATTTGGTAAAATGTCATGGTTGTTGGAAGTGGTAGAATTATATAGATGAGAAGTAGCTAGGTGGTTGGGGATTATGTGGTTGATGGGAGGGCCTTAACATATGTTGGTTATGGGAAAGTATTTAGGATAAGGTTGAAGGAAGATAGAAAATTGGAGGTTAGGAGTTTAGTGAAAATAATTAGAGAACATGAATTTGAAGTATTGCAGTTGGCTACTAAGTTCTTGAGAAAAGGGTGTCTTTGGTTAGGGTAAGGGGTGGTTCACTGTTAGCTGATCGTTTTAAGGTAGTTTCTAAACTAACGTTAGGATTCCACTGACCACAGCCATCCTCTTCACAGTACCTGCTTGTATCCTATATTTGGAAAGTTCATGTCCACTTGATTTTTAAATTACTGTACTGAGCTTGCTTCTACAGTTTCATCGAGCAGCCTATGCCATTGATTTACAGCTCTTCAAAGAAAAATTATCCACATTTGTATTGCACATCGTTTTATGAAAGTTTCATTACATTCCTTCACGCTGTTGACCTTGTTTTTACCATCTCCACCCAGTCTTTGTCTTTTATGTAATTAAGGGACCGACCTGGACACCATATTCAAGGTACAGTCTAACACGTGCACTGTAGAGTATTGTTTCTTGTGCATTGTTATAATATTCGTCATGAGACAGGATAAGTGTCTCCTGACACGGGTCTTAATCATTTAGATGACCCATTGTGTATTGTTCTCGAAATTACTAGCTAAGAAACTAAGCATTCTTGCAAGTACTCAATTTTTAGTATGCTAATGGTCACTGCTCACGACTAGTACTTTCTAAACATTTTATATTCGTGCTTGAGTTTGTTATATATCCAAAATACATTACTTTCCACTTGTTAGAATTTAAATTGTTCACTGACACGTCTTGGGCACAGGCATGACTGAATTGCTTTATAGAAATTTAATTTCGATATTTTAAGCTATGAATAAAACGGAACGTGAATTTATAAATAGAAAGCGCGTCTGTCTCGCGCTCAGGAGACGAAGGATCAAGCCTCTACCACCACGTCTCGCGCTAAATGACCCACATGGGTTTAACGCTTTGCATGAGCTTTAATTATTAAAAGTAAAAGTTAATAACTATTATTAGAAGTTACGCTATTAATACATGCAATATGGATGGCTATACAAGTGCATGTCGAAAGATACGAAGATGCATTTTCGTGATACATCATCATTTCGTTACACTTCCTGAATGGTATGAATATATATATAGAGGTGACAGTATGATAAATGTGGGAGGATGGGAGGTAGGGGTGTATGAGGATGGGGGATGAAGGTGGTAGGTAGAGATGCAAGTGGGATTTTAAGGTTTGAGAGAGGAAGACTGTGCAGGTGGAAGAAGGATATGGTACATGTAGAAGGAGGCGTAGGTACAGATGGGGGTTAGTGAGGAGAGAGAGAGAGGCGAAGAGGGAAAAGAAAAATGGGGAAAATACTTTTTTGTTATATATCTGTTTCATAAAATTGTATTGTGAGATAAAGAATGGGGCCGGTGATGCCTCCCTCCATCTCTGTGAGATAAAGAGGCCGGTGATGCCTCCCACCATCTCTGTGAGATAAAGAGTGAGGCCGGTGATGCCTCCCTCCATCTCTGTGAGATAAAGAGTGAGGCCGGTGATGCCTCCCTCCATCTCTGTAAGATAAAGAGTGGGGCCGGTGATGCCTCCCTCCATCTCTGTGAGATAAAGAGTGAGGCCGGTGATGCCTCCCTCCATCTCTGTGAGATAAAGAGTGAGGCCGGTGATGCCTCCCTCCATCTCTGTGAGATAAAGAGTGAGGCCGGTGATGCCTCCCTCCATCTCTGTAAGATAAAGAGTGGGGCCGGTGATGCCTCCCTCCATCTCTGTGAGATAAAGAGTGAGGCCGGTGATGCCTCCCTCCATCTCTGTGAGATAAAGAGTGAGGCCGGTGATGCCTCCCTCCATCTCTGTGAGATAAAGAGTGAGGCCGGTGATGCCTCCCTCCATCTCTGTGAGATAAAGAGTGGGGCCGGTGATGCCTCCCTCCATCTCTGTGAGATAAAGAGTGAGGCCGGTGATGCCTCCCTCCATCTCTGTGAGATAAAGAGTGGGGCCGGTGATGCCTCCCTCCATCTCTGTGAGATAAAGAGTGGGGCCGGTGATGCCTCCCTCCATCTCTGTGAGATAAAGAGTGGGGCCGGTGATGCCTCCCTCCATCTCTGTGAGATAAAGAGTGGGGCCGGTGATGCCTCCCTCCATCTCTGTGAGATAAAGAGTGAGGCCGGTGATGCCTCCCTCCATCTCTGTGAGATAAAGAGTGAGGCCGGTGATGCCTCCCTCCATCTCTGTGAGATAAAGAGTGGGGCCGGTGATGCCTCCCTCCATCTCTGTGAGATAAAGAGTGGGGCCGGTGATGCCTCCCTCCATCTCTGTGAGATAAAGAGTGGGGCCGGTGATGCCTCCCTCCATCTCTGTGAGATAAAGAGTGAGGCCGGTGATGCCTCCCTCCATCTCTGTGAGATAAAGAGTGGGGCCGGTGATGCCTCCCTCCATCTCTGTGAGATAAAGAGTGGGGCCGGTGATGCCTCCCTCCATCTCTGTGAGATAAAGAGTGGGGCCGGTGATGCCTCCCTCCATCTCTGTGAGATAAAGAGTGAGGCCGGTGATGCCTCCCTCCATCTCTGTGAGATAAAGAGTGGGGCCGGTGATGCCTCCCTCCATCTCTGTGAGATAAAGAGTGAGGCCGGTGATGCCTCCCTCCATCTCTGTGAGATAAAGAGTGGGGCCGGTGATGCCTCCCTCCATCTCTGTGAGATAAAGAGTGGGGCCGGTGATGCCTCCCTCCATCTCTGTGAGATAAAGAGTGGGGCTGGTGATGCCTCCCTCCATCTCTGTGAGATAAAGAGTGGGGCCGGTGATGCCTCCCTCCATCTCTGTGAGATAAAGAGTGAGGCCGGTGATGCCTCCCTCCATCTCTGTGAGATAAAGAGTGAGGCCGGTGATGCCTCCCTCCATCTCTGTGAGATAAAGAGTGGGGCCGGTGATGCCTCCCTCCATCTCTGTGAGATAAAGAGTGGGGCCGGTGATGCCTCCCTCCATCTCTGTGAGATAAAGAGTGGGGCCGGTGATGCCTTCCTCCATCTCGCTAATGTTATCCAACTTCTGTATTATCTAGAACTCTGGCTTCATTGATTCTTAATAAAAGGAAACTTGGCTGTACAACTCGAGGTTCGAACTATTTATTGGTCGTATAAAGCCGACGATAGCTCGGGATTACCTTGTGACCATGGAAGGATAGAGGTTAGATTTCTGTTGAAAGACTAACCTGATGAAGTCTGGGGCGAGGGACAGGTCGTCCTCCAGGATAATGGCCTTGTCCACATCAGGGTATAACTCAAAGATGGTTTCCAAGGAGAACTTGATGTGCTGATTTACACGGTGTTTGGTGCCTGGAAAAGGAGACTGTTCTTAATTAAAGCCATGGTGTCAGCTTCCTTCATCTTCCTATTTCCACATCTGTAATGCTCTTTATATTGATGAAGTTTTTTCTTAACTTGTCTCTGACACATTTGTGTGTGTGTGCGCGTGTGTGTATACTCACCTATATGTGGTTACGAAGAATACAATCACAGCTTCTGTGTGTGTGTGTGTGGTGTTCCTGGACTCACCTTTGGGCACAGGGTTGTCATGGAACCTCACATTGAGGCCGAGTATTTGCGCTAACATCTCTGCCTGAAGGTCGTATCCGTCCACTAAGAGGACGAGAGGCGTGTTGGCACCGCCGGGGTTGCTCCACAGCTGTTCCACCTGACGCACCACCACTGGCAAGCGCCTCGCCGTCACCAGAGCCACAGGGATCGTCTCTTCCAGCTTCAGATAAGGCTGAAGATAACGAGAGATGAAGCAGAATAAGCCTTAATTGGGACAGAGTTTTCTTCTAAGGGGAGTTTTTCCACTCATTACACACACAAATATTCCTAAAAGGTGAGTTGGACAGCTAAATGGAGTGAAACTGGGTTAGAACCCAGGTTCAGAGGTGAAGGTTTCGCTATTGGTGGTAGGCTGGGATGTCATCGTTTAGTCTGATTAATAGCTCTCTAAACACGGTCTTAATGTGACTTTAATGTTTCGCTCATTTCTTCGTTGTCATTAGCGTAAGTTCCATCTCCATTAGCTAGAGTTCATTACTGGATATTGTTTTTACCCTGAATTTCGCATATGGGGAAAAAAATATTTTGAATTTCTTTAAAATTTCATTAATTACTCCCTCTGTCTCTCCTAGATACCATCTGATGCATTTATTGGTATCCTTGTTTTTTGTCTCTCAAACCGACATTTCTTTTCGCTATTGAGAAAGTTTTTGCACCTTTGATAAGTACAGTGAGTCTTTGTCTTCGCCTACAGAGGAAGCACCTCTCTCTAACTTGCATCTTCTCTTCTTGTTTCTTACTGGTATGTGCCATGAGCACACTTCTTGTGTCAGTAAGCTCATCCTCTCGATACACTGGTTAAAATACACCCTCATGACAGTGTGTTTGCTACACCAGACCATTGTGTATATAGGTCTGAACTTCAGTTAGACTGGGGTCCCGGTTTGGTGGTTTGGACACTTGTGTTTTGTACCAGAGCCTTATTTGGGAATGATATTTTTTATAATAATGATCATTCAATGTTTATTTAACAAGAAATGAGATCATAATGAGCTGAAATTTGTTTATTGCAATAATGGTGTTATGAATAAACATTTAGTAATAGGGTATTTGATATAATTTTCAACATTAGGCAATAGGCCTACTTGTGATAACCAAATTTGACAGAAGATTTAGTAAAAGCATAACAAGATAAAAAATATTGTCGTGCACACATATATATGCTAATAGGGGGATGTAATAACGAATCAGTTTGGCTAAACTGCCAAAACGTTGTTGGGTAAGGTGTGGTGTATAGTGGTAACGAAGTAGAGTACTCTGGGATAAGTTCTACAATAGGAGAGTAAGAGTAGACAGTAAGAATAAAGTTATGAGGGGGGGGGGGAACTTTGCTGTGGTGTGGTGGACAGAGGCGACAAATCATCATGGTGAAGTAGTGAGGGAGTTAATATTGAGGGAGTAGTTAGTGAAGGAAGACTTTTCCACGGTGCGGTGATGAAAAGAATGTTTGGTGAGGGAATAAGTGATGAAGGACTCACCGCCATGGTGGGGTGGAGATGGAGTGGGTGGTGGCAGTTGCAGAAGTGATTGTATCCCTCATAAGTCTCGCAGAACAACGCCTTGGTCGCCATCCCTGGTTCTCGGTACCAAGGACACTCTCGCTCTGTACCAGCCCAACACAGGTGTGCTTCAGTTACCATTTTTCATACATTCAAATTAATTATTGAAAGCATAAAAAACAATACATACAACTGTGACTGTCATATAGTTGTCAATATATAGCCAATATAAATGGGTTATATTGTTAATTTTCAGTAGAATTTACTATTGCTTTTTTGCATACTTTAAAAAATTGTATTCTTATAAATAAATGGGCTGGTTGTTAAATCTACCAAATTCAAGAAGATAATGAGTAGCACATTCCGTAAGTATTTGGGATTCGTTGAACAAATGTTTGATGATGCAGCTTGCATCTTGAAGACAATAACTCCACATGCTTTAGACAAACATGCACTCGCACACTCTTGTTACAGTTAATGCAAACGAACGCACACAATTACGGGGGAAGAAAGAATAACAAAGATTTAGTACCTGTAACCAGGGATAACAAGAGGACACAGCTGTAAATTGACGGAAAGGCGGAGCCGAAGAGGAGATACTTAAACATCTTCTTTCGCAGCGTAGCTGATGAATACAGTGATTGGAAATAAGGGGTAGTAAGTGATGCAACTATTGGACATCTTTGAAAATGATGTGATGAATAGTATATTGAAGAAGGGACACTACAATCATTACTCTGATTCTGTTGCTACAAACAGGTAATTACAAAGGTACACATATACCGACACGTACACGGACACGCAGGCACGTACATATTAATACAAACAGCACAAGCCAGATGATCGCAATGTATCAGTAATATAATCATTGCGTGGATTCCCAGGAGAAGGGACCAAGCTGAGGACAAACACGTTGAGTGCTACAGAATTAATCAGGTTGATGGATCCCAGTCGTGTGTGTGTGTGTGTGTGTGTGTGTGTAGCAGTAGTAGTAACAGAAACGGGGTCAGGAGGAGGAAGCTGATGCCTAGAGGAGCACAGTGCCATCTTCACTCTCACAACACCGTTTTTTATATACATATAATGAAATTATTTCCATATTAATGAGAGTAATAATAATAATAATAATAATAATAATAATAATAATATTATTATTATTATTATTATTATTATTATTATTATGCAAAGTAATCACTAAATCCTGGTGGATCATTGAACGCAAAGAACATAAGAACATAAGAACATAAGAACATAAGAACGAAGGAACACTGCAGAAGGCTTACTGGCCCATGCGAGGCAGGTCCAAGTCTCCTACCGGCTTAAGCCAATGCACCCAACCTAGTCAGGTCAGGTCACATTGACTTAAGGGAGGAACACGGCAACCGACCTGGTAGCACAAGCTATCAGGTCTAACTCACACCCACCCACATCCACTCATGTATTTATCCAACCTATTTTTAAAGCTACACAACGTTCTGGCCTCTATAACGGTACTTGGGAGTTTGTTCCACTCATCCACAACTCTATTACCAAACCAGTACTTTCCTATATCCTTCCTGAATCTGAATTTTTCCAACTTAAAACCATTGCTGCGAGTCCTGTCTAGGCTAGATATTTTCAGCACACTATTTACATCCCCTTTATTTATTCCTGTCTTCCATTTATACACCTCAATCATATCCCCCCTAATTCTACGTCTTTCTAGAGAGTGCAGATTCAGGGCCCTTAGTCTATCCTCATAGGGAAGGTTTCTGATACATGGGATCAACTTTGTCATCCTCCTTTGTACATTTTCCAGAGAATTTATATCCATTCTGTAATAAGGTGACCAAAACTGTGCAGCATAATCTAAATGAGGCCTAACCAAGGATGTATAGAGTTGAAGAACAACCTGAGGACTCCTATTATTTATGCTTCTTGATATGAAGCCAAGGATTCTATTAGCTTTATTGCGAACACTTATGCACTGTTGTCTTGGTTTCAGATTACTGCTAACCAGAACTCCTAAATCTTTTTCGCAATCCGTAATATTAAGATCTACATTATTTAGTTTATATGTGGCATGGTTATTGTCCTGTCCAACATTTAGAACTTTGCATTTGTCTATATTAAACTGCATCTGCCACTTCTCCGACCACTGCATCAGTCTATTCAAATCTTCCTGGAGTGCTCGAATGTCCTCGTCAGAATGAATTCGACGGCCTATTTTGGTGTCATCGGCAAACTTGCCGATGTCGCTCTTTATGCCCTCATCTATGTCGTTTATGTAGATTGTGAACAGCAGGGGGCCCAACACTGACCCCTGTGGAACACCGCTCGTGACACTTCCCCACTCTGATTTCTCCCCATTTATGCAAACTCTCTGCTGCCTATTTGTCAACCATGCCTCTATCCAGGAAAAAATTTCTCCTCCTATTCCATGTGCTTTAATTTTCCTCAATAGTCTCTGATGTGGGACCCTGTCAAAAGCCTTACTGAAGTCCATATACACAATATCATATTCATTACCATGATCTACCTCCTCAAATACCTTAGTGAAAAAAGTTAATAAATTCGTAAGGCAGGAACGCCCCTTTGTAAAACCATGCTGAGATTCGTTGATTAATTTATGCTTTTCAAGGTGGCTACGAACTGCCTCGGCAATTATTGATTCCATAAATTTTCCCACTATGGAGGTTAGGCTTATTGGTCTATAGTTCGAAGCTAAGGACCTGTCACCTGTTTTGAAAATAGGTATCAGAGTGGGGGAGACTCAGTCCTTCGTGCGCTGATCATGACCTAGTCTCTGACCAGTCACAGACTGCTACCATTACTCCTGATATTACTGTCGTTGCTGCTGTTATGACTACAGCTGTTATTAGGGCTGCTACCATTACCACTGTTATTACGACTGCTACCATAATGGCATAATAAAGCATAGTGAGAGAGCATGTAAATTATTCTAGATATTTTGTTTATGCAGCGTCTCAGCTGGTGTGTAGAGCCAAGATTATCCCTTCTTCTCCTCCGTTATTGCTGTTTGCAAGCTCTTTGCCATACAGTGGTCTGCGTTACCGTCACGGTGGACTTAGGGAGTGTTACGGTGATCTGAGGGAGCTTCACGGTGTTTTAAGGGAGCGTAACTGTTGTGAAGAGCGTCAGTAGGTTGGCAGAAAGCAACTGTCCAGGGAAGTACTAACGTCCTGTTAGATGAGTGTGAATGGAAGTTTGTTAAATGTTTTGCACTCTGGCAGGATTGCTGATCTTTCTCTCTGTCTCATGAATACGTAAGATAACAAGTATGTATTTCTTGAAACTTCTACTAACATTTATGAAGGGATTTAGGGAAATAAGTTAACCTTACTAAAGTTCTGGAGGAAAAGATGTAGGGGGTACAGTGCCTGTATATGGAGGAGTTTGGAAGTTGCACTTCAAAGGGTTGTTTGAATTGTGATGACTTCGCACTTCTGCCAAGACAGCTATTGAATGATAGTGAATGTTTCCTTTTGAGGATCACCCTACATGACCCGGTGTAGTGTGTGTGTGTGTATATATATATATATATATATATATATATATATATATATATATATATATATATATATATATATATATATATATATATATATATATATATATATATATATATATATATATAGATAGATAGATAGATAGATAGATAGATACCCACACATACAAGATACAAACACACACACACGAGAGTTAGGAAATAATAAAAGTATAATGAAAGTGTGTGACAGTCTGCAGATTTACTAGACACTTTTGTAGTGAGCTGTGTAATACCTTGAAAGAGCGGGATGGTGGCAGAGAAGGCGAGGGGCGAGACGTCTTTGGAGGTGGCGTTCCTTGAGGTGATGAGTGTCTCGTGGATGGCATAGTAACCCTTGCGTGTGAGGAAGGCCCAAGCCTCTCCCTTAGCTGCCAGAGGTGCCAAGGCTGACCGTAGGTCCAGCAGCATCTCAATCATATCGTCCTGAATCCAGCTGGTGAAGTCTGGCTGGAGAGATCAAAGTGATAGGTACATGTTTTTAATACTAAACCTGCTGAATGAGATAATGGCCTACCGATTTATTTTTCGAGAGAAAGGTGCCTTCTGTTTTTTTTTTTTTGCTTTTTCTTTAGCAAAATTAAGTACACAGGCAATGTGCTGCTACGCTTTTCTATTTTTAGCAAAATTAAGTACACTGGCAATGTGCTGCTACGCGTTTCTATTTTTAGCAAAATTAAGTACACTGGCAATGTGCTGCTACGCTTTTCTATTTTTAGCAAAATTAAGTACACTGGCAATGTGCTGCTACGCTTTTCTATTTTTAGCAAAATTAAGTACACTGGCAATGTGCTGCTACGCGTTTCTATTTTTAGCAAAATTAAGTACACTGGCAATGTGCTGCTACGCTATTCTTTAAGATAGTCATATAGCATGACATCCACCCAGGGTGGATGTCATGCGGTGTTGAAAGCTTTCATCTTGAGCTGGGAAGTTTCAAGAGGACAAATGAGGATATCGTCAAGTGTTCCTCTGAGAGTAGAGGATATGTAATAACCGTGTGGTTCCGCCGGAGACTGTTTTAGTTGCACTAGTGGCTTAACGTTTTGCTCTAGTGACTAAAGGAAAAAATAAGAATATATTCAGTTATATTAATGAAATACGATAACAAAGTTAACTACCTTCAGCAAGACTTCTCAGAAGACAATAAAAGCAACTTAAGGACAATATAGTTTAAAACTAAATGTAAAAAACAAAGTGAGGAAGGAGTTTGTTTTATTATATGTAGGTCCAAGTTCATATATTCAGTGGGTATTTAGGTCACTGAGAGAGGAGAATCATGAAAGACATGATCACACCATACAAAATACCCAGAGAATTAGATAAAGTAGACAGGGACAGGTTGAGATGCGAAGAGAGGGAACCACGGGACGTAGATGAAGATGAAACATAGGGACGTTAGGAATTACTTTAACAGTCTGAGAATGATGAGTAAGAGGAAGGATGAGTAGATGAAGAGTTGGTAGATATTACTGGATCCTGGAAGACAGAGCTCAGTAAACTGGATGATTATATTCATGGAAAGAGCTCAACCCGTAGGGATCATACAGTCCTGCATAAAATTGGTTTATGAGTTAAGCTAATAATTTATTAGTTAAAAGGACGCATGTGCAGCTAATGCGACATTTTTATTGTGGCATTTGTTGCACATGTTTCTCTTTATCCAGCATATTGTCGGAAAAGAAGAAAAAGGCACAATACCGTGACTGTGTATATTGTCGATAATTCTACCAACATTATTACAAACTAATATAATTGAAGCCAACAAATACAACTAGGCGAACTTACTCTTCTCCCCAGCCACTTCACTTCTCTGTCACAACTCACCGCTCCCAGGAAGAGAATGACCCTGCCGTCCTGCACTGCCTGCACCATCCTGATGAGCATCCTGTGTGCCGCAGGTTGCCAGGTGAGGAAGAGGTCGTGCTGCATGAGTGTGAAGCGTCGCTGGTGTAGCACCAACACGTGAACCCCAGCATGGAACCTACGCTCCTCCCCCGCCCACTCCCACGTCTTGTTGTGACACCAGTAGATCTGTTACAACACTGGCTTACAATAATTCCTTGGGTAGCATTGAAAATAGGTTGGGCAAATATTTTTGTTGGTAGGTTTGGGTTTGAGAAGGACCTGCCTAATATGGGCAAATAAACCTGCTGCAGTGTTTTTCCTTTCTTTTGTTCTTATGTTCTTATAACGAGACTACTGCACTAGGCCTACTGGCTCATGCCAGGCAAGTTCTTCTTACACATAACCATTGTCACTAATTTACCTGTGGCCCGTTTTCCAAGTGGTTGTGAAAGGGAATAATGTGGATTGTTAAAGAATTAGGTGTGTAAAAGTAGCGGTCCATGATAGTGTGCTAGATGTTTGGGTCTGCAGTAGTGAAGAACAGTTTGGTTTTTAAGTGTTGATAGCTCGACAGTGAAGAACAACGTATTATTAACAACAACAATAATAATAGTAATAATAATAATAATCTTTATTTCTACAAGTACACGTACAAGGTATACAGACATAGCTGACATCAATAACGTACTACTATATAGAAAGTCCCCTGTTACGCAGAGCATTTCCGGCAAATTAGGTCAATTTTGTCCCAGGATGCGACCCACACCAGTCGACTAACACCCAGGCACCTATTTTACTGATAAGTGAACAGGGGCAGTAGGTGTCTTAGGAAACACGTATTAATTTTTCCACCCGGACCTCAGGATGTGACAGCTGATTGCTCTAGCATTCGAGTGTTGTTGGCTCAGCAGTGAAGAACAGTTTGGTGTTACTGTGTTGTTGGCTCAGCAGTGAAGAACAGTGTGGTGTTACTGTGTTGTTGGCTCAGCAGTGAAGAACAGTGTGGTGTTACTGTGTTGTTGGCTCAGCAGTGAAGAACAGTGTAGTGTTACTGTGTTGTTGGCTCAGCAGTGAAGAACAGTGAAGAACAGTGTAGTGTTACTGTGTTGTTGGTTCAGCAGTGAAGAACAGTGTAGTGTTACTGTGTTGTTGGTTCAGCAGTGAAGAACAGTGTAGTGTTACTGTGTTGTTGGCTCAGCAGTGAGAACAGTGTGGTGTTAGCAGTGAGAACAGTGTAGTGTTACTGTGTTGTTGGCTCAGCAGTGAACAGTGTAGACTGTGTTGTTGGCTCAGCAGTGTGGTGTTACTGTGTTGTTGGCTCAGCAGTGAAGAACAGTGTAGAACAGTGAGAACAGTGTAGTGTTACTGTGTTGTTGGCAGTCAGTGTGGTGTTACTGTGTTGTTGGCTCAGCAGTGAATAACAGTGTAGTGTTACTGTGTTGTTGGCTCAACAGTGAGAACAGTGTGTTGTTGAAGTGAAGAACAGTGTAGTGTTACTGTGTTGTTGGCTCAACACTGTGTTGTTGGTGAAGAACAGTGTGGTGTTACTGTGTTGTTGGCTCAGCAGTAGTGTTACTGTGTTGTTGGCTCAGCAGTGAAGAACAGTGTGGTGTTACTGTGTTGTTGGCTCAGCAGTGAAGAACAGTGTGGTGTTACTGTGTTGTTGGCTCAGCAGTGAAGAACAGTGTAGTGTTACTGTGTTGTTGGCTCAGCAGTGAAGAACAGTGTGGTGTTACTGTGTTGTTGGCTCAGCAGTGAAGAACAGTGTGGTGTTACTGTGTTGTTGGCTCAACAGTGAAGAACAGTGTGGTGTTACTGTGTTGTTGGCTCAGCAGTGAATAACAGTGTGGTGTAGTGTTGTTTCAACTGTGTTGTAATCAAGGGGGAAGCGCGGAGGATTATACAGCGCCTGGGGGGGATGTGGAAATTCAGCTTAATTCGGGGAACTAGAGCACAGATCCAATTGGCCCCTCACCAACATCAAGGAACCTTCCTTGAGGGGTAGGGGGTTGGAGCAAGATAAAGGCGGTGGATGAGAGTGCTGGGGTATAAGACTTGAGATAAATCAGATGGGTTGTGAATAAAACCCCAATTGGCGATGGAAATTATAGGTTAATGCAGTCTTGTGTGCGGCGGTCATTGAATGAATCGCACGAAATTGTTACAAGAATGATTTTAGATTCAAGATTTCGCCCCAAGGGCAAAGTTCATTGTGTAGCGTCACTTCTCTTGTGAGTGAACATGCCGCCATAATGACGGCACATTTCAGGGCATAGTAGATGATATCAGCTCCATCTTTCTCGTTGCAGTATTCAGTTATTAATTCCTTTACGTAATAATATTAACTGCATCAAACAAATTTTTGGGTGAAGTCAGAGGAACCTTAGTTAAAAAGTGCTTTGATTGTTCTGTTAAATCAGTGGTATTTTGATTAGTGTACCCTTACACCGTAACATTTAGTGCCATATTGTGTATGTGTTTTCTTTCTGTTCCTAATCCTGCCAGATCATCAGCTTTCTCATTTTCTTCGATTTTATTTTGAGATATCATTACAGAATTTTTTAAATGTTTTAATTTATATTTTTTTCAACACTTACCGTATCCCACCGAGGCAGGGTGACCCAAAAAGAAAAACGCAAGTTTTTCTTTTTAAATTTAGCAATTTATACAGATGTTACTAGCCCCTTGCTCCCGGCATTTTAGTCGCCTCTTACGACACACATGGCTTAAGGAGGAAGGATTCTATTCTACTTCCCCGTGGAGGTAAAAGGAAATAAAGAATAACAAGAACTATTAAGAAAATAGAAGAAAATTCAGATGGGTATGCATACATATGCATGTACATGCGTGCGTAGTGTGACTTAAGTGTAAGTAGAAGTATGTAGTAAGATATACTTGTTATCCCGCGTGTTTATGAAACAGAAAAAAAAGACACCGGCAATCCTACTATCATGTAAAACGATTACAGGTTTTCATTTTACACTCATTTGGCAGGACGGTAGTGCTTCCCTGGGTGGTTGCTGTGTACCAACCTACTACCTATATATACACTCAAATTAAGTTGCAATAAACATCTGTCAATGAAGGGTGGACGAGGGGTTCGAACCGCGGTCCGCAATTTGACAGTATTATACATCATTGTTAGTATTACACTTACATGTTGAATTGATACAGTAAGGGAAATTTCTTGTATGTAATCTCTAGGTCTGCAGTTTCGCTAACTCTGAATGGGTTTTTCAGTTTAAAACCATATTCATATCTAGATACAAAGAGAGTATAATGATTGTCTCAGCATCACTTGTTTTGAAGGTTCTCGTTATCCAATCTATCATTTTCCTAGCAGTTATAAGAACACTGCTCAGTTCCTTAATTGTAAAATCATCTGATATTGTTCATCTAGGTCCCTTGCATTTCTCTGCTCTGTTGGCTGGTTTGATAGCCTTTTGAACTCTATGCTTTTGGAAATCTTCCAGTTTGTATTTCTTCAGTTTTGCCACAACAGAATAACTGGTAGTGGTGGTGGGAGAAGCGAGGTTAGTAGGTGTGGAAGTGAATTCAGGTGTGCGTTAAGAGTTTAGTATGCACCTAACGATGTATGTTCAGGTGGTGATGTATGTGTAGTTAGTGGATGGTTTGGCACTGTGGTGGTGAGGATGGTGCGGCACTGTGGTGGTGAGGATGGTGTGGTACTGTGGTGGTAAGGATGGTGCGGCACTGTGGTGGTGAGGATGGTGTGGTACTGTGGTGGTGAGGATGATGCAGCACTGTGGTGGTGAGGATGGTGTGGTATTGTGGTGGTGAGGATGGTGTGGTACTGTGGTGGTGAGGATGATGCAGCACTGTGGTGGTGAGGAAGGTGTGTTGCGGTGGGTGTAAGAGTGCTGCTGCTGCGGTGGGGTAGTGTATGATGTGGTAGTTTAGGAGAGGATGTGTTGTGATGTGAGACTGCTATTGTAGGGGACGGGGGTTGCAATGGTGAGGATGAGGAGGGTGGAGTGCGGTTATGAAATGAAGGGGAAGGGGCTGTTCTGTTGTGAAGGAGAGTGTTCTGTTGTGAAGGAGGGTGTTCTGTTGTGGAGCGAAGGAGGCTGTTCTGTTGTAGTGAAGGAGGATGTACTGTTGTGGAGTGAAGGAGGCTGTTTTGTTGTAGAGTGAAGGAGTGTTCTGTTGTGAAGGAGGGTGTTCTGTTGTGGAGTGAAGGAGGCTGTTCTGTTGTGGAGTGAAGGAGGGTGTTCTGCTGTTGAGTGAAGGAGGCTGTTCTGTTGTGGAGTGAAGGAGGGTGTTCTGCTGTTGAGTGAAGGAGGGTGTTCTGCTGTTGAGTGAAGGAGGCTGTTCTGTTGTGGAGTGAAGGAGGGTGTTCTGTTGTGGAGTGAAGGAGGCTGTTCTGTTGTGGAGTGAAGGAGGGTGTTATCTTGTGAAGGAGGGTGTTCTGTTGTAGAATGAAGGAGGGTGTTCTGTTGCGGAGTGAAGGAGGGTGTTCTGTTGTAGAGTGAAGGAGAGTGTTCTGTTGTAGAGTGAAGGAGAGTGTTCTGTTGTAGAGTGAAGGAGAGTATTCTCTTGTAGAGTGAAGGAGGGTGTTCTGTTGTAGAGTGAAGGAGAGTGTTCTGTTGTAGAGTGAAGGAGAGTATTCTCTTGTAGAGTGAAGGAGGGTGTTCTGTTGTAGAGTGAAGGAGAGTGTTCTCTTGTAGAGTGAAGGAGAGTGTTCTGTTGTAGAGTGAAGGAAGGTGTTCTGTTGTAGAGTGAAGGAGAGTGTTCTGTTGTAGAGTGAAGGAGAGTGTTCTCTTGTAGAGTGAAGGAGAGTGTTCTGTTGTAGAGTTAAGGAGAGTGTTCTCTTGTAGAGTGAAGGAGAGTGTTCTGTTGTAGAGTGAAGGAGGGTGTTCTGTTGTAGAGTGAAGGAAGGTGTTCTGTTGTAGAGTGAAGGAGAGTGTTCTCTTGTAGAGTGAAGGAGAGTGTTCTCTTGTAGAGTGAAGGAAGGTGTTCTGTTGTAGAGTGAAGGAGAGTGTTCTCTTGTAGAGTGAAGGAGAGTGTTCTCTTGTAGAGTGAAGGAAGGTGTTCTGTTGTAGAGTGAAGGAGAGTGTTCTGTTGTAGAGTGAAGGAGAGTGTTCTGTTGTAGAGTGAAGGAGAGTGTTCTGTTGTAGAGTGAAGGAGAGTGTTCTCTTGTAGAGTGAAGGAGAGTGTTCTGTTGTAGAGTGAAGGAGAGTGTTCTCTTGTAGAGTGAAGGAGAGTGTTCTGTTGTAGAGTGAAGGAGAGTGTTCTGTTGTAGAGTGAAGGAGAGTGTTCTGTTGTAGAGTGAAGGAGAGTGTTCTCTTGTAGAGTGAAGGAAAGTGTTCTCTTGTAGAGTGAAGGAGGGTGTTTGTTGTAGAGTGAAGGAGGGTTTTCTGTTGTGGAGTGAAGGAGGGTGTTCTGTTATGAAGGAGGGTGTTCTGTTGTGGAGTGAAGGAGGGTGTTTGTTGTAGAGTGAAGGAGGGTGTTCTGTTGTGGAGTGAAGGAGGGTATTCTGTTGTGGAGTGAAGGAGGGTGCTTGTTGTAGAGTGAAGGAGGGTGTTTGTTGTAGAGTGAAGGAGGGTGTTTGTTGTAGAGTGAAGGAGGGTGTTTGTTGTAGAGTGAAAGAGGGTGTTTGTTGTAGAGTGAAGGAGGGTGTTTGTTGTAGAGTGAAGGAGGGTGTTTGTTGTAGAGTGAAGGAGGGTGTTTGTTGTAGAGTGAAGGAGGGTGTTTGTTGTAGAGTGAAGGAGGGTGTTTGTTGTAGAGTGAAGGAGGGTGTTTGTTGTAGAGTGAAAGAGGGTGTTTGTTGTAGAGTGAAAGAGGGTGTTTGTTGTAGAGTGAAGGAGGGTGTTTGTTGTAGAGTGAAAGAGGGTGTTTGTTGTATAGTGAAGGAGGGTGTTCTGTTGTAGAGTGAAGGAGGGTGTTCTGTTGTCGAGTGAAGGAGGGTGTTCTGTTGTAGAGTGAAGGAGGGTGTTCTGTTGTAGAGTGAAGGAGGGTGTTCTGTTGTAGAGTGAAGGAGGGTGTTTGTTGTAGAGTGAAGGAGGGTGTTTGTTGTAGAGTGAAGGAGGGTTTTCTGTTGTGGAGTGAAGGAGGGTGTTCTGTTGTGGAGTGAAGGAGGGTGTTCTGTTGTGGAGTGAAGGAGGGTGTTCTGTTGTGGAGTGAAGGAGGGTGCTCTGTTGTGGAGTGAAGGAGGGTGTTTGTTGTAGAGTGAAGGAGGGTGTTCTGTTGTAGAGTGAAGGAGGGTGTTCTGTTGTGGAGTGAAGGAGGGTGTTCTGTTGTGAAGGAGGGTGTTCTGTTGTATAGTGAAGGAGGGTGTTCTGTTGTAGAGTGAAGGAGGGTGTTCTGTTGTAGAGTGAAGGAGGGTGTTCTGTTGTAGAGTGAAGGAGGGTGTTCTGTTGTATAGTGAAGGAGGGTGTTTTGTTGCGGAGTGAAGGAGGGTGTTCTGTTGTATAGTGAAGGAGGGTGTTCTGTTGTGGAGTGAAGGAGGGTGTTTGTTATAGAGTGAAGGAGGGTGTTTGTTGTAGAGTGAAAGAGGGTGTTTGTAGTAGAGTGAAGGAGGGTGTTTGTTGTAGAGTGAAGGAGGGTGTTTGTTGTAGAGTGAAAGAGGGTGTTTGTTGTAGAGTGAAAGAGGGTGTTTGTTATAGAGTGAAGGAGGGTGTTTGTTGTAGAGTGAAAGAGGGTGTTTGTTGTAGAGTGAAGGAGGGTGTTTGTTGTAGAGTGAAGGAGGGTGTTTGTTGTAGAGTGAAGGAGGGTGTTTGTTGTAGAGTGAAGGAGGGTGTTTGTTGTAGAGTGAAAGAGGGTGTTTGTTGTAGAGTGAAAGAGGGTGTTTGTTGTAGAGTGAAAGAGGGTGTTTGTTGTAGAGTGAAGGAGGGTGTTTGTTGTAGAGTGAAGGAGGGTGTTTGTTGTAGAGTGAAGGAGGGTGTTTGTTGTAGAGTGAGAGGGTGTTTGTTGTGGAGTGAAGGAGGGTGTTTGTTGTAGAGTGAAGGAGGGTGTTTGTTGTAGAGTGAAGGAGGGTGTTTGTTGTAGAGTGAAGGAGGATGTTTGTTGTAGAGTGAGAGGGTGTTTGTTGTGGAGTGAAGGAGGGTGTTTGTTGTAGAGTGAAGGAGGATGTTTGTTGTAGAGTGAGAGGGTGTTTGTTGTGGAGTGAAGGAGGGTGTTTGTTGTAGAGTGAAGGAGGGTGTTTGTTGTAGAGTGAAGAAGGGTGTTTGTTGTAGAGTGAAAGAGGGTGTTTGTTGTAGAGTGAAAGAGGGTGTTTGTTGTAGAGTGAAGGAGGGTGTTTGTTGTAGAGTGAAGGAGGGTGTTTTTATTGTAGAGTGAAGGAGGGTGTTTGTTGTAGAGTGAAAGAGGGTGTTTGTTGTAGAGTGAAAGAGGGTGTTTGTTGTAGATTGAAAGAGGGTGTTTGTTGTAGAGTGAAGGAGGGTGTTTGTTGTAGAGTGAGAGGGTGTTTGTTGTAGAGTGAAAGAGGGTGTTTGTTGTAGAGTGAAAGAGGGTGTTTGTTGTAGAGTGAAAGAGGGTGTTTGTTGTAGAGTGAAGGAGGGTGTTTTTATTGTAGAGTGAAGGAGGGTGTTTGTAGAGTGAAGGAGGGTGTTTGTTGTAGAGTGAGAGGGTGTTTGTTGTAGAGTGAAAGAGGGTGTTTGTTATAGAGTGAAAGAGGGTGTTTGTTGTAGAGTGAAGGAGGGTGTTTGTTGTAGAGTGAGAGGGTGTTTGTTGTAGAGTGAAAGAGGGTGTTTGTTGTAGAGTGAAGGAGGGTGTTTGTTGTAGAGTGAAAGAGGGTGTTTCTTGTAGAGTGAAGGAGGGTGTTTGTTGTAGAGTGAAGGAGGGTGTTTGTTGTAGAGTGAAAGAGGGTGTTTGTTGTAGAGCGAAAGAGGGTGTTTGTTGTAGAGTGAAAGAGGGTGTTTGTTGTAGAGTGAAAGAGGGTGTTTGTTGTAGAGTGAAAGAGGATGTTTGTTGTAGAGTGAAGGAGGGTGTTTGTTGTAGAGTGAAGGAGGGTGTTTGTTGTAGAGTGAAAGAGGGTGTTTGTTGTAGAGTGAAGGAGGGTGTTTGTTGTAGAGTGAAGGAGGGTGTTTGTTGTAGAGTGAAAGAGGGTGTTTGTTGTAGAGTGAAGGAGGGTGTTGTAGAGTGAAGGATGTTGTTGTAGAGTGAAGGATGTTGTTGTAGAGTGAAGGATGTTGTTGTAGAGTGAAGGATGTTGTTGTAGAGTGAAGGATGTTGTTGTAGAGTGAAGGATGTTGTTGTAGAGTGAAGGATGTTGTTGTAGAGTGAAGGATGTTGTTGTAGAGTGAAGGAGGGTGTTGTAGAGTGAAGGAGGGTGTTGTAGAGTGAAGGAGGGTGTTGTAGAGTGAAGGAGGGTGTTGTAGAGTGAAGGAGGGTGTTTGTTGTAGAGTGAAGGAGGGTGTTGTAGAGTGAAGGAGGGTGTTCTGTGGTAGTGGGGAAGTATACGTGATACTGTTTGCACGATGACTTATTTAACACCTAACAGTATTAAACTTAGTTAACATATTTAATGCCTGGCAATGTTAAGTCTAGTTAACATATTTAATACCTGGCAATGTGAAACCTAGTTAACATATTTAACACTTAACAGTGTTAAACCTAGGTAACATATTTAACGCCTGACGATGTTAACTCAATGGTCTTGGCGTTATATACTCTAATTGCACTGCTCAAGACCTTATAAACGTTTTCTTTTTTTTTATGAAAATGTCATCCGTCTTCCTTCTTTAGATACGTAATGCAAAACAAGGTTATATAGATCGAGAGGTGTGTGTCCCACTGTATATATTGAGAATTTACTTTAATCACTATTGCAAGGGTAAGTATTATTTCCTGGTGGTGAAAAGGTTACATGCAGCCTTGATGACTCGTGTAGACGATAGGCTTTGAACCTTATTAATCATACAATCAAGCCTTTATTTAAGACTGTTGGTTAGCACCAACAGCCTCGTTGATCAGCTCATCCACTGGAAAATTTGATATGGGACCGAGTCTCAGGGCAATAAAATTAGGTACTTTGACTCAAAAGTATATATTTTAAGTCAGAATATTTTAACTTTATTGGTAAGCAGGAAATAGTTCGAAAAATCGTAAATGTTGGCCCCTGGAACATGTTCCAGTAGCCTCCAGGACTGAGCCTTATCAGACTTAATAAGGTTCAGTCCTGAGTAAGGTGTCTAAAATAAAGATTTGCTCTGTTTTATGTCTTTAGAGCCACTCTTCAGTTTGCTGCCCCAGTCACCAGTCATTCCTCTTGCAATGCGATAGTTCATAAGCGTAATGTCGTTAACGTAACTATCAGTGATGTGAGAGTATTGCTGTGGTTTATGTGTTGTGTGTGTTGGCACATGTATATTAAAATATGCTATAACACCTGCGTATGAGCGTGTGTTTCAAGCTAAGGTAATCAGGTCACGGAGAGTGGCAAGTGTGTGTATGTGGTGTGTCATCCACTGGTATACCACAGTCTCTGCTCTCCCAGGAAGCAGTCGTCCTCCAGATAACAAGTGCGTTTTCCAACGTGTTACAGTGAGTTTATATTAATATGATCTTAGGCCAGACCAAAATAAATTATTAGTTATTCTGGGTTATTTATGGTTAGGTTAGGCTAACCAGACCTCACCTTAGGAATGGTACATCGCACCCACTATCACATCAGTAAATTAACACTGACTTAAAATTTTGGAAATACCTTGGCTCATAAAATGAAGCATTTTACTAAAATTGGTAATGCTGTTCCCTGCGGGCCTTGTTTGTAGGAAAAAAAAAATCTTCGATTACCTGATAGTGTTCGTCTCTATAAACCGGAGTCACAGTGAATGAGAGGAACTACACCAAAATCACTTTATGTATTCTCTAATATCAGCATGCGCTACTGGAGAATTGTATTTTATTTTCTTATAGTGCTACCTAGGACCTCTCTCAATAATCTAAATGCTACTTCTCTGGCTCTTCACCTTCATATTTCCAATTTGCCATACTGATTCTTCAGTTATGCATTGTGAATACTTTTAATTTTGTTAGACACTTTGAAGGTTTTAGACAGTGTAAATCAATGTCATATAGTGTATAATATTTTAGCCTGGTTACTTGGAGAAAGTATATAATAAATTTATTTTGGAGATGCGTGTTATATATATATATATATATATATATAGTATATATATATATATATATATATATATATATATATATATATATATATATATATATATATATATATATATATAGTATATATATTTGCTGGGCTTAAACATAATAAACCAATCAGACTGACCTCTTTACCCCTGAGCCACACGGTCACTCCTGTGAGGTCCAAGTTGACAGTGACCTGGACTCCTTCACCCTCTGTAAGAAATACAAGAGCTAATGACGGGTGTTTTCCTTATTGTATCTTAGTGTTATCAAAGGAAAATGAAAGCCTCATTCGTCATTTACAGTGTACAGACGTAGGGAACCTCGTGAACTTTTACGGGAATCCATTCGTGTGGTTTCCTTGATGGGATTTTTAAAGGAGGCACCGGCTGTTGTTTTTTTAACTAATGATTATTATCATGGGGAGCGCTAAACCCTTAGGGATTACACAGTCAGCGCCTAGGGGGGGGGGGATGGAAGGCATTCCGGCTCAGTTCGGGAAACTGGAGCACAGATCCAATTACCTAGATTAAGAGCCCCTCACCAGCGTCAAGGAACATCCTTCGAGGGGTTGAACTAATTATGAGTGATTTCATTTGTTGTTAGTGGGGCTTTATATATATATATATATATATATATATATATATATATATATATATATATATATATATACACGCGAAATACAGAGCAAGTCTTATTTTAGACGACGTATCCCTCTGAATTAAGATTAATTAAATCCTGATAAAACAGAAACCCCAACGAAACCTAGAATAAGAGGCGTACACAGTAATACATGTCCTTTCATCCTTATTTAAATGTGTTTGCTAATGTGTTGTTTTGCGGTAAGCGAGGAATGTCCGTTTCTCAAGTTTATAACGTCTCATCCGCCTCTCCATCTTTGCCATTCCCTTTAAAAGAAACAGTAAAGAAACTAAACGAACTAGAAAATAACGTAGTGGAAGTTAAAACATTTTACAGGCTTAAAAGAAGATACAGTGTAAACAAATGTATCTCTCTCTCTCTCTCTCTCTCTCTCTCTCTCTCTCTCTCTCTCTCTCTCTCTCTCTCTCTCTCTCTCTCTCTCTCTCTCTCTCTCTCTCTCTCTCTCTCTCTCGGTCAAAAATCTAGACCCTGGATGTATTCTCAAAGGATTTACATGTGAGCTGCAGCAGCAAGTGAAAAGAGCATTTTGGGGAGAAAAAGAAAAAAAGTCTAGAGGGGAGAGAATAAAGCCAAACGACAGTGAACTAAACATGGCAGTGAATAATAAATAGCAGGATGGGGCTTATGCAAATCAGAAGTGTCTGTCTGTGAGAAATACAAAGTGAATAAACTGAAAACAGTGGAAAGAGACAGCGGGCCCAGCAACACCCACCGCCAGGTGCAGAGTAAACTTTTATCGTGACACCATTTCGCCATGTTTAGTACTACACAGAGCAAAACGTGGTGGTTGTAAATCTTGTTTTGCACCAGCGTCTTTTTTTTAGTAGTGTGGGCAATACGCCGTTATATGCAACACCTTGCAGCTGTGCCTGGGCTGCAGCGCCGCCAAACACTGCTTGTCGCGAGGGTGCAAGGTGAGAGTAAGTCTTACACAGCGAGACCTCACCATTGAAAAAAATATTGTCCACTACTATGGTTCTCAGTATAACTGATTCGCGAAATCCTAATAAGACGATTGCAAACAAACCACGGAACGAGTGGTTCATTCTCAATGTAGGTTTGGAGGGCACACATAACCTGCACGCACGAGACTGTTTAGGAATACATTTTGGTCCGACTTGGACCACTGACTAGTCACTAGTCAGTGGTCAAGTCGGACCGAAATTTATTCATAAGTTCAAGTATCTTACGTGTGGGTTATTTGTGTATTCCAGTCACGATATTCTTTTTTTTTTTATTCTTTAAAAGTGGAGGACGTTTGGAAACGAAACTGAAGGGCACAAAAAACTTTTCACTCAAAAAAATCAGACGTTGATAATAATTGAGAAACAAAATTGAAAATATCAATCCCTACATTGTGATTCTACTCAGTTCAAAATAGGTACTGTAACAAGAAAGAGAATATATATGAAATTGACACAAAAGGAAGGCTAGCACGACAAGCTCCTTGATCGTTATCCCACATAGCAACAGATCATACAATGGAAGAACACTGCAGCAGGCCTACTGGCTCAAGCTAGGCAGATCTCCCTCGAATGCAACCTCTTCTCAGCCATATATGTGTCCAACATGTCATTAATTTACCCAGGAAGTCAGCTTCAACGTACTTTACCTGACTCTTCACGTCACTACGTTCACTATCTATAATACATACATACATATATATATATACACACACACACATACATACATACATACATGCCCTCTCTTCTTCATGTCCCTTCTAGGAGGGAGGAGATGGGGAGGGTTCCTTGATGCTGTTGACGGACTTTTAATCCGAGGATCTGGCTTTCTCTTCCCTCGGATCGAAACTGATTACCTCCCATAACCAGGCGTTGTACGACCCTGAATATAAAAAATAATCTGTAATGTCCAATAGGTATATACATAATTGTTACCATTGATTGTTACTTGTCTTGGTGTTGCTGTTGTTGCTTGATATTTCTTCCTTCTTTGCCCTGATGGTTTTATTTCTGGTTCTTGGTTGATGGGTTGCTGTGCCTGTTCCGAAATTTCTTTGAGTTGATTGGCTATTTGTTCTGGTTGATTTGTTGGTTTTCCTAAATGTTGACTTATCTTCTCAATTTCAGGTTTGAATGTCTTTTTAGATTCATTTCTTTCTTGGTATTGTTGAAGTGTGTCCAGTGATTGTTGTGCTGCTTGGTTCATGGAGGTGGTGGTGCCAAGGTGGGTAATGGTGGTGGCTGCAGGGTGGGTAGTAGTGGTTACTGGTTGAGTGGTGGTGGTGGTGTCTTGGTGGGTGGTTGTTGCTGGGTGGGCGGCCACCCATCCCTTGTTAGGGCAGCACATGATCACTAGCACCATTATAGAACATCTTTTGGTGCTACGTAGACAACACATTATTTCTTGATATACGGCCGAATTGAGTCATATATTAGGGCTGAAACTAGTTAAGTCAACTATAACGTTCTTGCTTCTTGATTAGAACTATAACGGAGCAACTAGATTTGTTTTCAGTTGTAAGTAATTACCAATTGTTGTTTCTTATGAATATAAATTCGCTGATATGGTAATACCGCTATTTTAATGTAGTATGTCTCATTTATAGGCACAGTAGTTGAACATTGTTAAGCTGAATTTTACGTACTTAAATATTGTACTGTTCTGATCACTGAGATTAAATACCAGCCTCTAAAATACACACTGAATTTTCACTTTGAGATATAGAAAACGTTGTGAAATTTACTTTGGCACTATAAATATTACACTTCAGCTGTACACATGATTTTTAGATTTGTCTGAAGTATTTATCACACCATTTTGAACGGACTACCCGCACTTGTTGTAAGAAATATCACTTGTTCAAGTTCTGTGAAACGTTGAAAGAGAAACGTAAACAAAGAGCTGGTACTCTGGTCACACTTGCCTGGTAGAGAAGACGACTTGGGATTTTCCAGTTTCTTTCCTCATAAGAACAGGAGAGAATTCAAGGTGTACTGAACATAAAAAATGTTTCGGTAAGCAGTTATATTTTAAAGAAGTCAAAAGTAGTTGATGATGCCATTGTTCGCAAGTGTAATATATATATATATATATTTTTTAATTTGTTAGCTCAATATTTTTAAATCAGTTGTTTCTCCAGAGAGTATGAACGAAGAGTTGAGTGATCAATATTGTTAGACTTTCCTGGTTGCCAGCTCAATTGCCGGACTCCCTGAGGCACTTCAGGTTTTCCCTATTTTTACCTCTATATTGAAAAAGAAGGGAACAGAGTTATCTCAAAGGTGTTTTAAATGTTTAGGTTGATAGAAGAGCACCACGAAAAGTGGACAGGTCAGGAAGATTCCGAGAGAGAGACTGTGACGAAAGGAATCAAAAGAGGTAATCAAGGCAATGGCCAACGCGAGGGGTAGGTGAAGCAGCAAAGACCAAAACCAAGAATAATAGATATTATGTTCTATAAGGTGGTATTACAACCCAGGAGTCCAAATGGCCTGTTATCCTGGGTGTAAAGGGAGAAAAATAAACACAGCAGAAAAGTTTTGACTTATATTATCCTTCACCAATTTTAGAACAGCAATATGTACACTATATACACTATGTACAGTGATAGGTATTAGTGTACTCCACGGTAAGCAAGGCAGAATAGAAGCCACAAGAGAGCAGACCGTGCTTCAACCAGCTCTAGAATGGGAATGACAAAGGCAGATAGGAGAGTGGTACCCACATAACCTCTGCGATTGCCAAAACCATCTTCTTATTGGCTGGAACCTGGTTACTAGTTGAACGACGGGGCCCCATCGTCAACTCTTAGTCACCTGGTTAGCTGGTTGGGGAAAATAGCCTGTAAATGAGGGTGTGTACATGCGCCGAATAAAGGTTACGTACTCTTTGCATGCCACAGGCGGTATGTTCACTCAACAGGATGAGTGACGTTGCCCAGCAAACTCACTTCTCGGGGCAAATTCTAATTTAAATATAGCAACAGAGCTAAAATATCTCATCAGTAACATTTTTTCTTTTAATTTTAGCATTTACTCGATTGGTACTATCCTGTCTTCTGAGTGGGTGCTTGAAGACTGCCTCTACTACCTCTCTCTTTAATTAGCGTCTTCTTTATCCTTGCTCGTTGAAAATTTATATCCATCTGTTTCCTCGCGTTTTTACCTTTCTCGTGGAAATAGTCTGTGGATGAAATGGTGCATTGCTGAAAAGTACAAATACAAAGGCACAAGATGCAGGGCAAGCTTTTATTGGGAAAACGTTTCACTCTGTTGCATTTCTATTACCGGTGAACATTTTATAAATCATGATAACTCCCAGTTTAACCTCCTCCAGTGATGCGAGCTTCATATAATTCAGTCTTGCCTCATAATTAATACATTTCTTGTAATTTTTGTTTGTGTGCGAACTCAGGTGTGCTCATTATTTATTAACATTTAATATAACGTGTGATTTTTTTTTCAGGTGAGTACTACAAACATTCATCTGTGAAGACTTACTGTAAGTACTGCATTATTTTTTTCACGGAATATGAAACTCAACACAGACGATATAAACAGATAAACACGCTCGATTTGTTAAAAATAACACACGTCCGTCTGTCCACCATACCCAGTCCTTACACGTAAACTCGTCTTTGTTATTTATTCTCAAACAAGGCGACGAGTAAGCAGCTTCATGTGTTAAGTTTGTTTATCTCGGGATGCCCAGCGTTGGCTCCAAGTTTCCTGGTGATAAATGTGTGCCACGACGCCCTCACAATACCAGCAGCATAAGCTCCTTTTGTGGGGCCCCCGGCGTCTGTGGTGTGGGTGGCCTGTTGACATAACCTTGTGGCAGAATGTGGCCTGCGGGAGGGGAGGTGGGGAGGTGTCCGTGTCCTGGTGGTGGGGAAAGGACGTTTCGTGGTTGTGGTGGTAGCAGTGGAAATTTGTGTCGTGATTAGTAATGGTGGGGAAAGATCTGTGTCGTGGTGACGATGGTGGAAAGGATCTGGTGGTAGTGATAGGGAAACGTACAGTATTGTATTTACTGTACACAGTGGGAACAAAAGCTGTTTCCTTGTTATACTCCATCACTCAGGATAGATTTCAGTGTTGAAATGTATCAGCCTGAGCTAAGAGACTTCAGTAGACACTACACTTGCTAGTATAATGTCCTGGTTGATACCTGGTTCCTGGTTCATTGCCAGGCTAAACGTCCAGCTGACTTGGTCACTAGATGAAGTTTGGACCTAATACGAGGGTGAATACACGACATGGATACGACACTATGACCAGAGCTATAGATTAAACACCTCATCTGCCTTTTCCAGTACCAAATATACCAGCACGTCCCAACCTGCCTTGCACAGATTATGAATGTTATCTATTTAATGAACAAGGTGATGAGAGAAATTAATTTTACCTGACCATTCAGGTGTATTGATTATATGTATATATAACAGGAAAATATACTTGGAGAAAATGATATACAAATGTATAAGGGATAGAATTATGTATTATACTAATAATGAAATTATGGAAAATGCACAATTACTGGTGAGGTTCCACTTATACAAGGAAGGGAATAATAAAATGCTATATGATTTATTACACAACAATGAGAGACGAGATTACAAACTATACTGGTGAACCTCCATTCCTCTGTTGATCCACCTAGGGCCAAGCATTTGTCAGTATAGCTCGTCCACCATAATGATGGAGTAAAGAATTCTTGTATTACTTCCCTTCAAGTGGTCTGGTTGGGTTGGAACAACATCACATTGACTTGAACCAACTTTTGAATATAGCTTGACTTCACTGCTTTTGGCACCACCGCTGTTGTCCCTCGCTCCCCTCTGCTGCCGCTGACATTGCCACTGCAGTTGATGTTGCTACTGCCGCCGCTGATGTCTCCGTCATGTTATAGATTTTTCGCATGGATCATATTATTAGCACATTTTCTTAAAAAAAAAAACTGTTGAATGACCGCAGTTTTAATGCTCTGTAAATTGCACATGTCACTGTGTGAGATGCAGACATGCATTCATGTTCGGCAAATTTCTTCATTGTACACGTCGTTTTTTTATGTGATTCCTAACGTCAATTAAAAGTTCCCTATGATTTATGCTATTTTAGGTCATGGTAGTTTACGTAAATCTATAAAAACGTTTAATTTAATTAAAAATAAACTAAAAACTGACCACGATACGTCTGGCAGCGTGGCGTTTGGACAAACCCGGGTGTTGTAATGTTTGGAGGTGATGTTTGCATCATATTCTGTGTGCTCAACATTATAAGTCCTGGTATTCCTTCTTCAGATTTCCTTCTTGGTGTTGTCAGTCTGCCGGCTTCATGAGTGCACTGATCTCGGTACATCACCACACACTTGACGTTGACTATCTTGATGGTGTGGTGTGCCTTTTGCATCAACGTGTGCGTCACACACCACTCTGTCAACAAGAGACACTCACTCTTCCAACTCTTGATAACATATGACAGAGCTTCTAACAGCCCCTTCGTTTCTATTTTTCCCTAACAGAGCAGAAATTTAAGCTTTATCCTCTTTGTAGTTAAAATTAAGGCCACAATAAATTCAAATTTCCCCACGGGCCTGGTCATGGACCGGGCCGCGGGGGCGTTGACCCCCGTAACCTCCTCCAGGTATACTCACTACTAGAGTTCCATACGAGAAGGAAACAAGAATATCAGCTATTTTCACGTAGGCGTCGTTACAAACGCTTCTTGAAAGGTCAGATAAGGAGGGTTTTATGGAAAGTTTAATAATAATTTGTTCCACTGAAGAGTTGTGAAATATAAGACTTTGGCTAAATTTGCTAGGGTAAACAAAAACTGTATCCCTGAGAAACTAATACTTAGCCAGAATTCCATGTCCAGGCATGAGTTACAGAACTGGCAAGTTGATTTAAAGGTCGTAACTCTGACAAGTATGTAGACAAAGAAATAAAGTGCGGAACATGCCTTTATTTTTAAGTTTCGCCCTGCCACTGAGTTTTAAAAGCTTTACGTAGAACGTTGCTTAAGAAAAGCTTGTTCTATATACTTACATCAGTGTCCACACAAGAGGCAAGTTATTGAGAACAAAACCTGTAGATGGTGATAAATAGAGATGTGACGTCATAGTTAGAGGCCAAAGATTCTATATCAGAATAACGTGAAGAGGAACTGGTGAGAAGAATGGCTTTTGTACTAAATGTATAAATAACATTGTTAAGAGGGGGGCTTCCCGATGTGGCTATGTTTGCTTCTTTGGTCGGGAAACCTGCGTTTTGTAAGGTCCTCGCCAAAAACGAGGCTTTACTTGCTCATTCAGGCTCTAAAGACACCACCAGAACCAAGTATTTACTTAGTACCTAATGTCTGTAAAGTTTTATGGCTCGAGGTAATTGTCACAAAGAAACAATGTATAGGACAGATCACAAGAGAAATAATAGCGTCATGAAGACTGGATTCAAATTTAGAGGTTGATAAGAATCCTGTGGCGACGTAGCTTTGCTAGATCTAGAATCGGCTATAGATCCATCAGAATTTTACCTGATAAAAAGAAAACTGGCTGATTTACGTAAAATATTGTATCAGTATACCATAAGTAGTGTTCAAACTTGAGAAAATAATTGTACACGTCGCTTCTTAAGTTGTGGTTTGAAGGGGCACCACTAGAATCTATACGGCTGCTTGACGGGTCATTAAAGAGGGATCCATTCGAGAGTAGCAGTCACTGAGAACACACCACACCTCATAGTCAGTGCTAAAATCTTTCATTGATCATTAGAAAACAATATGATGTTCAGCAATGACAATTGTAAGCTTTTCCACTGTGATGAACACAAAAACTGGAGCAATTACAAAACGCAAGAGAAATGCAGAAGTGAGAGTAACCAGACGATTTTACGCTTGAAGATCACAATAGAGTATGACAGCAGTACAAAAAAAATTACAGTGTAGCCGGGCTGACAGTCACCTCATGGACACGGGATTGATCATCCGGACTGATAATCATCCCGGCTGACTGTCATCCTATGGGCACTGGATTGAGTACACTGAGAAACATCAGGCACCCTACCACCTTTACGGGTTTAGCGCTTCCCACTGGATATATAAAAAATAATGTTATCAAATATAATTTTTGGAATAAAGATACGTTGCCAGGAGGTAAACGCGCCATTGCCAAAGCTCAGGAGTGTAAAATCTTGGCTAACGCGTGGTAAGCGCAAGGCGTTATTTACATGCATTAATTACCCGCTAAATATTGTGGCACAGGTTCAGAAGTGCGTGGAGCGGAATAATGTTATTGGGTGTTATCAGGTCTGGTTATCACAAGAAGGCACGTCGTCCAGCCTCGGCAGGGCGCCCCTTCTCCCGGAGGTAGATGGGGAGGTCCTCTTTCAGGTGGGAGGATATGGAGGGATTTCCTTCAGGGGGCAGAAGATAAGGATGCAGATTGAGAATCCTCTTCCAGGTTGCAAAAGAACTGGAGGTTCTCCATCAGGCAAGAAATGGAGATACCTCCTTTGGAGGCCGAAGATAGGATCGTCATTTCTAAGAACCAGGAGATAAAGATACCACCTTAAGGAGGCAGGAGATGGAAAGACCTCCTCCAGTAGTCAGTAGATAAGGGGAGTACCTTCTTCAGAAGGAGATAAGGCTGCGTCCTCCAGGGCCTTCAGGAGGGTTGAGCTAAGGTAATCTCCTCTAGGCACCAGAAGATGAACTGTTCTCCTCTAGAAGTCAGGAGTTAAGAAGACCTATACCTGGAGAGAGAGAGAGTTCCTGAAGGAAGGAGAAAAAAGACCTGCAAGAATAAATTAAGCGACCACGACTCTTCAACGCCCTCCCTTCATACATAAGTGGGATTACTAACGAGCCCCCTAGCCGTCTTCAAGAGGGAACTCGACAGATTCCTCAGAACAGTTCTTGATCAACCGGGTTGTGGTGCATAAGTTGGACTGCGGGCAGCGGGAACTAACAACATGATCGAGCAAGCCAACAACTGGAGTCCTGGAACCGTGCCGCGGGGGCGGTGGCTTCCGGAAGCGACTCCAAGTAAGCTAGACAACCTGCTGGTCGACTATCTACGTGGTTAGCTAGTCAGCCAACTTACTTACTCTCCATGTGGTCAGTTAGTCAGTCACCTGGAGAGGTAATCAGTCAATTGCCTCCCGACCAGCTGGGTAACCAGTCGGTAAGCCGGCTTGATTGCTGGGCAGCCAGTCGGTAAGCCGGCTGGAGTGCTGGACAGACAGTCGGTAAACCGGCTTGATTGCTAGGCAGCCTGTCGGTAAGCCGGTTGGAGTGCTGGGCAGCCAGCCAGCCAATGTTCCTACCCCTTTTGGAACACACTTGCCGAATTTGGTGTACCCGATTTTGAATGATGGGACCATAACACGCTATTGACAAGAAGGCTGGCATCTTACCCCTCTTCCTGCCTCTGTGGCCCTCACTCTTCATTTGATCTTCGCTTTTTTTTTTTTGTCTTACTCTTTATCCTTGTCTCTATCTTCTCTTCAACAGGTGTGAATAGGGTATACAATGTAAATTAAACATTAGCACAGACCTTTGGGGTCTAACTGAGGTGGTTTAATTGAAAGGTTTAAAGGAGTGTAAACAGTGTAACCTGGAGGTTATTCCGGGGATCAACGCCCCCGCGGCCCGGTCCATGACCACGCCTCCCGATGGATCAGGGCCTGATCAACTAGGCTGTTACTGCTGGCCGCACGCAGTCCAACGTACGAGCCACAGCCCGGCTGATCCGGCACTGACTTTAGGTATCTGTCCAGCTCTCTCTTCAAGGCAGCCAGGGGTTTATTGGCAATTCCCCTAATGCTTGATGGGAGGCTGTTGAACAGTTTTGGGCCCCGGACACTTATGGTGTTTTCCCTTAGTGTACCAATGGCGCCCCTACTTTTTATTGGGGGCATTTTGCATCGCCTGCCCAGTCTTTTACTTTCGTAGGGAGTGATTTCTGTGTGCAGATTTGGGACCATTCCTTCCAAGATTTTCCAAGTGTAGATTATGATATATCTCTCCCTCCTGCGTTCCAACGAGTACAAGTCAAGTGCTTCCAAGCGTTCCCAGTAGTTAAGGTGCTTGACAGAACTTATACGTGCAGTAAAGGATCTCTGTACACTCTCTAGATCTGCGATTTCACCTGCTTTGAATGGAGATGTTAATGTACAGCAGTATTCCAGCCTAGAGAGAACAAGTGATTTGAAAAGGATCATCATGGGCTTGGCATCTCTCGTTTTGAAAGTTCTCATTATCCATCCTATCATTTTCTTTGCACGTGCGATCGTGGCACTGTTGTGATCCTTGAAAGTGAGATCCTCAGACATTACTACTCCCAGGTCCCTTACATTATTTTTCCGCTCTATTGTATGGCCGGAGTCAGTAGTATACTCTGTTCTAGTTATTATCTCCTCCAGTTTTCCATAACGGAGTAGTTGGAATTTGTCCTCATTGAACATCATATTGTTTACCGTTGCCCACTGGAAAACTTTGTTTGTATCACGGATAATTTTTTTTTAAATTTCACTTTATCTCTCTCTCCTTCTCTTTCTTTGTCTTTCCCCTTCTCTTTCTATCACCATACATTTAAATAATCTAGAAATGGGCCTATCATTTAAGAAAGCCAAGTTAGCAGATGACACAAAATTTTGGGACAACGCAGCTGAGTGTACGGAGCAGGTTGGAGCAGTGGTCAGAGATGTTGAAGTTGAGTTTCAGTGATTGCAAATGCAATATTCAGCAAAGGTGCTAATGGTCGAGCTATGGAGTGGTAAAGGTAGTATTAGTAGTGGCAGTACTTAGTCAACGGTGTTACTTAGGAATGATTGGATGGGTACTGGATGGTCGGGGCGGGAGGGGGAGCAGGAAGAATCAGCGGGATGGTGTGTGAGAGGTGGTCGTGGACGGAGGTTCAGTGTGCTGTGGGTTGTCTGAGTGGGTGGATGTGTTCACCGGCTCCGTCACGCCCCGTCACTGGCCAAAACACCTCGGTAACACACCTCTCAACACACGTTCATATTTGATGCCCTACACATCACATGAGGATGTTTGCCATGGTTCCTTGGTGTGGTGAGAGAATGACTTGACATGGTTCAACTGAAACACGTTTCCAGTCATGTAAATGTATTCTCTTCACACGATTTCAATGGACAGATTAGTTTGGTATAGACATTTTTACTGTGATTTGGTACTCGAGAAACTCTACATGATATCTATAAAATGGTTTTTCGATGAGAACTTCAAAATTTCCGCCGATGCTGTATGTGGTGATTTTGTGATATGAGGGTCTCAAACAAATGCATTAAATGTATTATTTTGAAATGCAACAGAACTTTAAGTATCTATCAAATAATAATAAGTTTAACTGCAATTTTATGGTGATTTAATGCTTATGAGCAAGACTTTAATTGTGTTTTTAGTTATGCTGTTTAAACCTTGCTTGGCAGTAATAAATAAATGAAATACTCTACAAAAATCTTTTAATGAGTTGGCAACAAAATTTGAACTTCATGAAAGTGAAAGTGACGCTGAGGCATCGCTTGTAGTGTCTCCAGGAAACACTGAGGATCGTGGCGAGAGTGACTCCACCAGCACAGTGTTGACAGTGATACTGCTGCACCCACACACATAGTGCTGCACCCACACACAAGTGCTGCACCCACACACATAGTGCTGCACCCACACACAAGTGCTGCACCCACACACATAGTGCTGGACCCACACACAAGTGCTGCACCTACACACATAGTGCTGCACCCACACACAAGTGCTGCACCCACACACATAGTGCTGGACCCACACACAAGTGCTGCACCCACACACATAGTGCTGGACCCACACACATAGTGCTGGACCCACACACATAGTGCTGCACCCACACACAAGTGCTGCACCCACACACATAGTGCTGGACCCACACACATAGTGCTGGACCCACACACATAGTGCTGCACCCACACACACACAGTGCTGCACCCACACACATAGTGCTGGACCCACACACATAGTGCTGGACCCACACACATAGTGCTGGACCCACACACACACAGTGCTGCACCCACACACATAGTGCTGCACCCACACACAAATGCTGCACCCATACACATAGTGCTGGACCCACACACATAGTGCTGCACCCACACACATAGTGCTGCACCCACACACAAGTGCTGCACCCACACACAGTGCTGGACCCACACACAAATGCTGCACCCATACACATAGTGCTGGACCCACACACATAGTGCTGCACCCACACACAGTGCTGCACCCACACACAAGTGCTGCACCCACACACATAGTGCTGGACCCACATACATAATGCTGCACCCACACTCAAGTGCTGCACCCACACACAAGTGCTGCACCTGCACACATAGTGCTGCACCCACACACATAGTGCTGCACCTGCACACATAGTGGTGGATCCACACACATAGTGCTGAACCTGCACACATAGTGCTGCACCCACACACATAGTGCTGCACTATGTGTACACCGTGTATGTCAGGCCCATACTGGAGTATGCAGCACCTGTTTGGAACCCGCACTTGATAAAGCACGTCAAGAAACTAGAGAAAGTACAAAGGTTTGCGACAAGGTTAGTTCCAGAGCTAAGGGGAATGTCCTATGAGGAAAGATTAAGGGAAATCGGCCTGACCACACTGGAGGACAGGAGGGTCAGGGGAGACATGATAACGACATATAAAATACTGCGTGGAATAGACAAGGTGGACAAAGACAGGATGTTCCAGGGAGGGGACACAGAAACAAGAGGCCACAATTGGAAGTTGAAGACACAAATGAGTCAGAGAGATAGTAGGAAGTATTTCTTCAGTCATAGAGTTGTAAGGCAGTGGAATAGCCTAGAAAATGACGTAGTGGAGGCAGGAACCATACACAGTTTTAAGACGAGGTTTGATAAAGCTCATGGAGCGGGGAGAGAGAGGGCCTAGTAGCAACCGGTGAAGAGGCGGGGCCAGGAGCTAGGACTCGACCCCTGCAACCACAAATAGGTGAGTACAAATAGGTGAGTACCTGCACACACAGTGCTGGACCTGCACACATAGTGCTGCACCCACACACAAGTGCTGCACCTGCACACATAGTGCTGGACCCACACACATAGTGCTGCACCTGCACACATAGTGCTGGACCCACACACAAGTGCTGCACCCACACACATAGTGCTGGACCCATACACAAGTGCTGCACCCACACACATAGTGCTGGACCCATACACAAGTGCTGCACCTACACACATAGTGCTGGACCCACACACAAATGCTGCACCCACACACATAGTGCTGGACCCACACACAAATGCTGCACCCACACACATAGTGCTGGACCCATACACAAGTGCTGCACCCACACACATAATGCTGCACCCACACACAAGTGCTGCACCCACACACATAGTGCTGGACCCACACACAAATGCTGCACCCACACACAAGTGCTGCACCCACACACAAATGCTGCACCCACACACATAGTGCTGGACCCCCACACACAAATGCTGCACCCACACACATAGTGCTGAACCCACACACAAGTGCTGCACCTACACACAAGTGCTGCACCCACACACATAGTGCTGGATCCACACACAAATGCTGCACCCACACACATAGTGCTGGACTCACACACAAGTGCTGCACCCACACACATAGTGCTGGACCCACACACAAGTGCTGCACCCACACACATAGTGCTGGACCCACACACAAATGCTGCACCCACACACATAGTGCTGGACCCACACACAAGTGCTGCATCCACACACAGTGCGGGACCCACACACAAGTGCTGCATCCACACACAGTGCGGGACCCACACACAAGTGCTGCACCTACACATACAGTGCTGGACCCATACACACAGTGCTGAACCCACACACACAGTGCTGAACCCACACACACAGTGCTAAACCCACACACACAGTGCTGAACCCACACACACACAGTGCTGGACACACACACAGTGCTGGACCCACACACTGTGCTGGATCCATACACAGTACTGGACCAGCATAATTGTCTATACCTCTGGAGCTCTCCACTCGGTATATTGTGGGCGATAATAGTAATAATACAGTAATTGCCGGATTGGTACGGGTTCATTTCGGATACTACCCTGTGATCGGGTAAGAGTCTTCTGATCGGTGTCCTCTCCACATATTACGTGTGACTACCTACTTGTAGAGCGGACGCGAGTAAGCTGGTAGATATTCGCCTCAGACACCTCTCTTCGGACACACAGAACTTCCTCTTGAGCCTGACAGGGACACCTTTGGATGTTAATTGTGCTGGGTAACGTTGCCGTTGCTTGGGTTGTCTGTTATTCAGTCCGGATATTATGAGTGACTGGGAGGAGAGTGGAGACTTCCTGGGGTGGTGAGTTTCGAGGTTGATCGATGTCTGACTGACCAGCTGTAGGTGATATCTTGCCTGTTAATGCTCATATGCCTATCGCTACTACTACTACTAAACTCACTCAAAATACTACTACTACTACTACTACTATTACTACTACTACTACTACTACTACTACTACTACTACTAATAATAATAATAATAATAATAATCTTTATTTCTACAAGTACATGATACAATTTATACAGACCTCGCTGATATCAGTGCCCCTGGTTAATTAGGTTAATTTTGTTCCCAGGATGCGACCCACACCAGTCGACTAACACCCAGGTACCTATTTACTGCTAGGCGAGCAGGGATAGCAGGTGCCTTAAGGAAGCACTCCCAAATGTTTCCACCCGTACCGGGGATCGAACCACGAACCTCAGTATTTGAGCTGAATGCGCTTCCAACCAAGCTATGGGACACCATAAATGGCAGGACCTACTGTCTTGTTATTTAAGTGTGAAACGACAACCTCTTAAATGTTTTGCACACTGACAAGATTATTGGTCTTTTATTTTTTATTTGTCTCATGCTATATGTATGACGACGGGCAAATCACACAAACTTCTATTCACATTCAGTGTACACTTTCCTATGTTTTCTTTTACAATTTTTAGTGACGTAACATTTCAGTCCAACTTAAGAGTTCTATTGTGAGACCGAGCCGCGGGGAGCAGTGATCCCCTGAATCATTAACACATACATTAACACTGCTATGTCACTTGGCAAAAATCATTTATGTTTGCTTAAAGTGTTATAGGTTGCTTGTCTTACCTAGCAACAATATTTGTTGTAAGGCAGCGAGCTATTATTTATAATGTTACTTCTTAGACTCCAAGTAGGTTAACTAAAAATGAACTCGAGAGCCTAGATTGAGGTATTGTTATATGATGAATATATAATATCCATCCCCTCCTCTTCTGTTCATATTTTCCTTATTACTTCCACCTGCAGCTTCATAAACATACAGTATATCAAGAACCGTTATGGTTCTGGAAGTGAGTCTCGTGGTGCTCCACTAATTACGTCTGACACTTCTTATCCCTGAGATTCAACTGTTTGCTGGGTATTCTCATGTCCAGTGAAGTACACTCCCAGCCACTCTGGCTGGATTCTAGTTTGTACATTAACTTATTAAGAGGGGTCTTCTTAAATGTTGTTTCAGTCTAATTACTTTTATCTATTAATAAGGTTAAGTAGGATTTTTCCTCCCTGAAGCCGTAATTTTTTTAAAATCAATCTTTTTTTCTTTTCAAGTGGTTGCTTGCTTTTTACTTAATCTTATTAATTTGCAGGGTAAGTATCTTCTGTTTTCTTTATTTTAAAGAGCGGTAAGTTTGAACTTTCTTTTAGCTCTCGCAGAAATATTATAATGATTTATGCATTTTTTATATTTATGGCTGCAATCTTGTCTTAGTGTACAAATAACCCACACATCGGAGAGAGGAGGAGCTTACGACGATGTTTCGGTCCGACTTGGACCATTTACGAAGTCACACTAACAGAAAAGAGTGATGAAACCAGTTTATATAGGCGAGAGGGAACGTGTCGGGAACAAGAGAAGAGGAAGAAGCAGTAATGGTAGTAGTAGGGAGGTAATGAAGGTATTAGAAGAAATAGTGATGGTGGAAAATAAGGAAAGTAGTTTAGTAGCAAAAGAGAGAAAAAATGGAGAGTGAAGGGTGAAGGGAGGCAAAGTAAAGGTAGTAGAGTAGTAGAAGAATGGGACGGACCGAAATGTGGTCGTAAGCTCCTCTCTGCTATATACGATTATTTGTACATTGTCCCAGTCACGGCATTGTTATTTCTTTGTCTTAGTGATTTGCTGTGGATACTCATTATTGACCTACATCTTATCTCTGCCGTCAGCTTCAGTGCCCAGAGTGAGATTTTATATGGTTCCCTTGCCTGTGATATTTGTCATTCCTTCATTAGTTTTAATGCCAAAGCTTTAAAATTTTGGGTAACTGGGAATCATCAAACCACTTCCTCGTTTCAGGTAACTATTCTAATTAAGTTGTGAAGTGTTACTGCTATCACCGAGTTCTTTGCATATTTATCCTGCTATCTAACTTGAGTTTCCCACTTTATTCAGTCTTATTAAAATACATACTAGGTTATTAACAGCATCTTTCTTGGAAAATATTACCGTCTCTTCACATAATTCTGAAACTGAAGCCTCGTAACGTTTGGCGCTTTGATAGAATTGTTGTCTTTTCTCTGTTTCACGAACTTTTGAGATGACAAGTAAATCTTAAGTACATTTACTTAAATTTATCATTCACTTATCGTTATTTTCCTGGGTGTTCATTATTAGGCTTATTCTTCCCGTTCTTCCTCTTTTCCAATTTAGGAGACTAGGTGTAAGACTCATGATCACTGATCTCTGGAGACAGTCCCTTAAACCATTACTAAATATTAACAGATAAAGTGGTCGTTTACTTTTGAGGTTATCATGGTTTTGATTATATAATAAACACACGCATGGATCATTATAAGTGTCAATAATGCTGCATATATATATGTCTCCATAGCGTTGTCTCATTTGAACTGTCCGTGTCCGTAGGAAGTCATTTTAGCTGTCCGTTTGTTCGTCACGCTATGTCATTGTGGCTGTCTGTGTGTCCGTAGCGCTGTGTCATTATCATGAACGATGGTGACACAAGGAGATAAATTGAGCTTCCGTGCTGGTCCATTTTTACCTTACAGAGTGCATGTGATTTTCACCCAGTGAACGTTTTGTGACTCTCAGCACTTTGTTTGCTCCAGTTACACGCACTCTGAAGCTTCAGTCACTTACTGTTGTTTTATCTGATCTTAAAATATTCTGTTACTAACATGATTAGCAAAAAGTAGTGATTTATATATCTCCAATGTCAGTTATATTTCTGTGGTGAAAGTTGGTTACTTGTAAGAAAAAAAGTTTTTATACTTGTGTGATGAAGGGTAACTGTGGTGAGGGATAACACATTATACTTCTGTGAGGCGGGATAACATATTATACTTCTGTGAAGAGGGATAACACATTATACTTCTGTGAAGAGGGATAACACATTGACAGTATACTTCTGTGAAGAAGGATAAGCATCAGAGCTTCTTGTTCTGTTTATTTAGTGACTGTTGACATATACATGCAAGAGATAACTGACACACGCATCTTTTGCTGGGGCTTCTCTCTCTTTGTGTGTGTGTGTGTGTGTGTGTGTGTGTGTGTGTGTGTGTGTGTGTGTGCAGAGCCAGGTATTATTCATATGTCATGGTTCGCATTAATCAGACATTCTCTATTTAAAGTGCTATAAAGCTTTATTTACAGCTTTATCAAGCTGTTTAGAAGGTAAGTACTCTTGCCTCTCAAGCGTCAGGCTTCGTTCAGGAACTGGATAGGTTCTTCAAGACGCTTCCTAAGTAGCTGCGCCGTGGTGCCGACATTGAACTGCCTGCTGCTAGCGCCAACAGCTTGACTGATCAGGTCCTGAACCAGGAGGCCTGGTCTGGTTATGTGAAAATTATATGGATAAATTAGACACATGTGCAACTCTTGGGTATCTTTATTGAGGAAACGTTTCGCCACACAGTGGCTTCATCAGTCCATACGTAGGAGAAACTTGAAGAACAGGAGGAGAATGAGGTAATCAGTCCCTCAACCTTGAGTCGATGTGTTCAGTCCATCAATCTTGAATAGAATACGGCATATGAGCGGAGAAGCAGCTTATAAACCGTATGGCAGGAGAGGTGCAGCAGTCATAGGTGGTGTCACATTTGTTCAATGTGGAAGTAGGTCGTGCCCAAGAATTAGGCAAGCGAAGAATTCCTAAGCATTAAGATCCCAAGAAGTTGCAGTGTCTGACAGGTTTGTAGATGAATGGTTCAGAGAACCGACATATTGATAAATTAGACACATGTGCAACTCTTGGGTATCTTTATTGAGGAAACGTTTCGCCACACAGTGGCGAAACGTTGGACTGAACACATCGACTCAAGGTTGAGGGACTGATTACCTCATTCTCCTCCTGTTCTTCAAGTTTCTCCTACGTATGGACTGATGAAGCCACTGTGTGGCGAAACGTTTCCTCAATAAAGATACCCAAGAGTTGCACATGTGTCTAATTTATCAATATGTCGGTTCTCTGAACCATTCATCTGAAAATTATATGGTTGGGATGCGGAGGGCGTGTTGACCCCTGGAATCGACGAGAGGTAATCGGGTGACCTTCAGGTAGATAGCAAAGGGGGTAAAGAGGAGGAATTGGTGTGGTTAGCTACGATGAAAGAGGTAAGAGATAATGGGATAATACATGAAGTAAAGGGAGGAAAGGGGGGGGGACTGTAAGAGGCAATTATGTATGGAATGGGGAGTTTAGTGTGTAGTAGCAATGACAAGGAGTGTAATGGGAATGTCAGGAGAGAGATAGGGGTGTTGTGTTAGTAGGATGGAGATGGGGAATGGGGGTCTACCTACTCTGGAGAGTATTCCGGAGATCAACGCCCCCGCGGCCCGGTCCATGACCAGGCCTTCCGGTGGATGTTGTGTTAGTATGGAGATGGGGAATGGGGGTGTTGCGTGTACCAGTAATTGTGTTCCGGACTGACACGATCATAAAGAATAATTAACTTGGTGTAGCAGCAACCATGTGACCTGTGCCCTACGATTATTATATACGTTACTTTCCCCTCGTTCCTCCCCTCTAAGCCTCCCCTCGTTTCTTCCCTCTAAGCTTCCCCTCGTTCCTTCCCTCTAAATTTCCCCTCGTTTTTTTCCTCTAAGCTTTCCCCTGTTCCTTCTTAAGCTTCCTCTCGTTCATTCCCTCGAAGCTTACCTTCGTTTCTTCCTAAGTTTTCCCTCGTTACGTGCCTGTTTTGCTGACAATGTTTCTCTTCCATACCTGTCATTCACCCACCCTTATTTCCTTCCCCTCACCTTTTCCCCTATTCACCCCTTCTGTCATTTTCCCTACACTTAATCACTTCTCTACTATGTTTACCTGTCTTAAGCTGTAATTCTCTCTCTCTCTCTCTCTCTCTCTCTCTCTCTCTCTCTCTCTCTCTCTCTCTCTCTCTCTCTCTCTCTCTCTCTCTCTCTCTCTCTCTCTCTCTCTCTCTCTCACATATATAATAATTCCATCGCTAGCACGCCTCCATATGTCCAGTAGAGACAGACACGTGTTATGATTCCAAACAGTGTGGCGGGTGCTTCTCTCCAACCCTCCTGCTTCCTTCCATCCCTCCTGCTTCCCTCCAACCCTCCTGCTTCCTTCCATCCCTCCTGCTTCCCTCCAACCCTCCTGCTTCCCTCCAGCCCTCCTGCTTCCTTCCATCCCTCCTGCTTCCCTCCAACCCTCCTGCTTCCCTCCAACCCTCCTGCTTCCTTCCATCCCTCCTGCTTCCCTCCAACCCTCCTGCTTCCCTCCAGCCCTCCTGCTTCCTTCCATCCCTCCTGCTTCCCTCCAACCCTCCTGCTTCCCTCCAACCCTCCTGCTTCCTTCCATCCCTCCTGCTTCCCTCCAACCCTCCTGCTTCCCTCCAGCCCTCCTGCTTCCTTCCATCCCTCCTGCTTCCCTCCAACCCTCCTGCTTCCCTCCAACCCTCCTGCTTCCTTCCATCCCTCCTGCTTCCCTCCAACCCTCCTGCTTCCCTCCAGCCCTCCTGCTTCCTTCCATCCCTCCTGCTTCCCTCCAACCCTCCTGCTTCCCTCCAACCCTCCTGCTTCCTTCCATCCCTCCTGCTTCCCTCCAACCCTCCTGCTTCCCTCCAGCCCTCCTGCTTCCTTCCATCCCTCATGCTTCCCTCCAACCCTCCTGCTTCCTTCCATCCCTCCTGCTTCCCTCCAACCCTCCTGCTTCCCTCCAACCCTCCTGCTTCCCTCCAACACTCCTGCTTCCCTCCAACCCTCCTGCTTCCTTCCATCCCTCCTGCTTCCCTCCAACTCTCCTGCTTCCTTCCATCCCTCCTGCTTCCCTCCAACCCTCCTGCTTCCCTCCTGCTTCCTTCCATCCCTCCTGCTTCCCTCCAACCCTCCTGCTTCCTTCCATCCCTCCTGCTTCCCACCAACCCTCCTGCTTCTCTCCAGCCCTCCTGCTTCCCTCCAACCCTCCTGCTTCCTTCCATCCCTCCTGCTTCCCTCCATCCCTCCTGCTTCCCTCCAACCCTCCTGCTTCCACCCTCCTGCTTCCCTCCAACCCTCCTGCTTCCCTCCAACCCTCCTGCTTCCCTCCATCCCTCCTGCTTCCTTCCATCCCTCCTGCTTCCCTCCAACCCTCCTGCTTCCCTCCAACCCTCCTGCTTCCTTCCATCCCTCCTGCTTCCCTCCAACCCTCCTGCTTCCCTCCAACCCTCCTGCTTCCTTCCATCCCTCCTGCTTCCCTCCATCCCTCCTGCTTCCTTCCATCCCTCTTGCTTCCCTCCAACCCTCCTGCTTCCTTCCATCCCTCCTGCTTCCCTCCAACCCTCCTGCTTCCCTCCAACCCTCCTGCTTCCCTCCAGCCCTCCTGCTTCCTTGCATCCCTCCTGCTTCCCTCCAACCCTCCTGCTTCCTTCCATCCCTCCTGCTTCCCTCCAACCCTCCTGCTTCCCTCCAACCCTCCTGCTTCCTTCCATCCCTCCTGCTTCCCTCCATCCCTCTTGCTTCCTTCCATCCCTCTTGCTTCCCTCCAACCCTCCTGCTTCCTTCCATCCCTTTTGCTTCCCTCCAACCCTCCTGCTTCCCTCCAACCCTCCTGCTTCCCTTAAGCCCCCCTGCTTCCTTCCATCCCTCCTGCTTCCCTCCAACCCTCCTGCTTCCTTCCATCCCTCCTGCTTCCCTCCAACCCTCCTGCTTCCTTCCATCCCTCCTGCTTCCCTCCAACCCTCCTGCTTCCCTCCATCCCTCCTGCTTCCTTCCATTCCTCCTGTTTCCCTCCAACCCTCTTGCTTCCCTCCAACCCTCCTGCTTCCTTCCATCCCTCCTGCTTCCCTCCATCCCTCTTGCTTCCTTCCATCCCTCTTGCTTCCCTCCAACCCTCCTGCTTCCTTCCATCCCTCCTGCTTCCCTCCAACCCTCCTGCTTCCCTCCAACCCTCCTGCTTCCCTCCAACCCTCCTGCTTCCCTCCAGCCCTCCTGCTTCCTTGCATCCCTCCTGCTTCCCTCCAACCCTCCTGCTTCCTTCCATCCCTCCTGCTTCCCTCCAACCCTTCTGCTTCCCTCCAACCCTCCTGCTTCCTTCCATCCCTCCTGCTTCCCTCCATCCCTCTTGCTTCGTTCCATCCCTCCTGCTTCCCTCCAACCCTCCTGCTTCCTTCCTGCTTCCCTCCAGCCCTCCTGCTTCCTTGCATCCCTCCTGCTTCCTTCCATCCCTCCTGCTTCCCTCCAACCCTCCTGCTTCTCTCCAGCCCTCCTGCTTCCCTCCAACCCTCCTGCTTCCTTCCATCCCTCCTGCTTCCCTCCAACCCTCCTGCTTCCCTCCAACCCTCCTGCTTCCCTCCAGCCCTCCTGCTTCCCTCCAACCCTCCTGCTTCCTTCCATCCCTCCTGCTTCCCTCCATCCCTCTTGCTTCCTTCCATCCCTCTTGCTTCCCTCCAACCCTCCTGCTTCCTTCCATCCCTCCTACTTCCCTCCAACCCTCCCTCCTGCTTCCTTCCATCCCTTCTGCTTCCTTCCATCCCTCCTGCTTCCCACCAACCCTCCTGCTTCTCTCCAGCCCTCCTGCTTCCCTCGAACCCTCCTGCTTCCTTCCATCCCTCCTGCTTCCCTCCATCCCTCCTGCTTCCCTCCAACCCTCCTGCTTCCCTCCAACCCTCCTGCTTCCTTCCATCCCTCCTGCTTCCCTCCAACTCTCCTGCTTCCTTCCATCCCTCCTGCTTCCCTCCAACCCTCCTGCTTCCCTCCATCCCTCCTGCTTCCTTCCATTCCTCCTGCTTCCCTCCAACCCTCCTGCTTCCCTCCAACCCTCCTGCTTCCTTCCATCCCTCCTGCTTCCCTCCAACCCTCCTGCTTCCCTCCAACCCTCCTGCTTCCCTTAAGCCCTCCTGCTTCCTTCCATCCCTCCTGCTTCCCTCCAACCCTCCTGCTTCCTTCCATCCCTCCTGCTTCCCTCCAACCCTCCTGCTTCCTTCCATCCCTCCTGCTTCCCTCCAACCCTCCTGCTTCCCTCCAACCCTCCTGCTTCCATCCAATCCTCCTGCTACCCTCCAACCAACCCTCCTGCTTCCTTCCATCCCTTCTGCTTCCCTCAAACCCTCCTGCTTCTTCCATCCCTCCTGCTTCCCTCCAACCCTCCTGCTTCCTTCCATCCCTCCTGCTTCCTTCCATCCCTCCTGCTTCCCTCCAACCCTCCTGCTTCCTTCCATCCCTCCTGCTTCCCTCCAACCCTCCTGCTTCCCTCCATCCCTCCTGCTTCCTTCCATTCCTCCTGCTTCCCTCCAACCCTCCTGCTTCCCTCCAACCCTCCTGCTTCCCTCCAATCCTCCTGCTCCCCTCCAACCCTCCTGCTCCCCTCCAACCCTCCTGCTCCCCTCCAACCCTCCTGCTTCCCTCCAACCCTCCTGCTTCCCTCCAACCCTCCTGCTTCCCTCCAACCCTCCTGCTTCCCTCCATCCCTCCTGTTCATTCCATCCCTCTTGCTTCCCTCCAACCCTCCTGCTTCCTTCCATCCCTCCTGCTTCCCTCCAACCCTCCTGCTTCCTTCCATCCCTCCTGCTTCCCTCCAACCCTCCTGCTTCCCTCCAACCTTCCTGCTTCCCTCCATCCCTCCTGCTTCCCTCCAACCCTCCTGCTTCCTTCCATCCCTCCTGCTTCCTTCCATCCCTCCTGCTTCCCTCCAACCCTCCTGCTTCCCTCCAACCCTCCTGCTTCCTTCCATCCCTCCTGCTTCCCTCCAACCAACCCTCCTGCTTCCTTCCATCCCTTCTGCTTCCCTCAAACCCTCCTGCTTCTTCCATCCCTCCTGCTTCCCTCCAACCCTCCTGCTTCCTTCCATCCCTCCTGCTTCCTTCCATCCCTCCTGCTTCCCTCCAACCCTCCTGCTTCCTTCCATCCCTCCTGCTTCCCTCCAACCCTCCTGCTTCCCTCCATCCCTCCTGCTTCCTTCCATCCCTCCTGCTTCCCTCCAACCCTCCTGCTTCCCTCCAACCCTCCTGCTTCCCTCCAGCCCTCCTGCTTCCCTCCAACCCTCCTGCTTCCCTCCAACCCTCCTGCTTCCCTCCAACCCTCCTGCTTCCTTCCATCCCTTCTGCTTCCTTCCAACCCTCCTGCTTAACTCCAACCCTCCTGCTTCCTCCAACCCCCCTGCTTCCCTCCAACCCTCCTGCTTCCCTCCAACCCTCCTGCTTACATCCAACCCTCCTGGTTCCCTCCAACCCTCCTGCTTCTCTCCATCCCTCCTGCTTCCCTCCATCCCTCCTGCTTCCTTCCATCCCTCCTGCTTCCTTCCATATCTCCTGCTTTCCTCCAACCCTCTTGCTTCCTTCCATCCCTCCTGCTTCCCCCAACCCTCCTGCTTCCTTCCATCCCTCCTGCTTCCCTCCAACCCTCCTGCTTCCCTCCAACCCTCCTGCTTCCTTCCATCCCTCCTGCTTCCTTCCATCCCTCCTGCTTCCCTCCTACCCTCCTGCTTCCTTCCATCCCTCCTGCTTCCCTCCTACCCTCCTGCTTCCTTCCATCCCTCCTGCTTCCCTCCATCCCTCCTGCTTCCTTCCATTCCTCCTGCTTCCCTCCATCTCTCCTGCTTCCTTCCATCTCTCCTGCTTCTCTCCATCCCTCCTCCTCCCCTCCACCCCTCCTGCTTCCCTCCATGCTTAAGATAAACACCAATACACCGCCTAGTTGTCTTCAAGAGGGATCATGGTAAGTTCCTCACGCCATTAGCTGGCCAGCCGAGCTGTGTTGCTACATTGGATTGCAGGCAACGGGCACCAACAACCTAGTTGATCAAGTCAGCAACCAGGCGGTCTGGTCTGGGATTGAGAAGCGACTACAGGTAACTTGCAGTTATCTGCACGTGGGTCATAATTGTTGCAAGTCGCCTGAGCACCATCATGAATCACTAAAATAGGAATCAACATTATTTTTCATTACATGTACACTTTTCGATGCCTCTGGGCGTATTTACAGTAAGAGATACACGTCTCTGTGTATATATACCCTGTGACCTTAACTAAGCAACACAACATGCGGCAAGGCTTCACTGATGAAGGCGCACCACCACAAGAGACGCACGGCACCAAGCTCTTGTTGTTTATTTGTTTTCAGATTTAAGGCAAATAGAGGAGTGGAGAGCATAGCGTCCGGGTGGTGGGGGGACGGTAGGGGTCCTGTTGAGTCTGGTAAGTTCAGATCCATGTCTGACTCACCTCGACTCATCCTCAGTTTGTAATATTCGTTTTCATACGCAATATCTTGGTGGGAAATGAGTGAGCCTAGAGAGTACAGTCTAGAGTACATATTAAACAGTTGGTGGAAGGATGAAGTCAGGAAGGTGGCGAGGGAAAAAAATATGAAAGGTTTTTACAATGTAAAACTGGTTTACGGAAGGCAGAGTATGTAAAGGGATAAAGTGAATTTAAAAGACTGGTGAGGGAGAGTGCAGGAGGAGAGCATGAGTGAATCTGTCATCAAATTTGCTAAGAATAAGAAACAGTTTTGGAGAGAGATTAAGTCGAGAAAACCTGGGGAGCATATGAACTTGTCAGTTAAAAACGAAAGATGAGAACTGTTCCATGAGGAGCTGGAGGTACTAGAAAAACAGAGGGAATATTTTGAGAAGCTGTTAAGTGCTCATGATGAAAAGAGAGGTTGCGATTTTTTTTTTGTATTTTACAAGGAAGAATAAGATTTGATAGGAGTAAGGAAAAACTAGGAGGGAGTGTAGGGAAAGTGCTTGTGGTAGTGTTTAGAAGGAAAGTGAATAAGGGTAAAGCAGCTGGATCAGACAGGATTAAGACTTCATTGCTTAAAACAGGTGGGGATATCGTTCTGAAGTGGTTGGTTTATTTGTTTAATTTATGCATGAAAGAAGGCAGGGTACCTAAGGTTTTGGCAAAGAGCAGACGTAGTTCCTTTGTATAAGAGGAAAGGGGACAAAAGAGTGTAAAAATTATAGAGGAATAAGACTGTTAAGGGAATGTGCTTCGGGTGTGAGGAATTATAGCTGGCGAACACTGAAAGGTCCTGTACATTGTTATTCATGCATAAACTACCTTCTGTTATTACTTTTATACTATTCTAAGCCTTTTAACTTCACAATGAGCAAATGTGTCTAAAGGTATATACAAGGGGAAGAAAAATGGAAGGTGTTATAACTTGTGAGTTCAGGGGAAGCTTCCATGAATCACTGTTTAGTGCTTGTGAGGCGCTCATCAGGCTGGTCAAGGAACTATTCACAGTGAAAACGGGGACAATACAAAAAAAAAATAATAGGATAGACTAGCAGAGACGGGATAAGAGCAACACAACGAAAGAAGCGAAAACGTGAAGGTAGACTGTTCATCCTTCTTCTGGCAGCCGTTATAAGAAATAGTGCCGGGACAAATGTAGATGTTTTCAAGAGGAAAATGGATCACGACCTCCGCTAAGTGCCAGACCAATGAGGTTGCTATTGGCGGGCCGCCAACAGCAACAGCCTGATTAACCAGACAATCCAGATAAAATCCTTGCCCCAGGCCGGGCTGTGAGAGTAGGGAAAAATCTAGAAATCGGTCACAGGTATATCACAGGTAAAGTATACAGTAGAATTAATAATGAAAGAGTTTGGGATAAGATAGAAAGTAGGATTGCAAAGAAATTAGAAAAATTTAGGAATGGTAAGAGTTGCGTACACCAAGTGTTTATATGACAGTATATGAGAGATCAACACTTAGATAACGGTAAGAAACCTCTTAGTTTATGTATGACTTCAGAAAAGGCAGGGAGAGGGTGAGGTACAGACAGAAGGGAGGGAGAGAGTGAGGTACAGACAAGACGGAGAAAGTGAGGTACAGATAGAAGGGAGGGAGAGAGTGAGGTACAGACAGGAGGGAGAAAGTGAGGTACAGATAGAAGGGAGGGAGAGAGTGAGGTACAGACAAGACGGAGAAAGTGAGGTACAGATAGAAGGGAGGGAGAGAGTGAGGTACAGACAGAAGGGAGGGAGAAAGTAAGATACAGACAGAAGGGAGGGAGAGAGTGAGGTACAGACAGAAGGGAGGGAGAAAGTGAGGTACAGATAGAAGGGAGGGAGAGAGTGAGGTACAGACAGAAGGGAGGGAGAAAGTAAGATACAGACAGAAGGGAGGGAGAGAGTGAGGTACAGACAGGACGGAGGGAGAAAGTGAGGTACAGACAAAAGGGAGGGAGAGAGTGAGGTACAGACAGAAGGGAGGGAGAAAGTGAGGTACAGACAGAAGGGAGGGAGAGAGTGAGGTACAGACAGAAGGGAGGGAGAGGGTGAGGTACAGACAGGAGGGAGGGAGAAAGTGAGGTACAGATAGAAGGGAGGGAGAGAGTGAGGTACAGACAGAAGGGAGGGAGAAAGTGAGCTACATACAGAAGGGAGGGAGAGAGTGAGGTACAGACAGAAGGGAGGAAGAAAGTAAGGTACAGACAGAAGGGAGGGAGAGAGTGAGGTACAGACAGGACGGAGGGAGAAAGTGAGGTACAGAGAAAAGGGAGGGAGAGAGTGAGGTACAGACGGAAGGGAGGGAGAAAGTAAGGTACAGACAGAAGAGAGGGTGAGGTACAGACAGAAGGGAGGGAGAAAGTGAGGTACAGACAAAAGGGAGGGAGAGAGTGAGGTACAGACAGAAGGGAGGGAGAGAGTGAGGTACAGACAGAAGGGAGGGAGAGGGTGAGGTACAGACAGGAGGGAGGGAGAAAGTGAGGTACAGACAGGAGGGAGAGAGTGAGGTACAGACAGAAGGGAGGGAGAAAGTGAGTTACAGACAGGAGGGAGGGAGAAAGTGAGGTACAGCCAGAAGGGAGGGAGAGAGTGAGGTACAGACAGAAGGGAGGGAGAAGGTGAGGTGCAGACAGAAGGGAGGGAGAAAGTGAGGTACAGACAGGAGGGAGGGAGAAAGTGAGGTACAGACAGAAGGGAGGGAGAGAGTGAGGTACAGACAGGAGGGAGGGAGAAAGTGAGGTACAGACAGGAGGGAGGGAGAAAGTGAGGTACAGACAGAAGGGAGGGAGAGAGTGAGGTACAGACAGAAGGGAGGGAGAAAGTGAGGTACAGACAGAAGGGAGGGAGAGAGTGAGGTACAGAGAGAAGGGAGAGGGTGAGGTACAGACAGAAGGGAGGGAGAAAGTGAGGTACAGACAGAAGGGAGGGAGAGAGTGAGGTACAGACAGAAGGGAGGGAGAGGGTGAGGTACAGACAGAAGGGAGGGAGAGGGTAAGGTACAGAAAGAAGGGAGGGAGAAAGTGAGGTACAGACAGAAGGAAGAGAGAGTGAGGTACAGACAGAAGGGAGTGAAAGAGTGAGGTTCAGACAGAAGGGAGGGAGAGAGTGAGGTACAGACAAAAGGGAGGGAGAAAGTGAGGTACAGACAGAAGGGAGGGAGAGAGTGAGGTACAGACAGAAGGGAGGGAAAGAGTGAAGTACAGACAGAAGGGAGGGAGAGAGTGAGGTACAGACAGAAGTTAGTGAGAGAGTGAGGTACAGACAGAAGGGAGGGAGAGAGTGAAGTACAGACAGAAGGGAGGGAGAGAGTGAGGTACAGACAGAAGAGAGTGAGACAGTAAGGTACAGACAGAAGGGAGGGAGAATGAGGTATAGACAGAAGGGAGGAAGAGAATGAGGCACAGACAGAAGGGAGGGAGTGAGGTACAGATAAAAGAGAGAGAGAAAGTGAGGTACAGACAGAAGGGAGAGAGTGAGGTACAGACAGAAGGGAGTGAGAGAGTAAGGTACAGACAGAATGGAGTGAGAGAGTGAGGTACAGACAGAAGGGAGGGAGAGAGAGAGATGTACTGTCAGAAGGGAGGGAGAGAGTGAGGTACAGACAAGGGAGGGAGAGAGAGAGGTCCTGACAGAAGGGAGGGAGAGAGTGAGGTACAGACAGAAGGGAGGAAGAAAGTGAGGTACAGACAGAAGGGAGGGAGAGAGCGAGGTACAGACAGGAGAGAGGTACAGACAGAAGGGAGAGAGAGAGCGAGGTACAGACAGGAGAGAGAGAGGTACAGGCAGAAGGGAGGGAGAGAGTAAGGTACAGACAGAAGGAAGAGAGTGAGGTACAGACAGAAGGAAGGGAGAGAGTGAAGTACAGACAGAAGGGAGGGAGAGTGAGGTACAGACAGAAGGGAGGGAAGGAGTGAGGTACAGACAGATGGGAGAAAATGAGGTACAGACCGAAGGGAGAGAGAGAGCGAGGTACAGACAGAAGGGAGGGAGAGAGTGAGGTACAGACAGAAGGGAGGGAGAGAGTGAGGTACAGACAGAAGGGAGGGAGAGAGTGAGCTACAGACAGACGGGAGGGAGAGAGTGAAATACAGACGGAAGGGAGTGAGAGAGTGAGGTACAGATACAGACAGAAAGGAGGGAGAGAGAGCGATGTACAGACAGAAGGGAGGGAGAGAGTGAGGTACCGACAGAAGGAAGAGAGGCACAGACAGAAGGGAGGGAGTGAGGTACAGACAAAAGAGAGTGAGGTACAGACAGAATGGAGAGAGTGAGGTACTTATAGAAGGGGGTGAGAGAGTGAGGTACAGACAGAAGGGAGGGAGAGAGTGAGGTACAGACAGAAGGTAGGGAGAGAGTGAGGTACAGACAGGAGAGAGAGAGGTACAGACAGAAGGGAGGGAGAGAGTAAGGTACATACAGAAGGGAGGAAGAGAGTGAGGTACAGACAGAAGGGAGGGAGAGAGTGACGCACAGACAGAAGGGAGGGAGAGAGTGAAGTACAGACAGAAGGGAGGGAGAGTGAGGTACAGACAGAAGGGAGGGAGGGAGTGAGGTACAGACAGACGGGAGGGAGAAAATGAGGTACAGACCGAAGAGATTGAGAGAGTGAGGTACAGACAGAAGGGAGGGAGAGAGTGAAGTACAGACAGAAGGGAGGGAGAGAGTGATCTACAGACAGGAGAGAGAGAGTGAAATACAGACGGAAGGGAGTGAGAGAGTGAGGTACAGACAGAAGGGAGAGAGAGAGAGATGTACAGACAGAAGGGATGGAGAGAGTGAGGTACAGACAGAAGGGAGGGAGAGAGAGAGGTACTGACGGAAGGGAGGGAGAGAATGAGGTACAGACAGAAGGAAGAAAGTGAGGCACAGACAGAAGGGAGGAAGAGAGTTAGGTACAGACACAAGAGAGAGACTGTGAGGTACAGACAGAAGGGAGAGAGTGAGGTGCAGACAGAAGGGAGTGAGAGAGTGAGGTACAGACAGAAGGGAGTGAGGTACAGACAGAAGGGAGGGAGGGAGTGAGGTACAGACAGGAGAGAGAAAGGTACAGACAGAAGGTAGGGAGAGAGTGAGGTACAGACAGGAGAGAGAAAGGTACAGACAGAAGGGAGGGCGAGAGTAAGGTACAGACAGAAGGGAGGAAGAGAGTGAGGTACAGACAGAAGGGAGGGAGAGAGTGAAGTGCAGACAGAAGGGAGGGAGAGAGTGAGGTACAGACAGAAGGGAGGGACAGAGTGAGGTACAGACAGAAGGGAGGGAGAGAGTGAGGTACAGACAGAAGGGAGGAAGAGAGTGAGGTACAGACAGACGGGAGGAAGTGAGTGAGGTACAGACGGAAGGGAGGGAGAGAGTGAGGTACAGATTGAAGGGAGGTAGAGAATGAGGTACAGACGGAAGGGAGGGAGAGAGTGAGGTACAGACAGACGGAAGGGAGAGAGTGAGGTACAGACAGAAGGGAGGGAGAGAGTGAGGTACAAACCGAAGGAAGGGAGAGAGTGAGGTACAGACAGAAGGGAGGGAGGGAGTGAAGTACAGACAGAAGGAAGGGAGAGTGAGGTACAGACAGAAGGGAGGGAGAAAATGAGGTACAGACAAACGGGAGGGAGAAAATGAAGTACACACCGAATGGAGGGAGAGAGTGAGGTACAGACAGAAGGGAGGGAGATAGTGAGGTACAGGCAGAAGGGAGGGAGAGAGTGAAATACAGACAGAAGGGAGGGAGAGAGTGAGCTACAGACAGAAGGGAGGGAGAGAGTGAGGTACAGTCAGAAGGGAGGGACAGAGTGAGGTACAGACAGAAGGGAGGGAGAGAGTGAGGTACAGACAGAAGGGAGGGAGAGAGTGAGGTACAGACAGAAGGGAGGGAGAGAGTGAGGTACAGACAGACGGGAGGAAGTGAGTGAGGTACAGACGGAAGGGAGGGAGAGAGTGAGGTACAGATTGAAGGGAGGTAGAGAGTGAGGTACAGACGGAAGGGAGGGAGAGAGTGAGGTACAGACAGACGGAAGGGAGAGAGTGAGGTACAGACAGACGGAAGGGAGAGAGTGAGGTACAGACAGAAGGGAGGGAGAGAGTGAGGTACAAACCGAAGGAAGGGAGAGAGTGAGGTACAGACAGACGGGAGGGAGAGAGGAACAGGGAGCGCATGAAGGAGAGAGAAGGAGAGGGGGAGGAGAGCCGAGGTCATGTCTGGTTCCCTCATCACTTCCACCTCCGGTTTTGAGAAATAGAATGACTGTTTTGAGGATTAATTCCTCTTTGCATCTTTTGTTAGTTTATATCTCCATACAGTTGTTGAGGGCGTCCTACGACACTGTATGTGAGGGCGTCCTACGACGCTGTATCTGAGGGCGCCCTGTGACGCTGTTTGTGAGGGAGTCCTACGACGCTGTTTGTGAGGGAGTCCTACGACGCTGTATGTGAGGGAGTCCTACGACGTATGTGAGGGCGTCCAACGACACTGACGGCATCCTACAACACTGAGGGCGTCCTACGATACTGTGAGGGCGACCTACGACACTATGTGACGGCGTCGTACGAAACTTTTTGAGGGCGTCCTACGACACTGTGTGTGCTCTGCGTTAGGGTTTAAATGCACCATTTTTTTTATATTATATATTCTCAGTCACACAAAATGAAAACCATATAGGAAGTCATGACATCAGAAATATGATGTATGGGGTTTGCATACATTTCCTCGTTTAGTTCAATTTTCTTCTCTCGGAGAATAAAGAAATACTTCCTAACATTGCTATCGTTCATATGTTTCTAGTTTTCTGGCTTGTGACTCTCTGCATTACCTTGATTCTGGTGAAAGGTTCTTAATCCAAATAAATGAAGCTCATCTCCTATTTGAATCACACCTGATTACCCCTCATTTCCCATCAGTATCACCTACTGTGACCTCTTAAATCATCAACTAGTAGGTTTCCCCTTGTCCTGCTCTGTTGCTTCCTTATCAGTTCTGTATTTCATAATCGCGTCTTTATACTACTTTCTTCCAGAATCATCATAGTACTTTTAGTTTCTCCTTATGTTGTCTTCATCTCAACTCGGGTACAATTATTGTAATATTGTTGGTGGAATTACCGACTTTGTGTTCGGTAAAAGGACACAAATGTAACTAATGTGACATTTTATTGTGGAAACGTTTCGCTCTCCAGGAGCTTCACAAAGCTCCTGGAGAGCGAAACGTTTCCACACTAAAATGTCGCATTACTTGCACTTGTGTCCTTTTACGGAACAATTATTATTTTAAACATTGGACCTTCTCATATTTTTATGATGGCGACAAGTGGGTATAAAGGTGCGTAATACAGAGTAATCAGTCCTTCAGTTTATTAATCCTAAGCGAAATGCCGTCTTAAATTAAAGTTTGTAGTGTCTTTACCTGAAAGAATTCATTGTTTTGGGTCACCAAAGCTTCGAAACTTGATTACAAACACCGAGCTGTACTCAGTTGTTTTTTGCGAGGGTCGAGGATCAGCAAGTGGCCCCTCCTCTTTAAAGTACAGTAGCCAGCATTGTTGGTCCTTGGTCTCGCGGGGCCTATCATACTTACTCCTGATAATGTGTATTGGATTTCCGTCTATTACTTCCTCATCAAGCTCATTCCGGTTATTTACTACCCCTGAGACTGAAAAAGAATTTCCTTACATCCCCATTTCCCATTTGTGTCTTTCTGTAACTTTCTGTGACCCCTCGTCCCCCGTGCTTCTCATTACAAAAAATCTATCCCTATCTACTAAGTCAAATCCTTTGATGTCTTGTATGCCGTAATCATGTCTCCAAGTTCCTTCGCTTTCATTATGTGACTTTTCTTGTCGGTTCCTTCCCTCCCTCCGCATCTAGTCTTCCTTCCTTCTTTCTCTCTCTCTCTCTCTCTCTCTCTCTCTCTCTCTCTCTCTCTCTTTCTCTTTCTCCCTTTCTCTCTCTCGAGCCTCATAATCTATTTTTGAAGCTAAATTCCAGGAGCCATTTGTCTGACCATTAAATTTAGCCTGTCTAGGTCTTCCTAAAATCTTGTTTTTATCCACCTTTTTCGTGTGACTCCATCAGTAAACAGTGATAAATAAGCTTCACTTACTTAAGGTAGAATATTTACGGATAGTAAAACAGTAGGAGCTCCAGCTCTGAATTAACGAAGGTTTGTGGGTCGGGCTGGGGAAGAGGGAGGGCAAATGATCCTGGCTCGTTATCCAGGGCATGATATTAGACTTACTCTGTACCCTGTCTGCTTAGCCTCATCTACTGACTGCTGCAGCCGTACTGCATTTTCCTGAACGACTTTATACACACACACACACACACACACACACACACACACACACACACAGTGAAGAGGCGGGGCCAGGAGCTGAGTCTCGACCCCTGCAACCACAATTAGGTGAGTACAATTAGGTGTACACACACACACACACACACACACACACACACACACACACACACACACACACACACACACACACACACACACACACACACACACACACACACACACACACACATATATATATATATATATATATATATATATATATATATATATATATATATATATATATATATATATATATATATATATATATATATATATATATATATATAATCTTCCTGTCGACCATGTCTATAGTCGACAGGAATAGAATGAGAGTGGTCTCCTACCATGAGAGTGGTCTCCTACCATGAGAGTGGTCTCCTACCATGAGTGTGGGGTCCAACATCTGTGGGAACTCCTCGTCACTGAGCGTCTCAGGAGTAAAGTAAACATTGATAACATTCAGTGCATAATGTATAGAGTGGAGCCGTAATATTATATTGTAAACTCCGGTGTTAAATAAGAATACCACTCCTAGGCGAATACTCCTTAATATAATTTAAAGTCTTTTCCCGAAAAAACTACTCAGGAGCTGAACAATTTGTATTCTGACAACGTTTCGCTTCGTGTACAGTTGTGTCGAGTCACTGGCGTAAAGATACTTGCATTGAAACGTTGCAATACAGGCTTGTTCTGTATATGTTTTTCTCGAACCGTGGATCTGCCACCATCAGGGCCACGGTTCGAGTCTCCCGCCTTTCTTTCGATTTATTCATGTTTTTCCTTCTTTAGTGTCAGCGGATTGTGCCATTGCTTTAAATCTTCCATTGTATGCATCATCGTTGTGTAAATAAGTTTACAGACATATTCCCTAACTTGTTCATTTCTTTCGTTATTGTTGATTGGTGCTTCAAATTTACTAATGAACTGTCTTTTTCAGGTTAGAATAGCTGAAGTGAAGTGTTTTAAACATTGAAAAATAAGTCTAAGCGTCCATTCGAAACCCAAATTTGTGAATAAATTGACTGTAAGTAGTTTGTGGCCAAGTGTTTCCCGCGTGAGGAGCGGTGAGGGGAAGTGAGGTGCAGTGAGGAAGAAGTGAGGGTAAGTGAGGAGAGGTGAGGGGGAAAATGTGAGGAGGCTAGAAAAAAGAACGTGAAAATTAAGGAAAGAAAACATCAAGAGGGTAGAAGCGATTGGGAGAGCAAGGTGGGTGTGTGGGGCCGTTGCGGTGGTGACTGCCGCCGGAGGTCGATGACAGCGCCACCAGCGGCAACTCAAGAAGGACAACAAGGGTGCCACTGTTGTGCCGCGTAAATATTCGCATGGTGCAAGTTTACGCTGTATGGAGCAGTGAAGTCAGTGACCAGCAACGGTCGCATGCTCTTTGTCGGCTCTTATTCCCTCGAAGGGGTCACTTAACAACAACGTTGTGCTCAAAAGTTTATATATGTGAGCGAGAAATAAGTGTGGATTTTAAGTAATATGTGATGAAAAATATTTTGTCGATAAAGAATACCGTAGAATTATATTTTAAACGCATGCAGTCATAAAAAATTATAACCAGAGCTAGCCAAGAAGCACAATTTATATATTTAATTTTGAGATGAGGAAATATTACTGCATAGTTCTTCTGACTGACTGACTTGTTAAGTCATGCATAAATCTGATGGAAGATAATGCATAGTGGAAGCAAGGAAGCCGGTCTGGGAGGGTAACAGGGCATCACAGCAAGAAGTTATTGCCAGAGTCCTAAGAAGTCAACTGTTGAAGATCAGTACCAGAGTTAGAGAAGCTAACGTCTTGGCCTTGGAGAGTGCAGAGAAGCTGAAGAGCAGTTATCTCCTTCTCTGTAGAGCATCTCAAGTAGGTGAAGAGCGGTGACCACAACATAATTAATACAGGTCATCGTAATCACTCTTACGATGAATGAACATCCTTTTTAGTAGAGGTCAGACTTATTATCTGGAAAAGGTTAGCGTCATTACCAAGATAGGTCAACGTTTTTAATTAAGAGAGAGAGAGAGAGAGAGAGAGGTGAACATCCTTGCCAAGAGAGGTCTACATCGTCACCTGGAGAGACCAGCATCCTCATAACAGAGACCAGAAACCCTTCGTCTGTGGGTTCTCCGGTGACTACATGTCCTGAGCTGGTGCAGGTGCGGGTTATATCTGAGAGGGAACAAAAAAATATTTACTGGTAATCCATTTATAAGATCAATTTCCTGTAGCTATGATAAGTAAATAATGTCTTGGGACTCAATTTAAGGTGAATTTTCATGTGAATATTGTCATATTAACAGGCAGCCTGAGGACACGGAATGCGGTCTCATGAAATTTGATACTGGACGACGACACCCCAGAAAGGATGGCTACCCTTGAGTGGCTACCAAATGAGTGTGTAAGATTCGGTGGAGCGAATGTGTAGTGTGCGGTCCTTCCCTTTCCTCGCTACCACCATCAATACTCAACCGCCTCTACTGACCTATTAAACACCTAATAGACAACGAACTGACCTGACCCTTGAACCGGCTGCCCAAATAAGGTATCGCACACATAAAAGTAAACAGAGCCTGACTAACAGAAACAACAGTGACCCACATTGATCTGTTGTCGGTGTCGGTTTTCACGTGGGTTCGTGAAGGGCAGGTCTTACTTCCTCTCGACTCTTCAGTTTGACAAATTTCAACGGCAGTCAGGGAAAGACTAACTCTACCTGACAGGAATTGTAAAGATTGTTCTCATACAGCTCACTATTATCCTTCAGGTTGCATTTCACTCAGGAGGCTGGGTGCTGCTTATCTTCCACCCTTTTTAACGCTGTTTGACCTCGTCCTTAACGAGCGTGACACCGGCCGACCCTGACTTTGCAGTGGGCATTACAGGGTCAGGCAAGGATCAAGACACCCACTGAGGCGCAAATCCATTAGTGACCTCTTGAGAAAACACGTTGTGTTGGGGGGTACTACAGACTTGGATTTAATTTTCGCGTGATCTGCTAGATCAGAAGTCGTCAGAAAAAAATCCCAGATTTAATAAGCATCTTGACTTTATTTTCGTGTTATCTGCCTGGCCAGACGTCACAAGAAAAAAAGTTTCAGAAATTCACAATATCTCGAGTGTGATTGCTAGTGAGAGTAGTTGCTTAGGCAGGGGGCCAGGGAGGTGTCAACAATGAAGTGTGCTAGTGCCATGGGGCAGTTCCTCCCTTGCCCTACTGTGCCCGCCCAAGTGTCTCTGTGACGCCACAGTCGCGGCATAGTGCCAGTGACGACATAGTGAAGTTGCAGTGGTTTGAAAAGTGTGTGTAATTGAGTGTAGGTTGTGTTGCGGAAGGCACTAAGAGTCACCGTGCAGGATGCCGCTATTCTCCGCTTGCGTATGCAAGAGAGCTCACAGAGGACCGAAAGTCAGCCCACCGCTTCATCTGCTTCTACAGGTAGGTCCATTTATCTGTTTTCCAGGGTATATGACCGGTGGTTTGTGTTACATTTCAGAATTAAGAATTGTTGCTACAGCGCAGTGTTTCAAGTTGACGAATGGAACTGGTTCTCTACCATTCTTTTGCTCCGTCTGTCTTAAGAGCAGAAGAGTTTAAGTACAAGGGCGGCCCAACACACGCACTCACCTGCCAACCTTGTCACATTAGCATCTGCATAACTGTTATTATGAAGAACCTACTCCCTGGGTCTGGCCAGATTAGTTAAAGTGTGTGATCAACTTATCAGCTTTTGTACCCTCGTGTGTGTGGCTAACTTGTCCGCACGAAATATCAAGATATCAAATTCACTGGAATGAATTGGCAAACCTTTATAAAAATTGGTAAAATGAATTTATTTTGTATATCAAACAGATAGAATCAGATGGGAGAATGAAGCACAACTTACAAGATTAATGGTGGTAATACTCTTTATGATTTCCGAATACAAAGTCCCTATTTCCTCACCCTTTCCTTGGATCGAATCCTATTGCCTTCCACTTTTTCCCCTCCCCCAGACACTTCCCACTAAATAATAATACCTAACAATAATAATAATGCAGAGTGTCTTCCGGTATCTTTGTGTCACACACACACTTCGTGCCGTCTGTAAGTTTAGTTATTACTACGTTTACTCATAAGTACCTTAGAAGTGCTTCCCACACCTACCTGGAGGTTATTCCGGGGATCAACGCCCCCGCGGCCCGGTCCATGACCAGGCCTCCCGATGGATCAGGGCCTGATCAACTAGGCTGTTACTGCTGGCCGCACGCAGTCCGACGTACGAGCCACAGCCCGGCTGATCCGGCACTGACTTTAGGTATCTGTCCAGCTCTCTCTTGAAGGCAGCCAGGGGTTTATACCTGACTTTAATATTTAAATACCTTGTTGAGTCAGGACAGCTGTAGCTAAATGCAACTGTAAGAGGAATAACAAACTTCTGGCTGTCTTCAAGAGAGAGCTTGACAAGTTCCTCAGATCAGTTCTTGACCAACTGGGCTGTAGTTCGTACGTTGAATTGCGTAAGGCCAGCAGCAATAGCCCGGGTGATCAGGCTTTGATCAACTAGGAGGCCTTGTCTGGGAAGAGAACCATCCTTCTGGGGCCGCTCCTGCCTGTCTAATTTACTGACTTTCTTCAGTAAAACATTTGAGGTAGTAGATAAATGATAATATTGTTTATTTGGCTTTTAGTAAGACTTTTGATAGAGTACCACACAAAAGACTGTTAAAGAAAGTGGCAGCTCATGGTATCGGTGTACAGATCTCATGGATCAAGGCATGGCTGACCAATAGTAAACAGAATGTTTGTATAAATGGGGTGAAATCAGAGTGGGGACCAGTCACAGGTGATAGTCACCTGACATGTGATACTTATAATTATGTAATATTCATGTGATACTTATAATTATGTGATATTCATGTGATGTGAAAGTCATGTTTTCAGTTACAAAAGCTGGTGTCGAAAGGTTAATGGAGTCTTACCATATAGCGAGGCATCATGTAGCCTTAACACACCTCATCACAGTCTACTTTTATCTTTTAAATCTGAGTTTTTGTGCTCGACCAAGACGCCAGGCACAAGAGCTCACTTGCAGCATCCCTTCAAGGGAGATGCTTGGATCCTGCTGATAGGCTCTTCAGCCTAGGAGTTGGAGCCACTCTCATTCGGATCAAACTTGTTTCCCACTCGCCAGGCATTACGCGATCCTTGCGGATTTAGCGCTTCCCCATAAATTTAATAATAATAATAATAATAATAATAATAATAACTATTATCATCTAAAGCAACTATTACACTGTATTTAGAAGTTCAGGTCCAGTGTTGTTACTGTGAGATGTCACCCTTCCTCAGTCCTTATGCCCTGCTTTTGTATATCTTCTCTTCCTCCTCCTTCTCTGCTTCCTCCTGCACCGCCGCCGCTGGAAAACACAGAGATGGATAACAAAATTTAAGAAAAAGAATAGATTACACAATGCACGAGTGAAAATGGTTGGGGTTGAGTAGGAGCTGCTTAACACGGACGGTAGACCTTTCATGTCCAGGGAAGCCTGGATATGACAGTAGCGTTTTCAAATCGAGATCACCAGACAGAGGACCGAATCTTCTTGAGTGATCCAACTGGTTTAGCACTTAATATAAACATATAAGTAAATAATAATTATCTATTCTTGTGTTCCTCTTCCTTTCTCCTCCCCAGCAGCCAGCTGTCAGTGAGCACAGCTGACAGCGTAATTACGCCATCCACAGACAGGTGCCCGGGTACTCCTGCCTTTTGTGTGGTGACCTTTGGATGACCACATCAACCTCTTGACCTTGAGTGCACCCGCTTCCACCACTGTGCGCTTGAATGCGAAAATAATTCCGCAATTTATAGACAATTCCTCACGGAAGCTCATTAAATGTTCAGAGATTTCATTAATAAAATACTGCCAAAAAGTTCTAGCTAAATATCTCAAGCTCACCTATTACAAATTGGCAACCGTCCATGGGATAGGACTGAGTTTGTGTAATATCAGTTATATCGATACTCAATGAGCTTAATACAGAACAATCGTGACCTCTGTAAAAGTGCACAATGTATAATAGATATGTGGATAAGATGAAGTATGACTAGGACAACACAGCTCTTGAGTATAGTACTTGGCTGAAGGAGCAAGGTGGGTATTTTATAATAATAAAATAAAAATGTTCCCGTTGTGATCTTCGACCTCTTCTTAACATAGATGTAGTGACTGAATCACTTACTGTTTGACTGACCTTTGATGTATCTGCCAGATTTGTATTTAGATAATGGTAGACTTGCGAGGTGTGTTGCTGAAAGCCAGACAGGAGTGAAAACAGTACTGACACTCGAGGCGAGGAACAGCAGCAGCACCAGTACCTTGCTCTCAACTGGTGATGGATGGAACTATCCCTGGCTAGCCCTCCCCATCCACCCTTCCCTCCCTGTCAAACCGCAGACCCACCCAACCGTGTCTTACACGAACCCCTTACCCTGCCGCGATCCTCATTTTGAAGCTGTCGTAGCTGCTGAACCTTTAATGGAATACTTTGACAATATCCTCATTGCTCTTCTGCAGTCTCGTAGCTCAAGCTGATGTATATCATCGCTTAATATAAGAAACACATCCTAGCTATGTTTTCCCTTGTCTTACCTTATTACACAACACAGTAATTTGGTAGCACACTGCTGATGTACTCAGCTAAGTTTAATAAAAAATCTGTTCATTATCCTACCTTCGTTGGGAATATAAATTATCTTGTGGTGTTTGAAGCATGTGAAAAATTGAAGAAAACTTTCTTTGGATTACAAACGTAGGATGAACAAAGAAAGCTAAACAATGTGATTTACTTTCCCTAAGTTTTAAGGTCCTCTTTCCAAGTATTCGACCTACAACAGTCGACTAACCCCTAGGTACCTATTATGTGCCAGGTGAACAGAGGCGGTAAGTATATGGGGACTTGCATATACGTCTCGCATTGCTTGGAAATAGAACCCGGATACGAAGGGTTGGGAGCTGAACACTACCACTAATCTGTGAGTCGAGGATTTTAGTACTTTTAATCGCAAAGAGTTATTAAGTAAATCCTCGTTAAAATAATATAATTATTAATAATAATGATTATTATAAATTGAAATGAATGGCAATAAAATTATTAGTATGATTATAGCAAGTGCAGAGTACAGCTGACACATCAACTCATTAGAAAATTCATTCTCGCACCACCATCTTGCTGCGTGGTGACTTCAATCTAAGATATACAGAATGGAAGAATATAGCAAATAATGTTGTAGCAGAAATAATCCCTGGAGGTAGCTCAGATGAAAAGTCACACACGCTGGAGCTGCTGAATTTCTGCAATAAACACACCCTAAGTCAACAGATATGGAGCAACAAGACTGGAGAACACACTAGACCTTATTTTCACAAATAATGAGGACCTGGTAAGGAACATAACAATATCAAAAACAACCAATTCTGATGACAGTCTAATCGAAGTCCAGACTTACATGCAGAGGGGTCCTGATCAGCATGCAGCTATGAGGGTACAGTTACCAAATTCAACTTCAACAACAAGAACATCAACTGGGACCAGGTAAACTATGCCCTGAAGGAAACATGTTGGGAAGATATCTTAAATTACATGGACCCTAACCAATACCTTGAAAAGATCAACCTCCTGGTAGCTGAAGTATGTTCAAGGCATATTCCCCTAAGAAAAAAGAGAAGTAAACTGGAGAGAGAGAGACGCTCCCTCTACAGGAGAAGGCGAAGAATCACTGAGCTCCTCAAGAATGCCAAATTATCTGAAACACGGAAGGAAGCGCTAACCAGGGAAGTGGAAAATATTGAGCTAAAGTTAAAGGATTCATACAGGATCCAGGACAAGAGGAGCTAAAAACGATTAGTGAAATTGAAAGAAATTCGAAATATTTCTTTTCATATGCCAAAAACAAGGCAAAAACCACTTCTAGTACAGGCCCCTGCTCAGACAAGACGGATCCTACAAAGATGACAACAAAGAAATTAATGAAATACTGAAATCTCAATATGACTCTGTGTTCAGCGAGCCACTAACCAGTTTAAAGATAGACAATCCAAGCAATTTTTTCATGAATGAGCCTCAAAACCCTGCCAGTGTATGCCAAATTTGTGATGTAACCCTGACTTCACTAGACTTTGAGAAAGCCATCGACGACATGCCCATGCTCTCAGCCCCAGGCTCAGACTCGTGAAACTCTGTGTTCATTAAGGACTGCAAGAAACCCTTCTCACGGGCCCTGAGTATGCTGTGGAGAAGGAGCATAGACACAGGTGAGATTACAGTCACTAGAAACAACGGATATAGCCCCACTCTAATAAAGGTGGCAGCAAAGGAGTAGCTAAGAACTATAGACCAATAGCTTTAACGTCCCACATCAAAAAAAATATTTGAAAGAGTTCTAAGAAGCAGGATAGCAAACCACCTGGACTCCCAAAAATTGCACAACCCAGGGCAACGTGGTTTCAGAACAGGTCGCTCCTGCCTCTCGCAACTGGTAGATCACTATGATATGGTCTTAGATGCACTGGAAAACAAACAGAATGCAGATATAGTATACACAGATTTTGCAAAAGCGTTTGACAAGTGCGATCATGGTGTAATAGCACACAAAATGCTTGCTAGAAGGATAACTGGCAAAGTGGGCAGATGGATCTTCAACTTTCTAAGCAGTCGAACACAAAGAGTAGTGGTAAACAGAGTTAAATCGGAAGCTGCCATAGTGAAGAGCTTTGTTCCACAAGGCACAGTACTCGCACCTATCGTGTTCCTCATTCTCATATCAGACATAGACAGATGTAAGCTATAGCACTGTATCATCCTTTGCAGACGTTACTAGGATCTGCATGAGAGTGTCATCTATTGAGGGCACGGCAAAGCTCCAAGTAGATATAAACCAAGTTTTCCAATGGGCAGCGGAGAAACAATATGATGTTTAATGAAGACAAATTCCAACTACTCCGTTATGGAAAACTGGAGGAAATCATAGCTAGGACTGGGTATACTACAAACTCTAATCACACAATAGAGCGGAAAAGTACTGTGAAGGACCTGGGTGTGGTAATGTCCGAAGACCTCACCTTCAAGGATCACAACAATGCCACTTATCACATCTGCGAGGAAACTGATAGGATGGATAATGAGAACATTCAAAACAAAAGATGCTGGGCCAATGATGATCCTTTTTAAATCACTTGTTCTCTCTAGGCTGGAATACTGCTGTACATTAACATCTTCATTCAAGGCAGGTGAAATTGCAGATCTAGAGAGTGTACAAAGATCCTTTACTGCACGTATAAGTTCCATCAAACGCCTTAACTACTGGAAACGCCTGGAAGCATTTGACTTGTATCTCTCTCTCACGGGCGCTCCAGTGAGTACATCATAATCTACACCTGAAAGGTTCTGGAGGGACTAGTTCCTAATTTGCACACAGAAATCACTCCCTACGAAAGCAAAAGACTTGGCAGGCGATGCAACATACCCCCAGTGAAAAGTAGGGGCGCCACTGGCACACTTAAGACAAAACCACAATAAGTGTCCGGGGCCCAAGACTGTTCAACAGCCTCCAACCAGCACTAAGGGGCATTACCAGTAGACCCCTGGTTGTCTTCAAGAGGGAGCGGGACAGATACCTGAAGTCGGTGCCGGATCTGCCGGGCTGTGGTTCGTACGTTGGACTGTGTGCGGCCAGCAGTAACAGCCTCGTTGATCAGGCCCTGATCCACCGGGAGGCCTGGTTGTGGACCGGGCCGCGGGGGCGTTGATCCCCGGAATGCCCTCCAGGAAGACTCTAGGTAGGTAGACCAGTGATACGCATGCGGATTTGAATGCATCCTGGTGGTGCTAAGCCACCGCGTTGCTGACGTGTTGTGGCTGTTTATTACTTTCCTTATAGGTTCAATCTACGCTTTTCTTAATACCATTTTCTTTATTTTATGTCATCTAACTTAGAGAAAATAGTACTAATAAGGCCTCAGGGAATGTTTAGATATTTACTTTCATATAAAGAGAAACGAGAAGAGATGGGAAGACATTCTGGCTTCCTAGTCTTCGTTAGCCCTAACTGCACTAACGAGTCCATGTTGAAGAAGACTTCCGTCAGTACTTACAGTAACTTTACTGACAAGGTTCTCTTTAAGTATCTGCAGCAGGCGATGCTGAAGAGGGGTTCAGTTAGGTGTATCAGTGCCTTCAGAAGGCCACTCTGATGAGGGCCTTCGTCAGTACCTGCAGCAGATAGTGCTGACGAAGACTTCCGTCACTGTGTTGCTGGTGGCGCTGACGAATATCTCGGCCAGTATCCGCAGCAGGCGATGAAGGGACTCTCTTTCAGGTGTATCAGTACCTGTAGCAGGTAGTGCTGATGAGGGCAGCTGGACACTGATGCTTCTCCCCGTAGACTCCTGCGTAGTTTGTAAATTGACATCTTAAAAAGAGGAAGAACCGGTTTGAATATTATGGTAATGCTGGGCGTTGTGGTGTGGTACTGAAGGTTAGTTGTGTCTGCCGCTCGTTTGAGACTCTCGCTCCATCATCAACGTTAAGGTGTGAAAGACGTTCTCGACCACTTCACTTAAACACCCGACTAAGGTCCGATTGATGATTGGGATTTATAAAGATGTCGACTATTAGCTTGTTTTTCTCCTTGCGATTTATCCTGACAGTTAAATGTTGTTCAGATGATAATATGAGTAGGATATTGTGTATTACTGATAATGTATATAAAATCCTTACGACGTGTAAGTATTCACTGGTATAAGTTGTCAGGTGCTGCCCCAGGTGATAGGTTCGGCCACTTCCTGGTAAAGGTAACAATTTCACTCGGATTCTAATATAAAATGCTCGTGTATTACAAATTGTATCTTTAAAATTTAAGGAACTTTGATACAGTAACAGGTAAATATTAGGCTCTGTTTTAGTATTAGGTAAAATATTAGGCTCTGATACAGTAACAGGTAAAAATGTTAGGCTGTAGTACAGACAGGTAGAAATACGGGTACTGGTATAAGTTGAGGTGCAGGTAGAAACATAGGTTTTAGTGTAGTTACAAGTACAGTTAAAAATTCTAGTTGAAGCCTAGTAAAAGATACATGTTAATACTGCCAAGTACAGGTACAAATACAGAGGCAGTTTTTCGTGGGAGTACAGAATTAGTTTCATTTAAAAATGCAAACTCAGGTACAGTAACATCGATCCATGAGTATGCTTTGGAAGCTTGGGTACAGGAAAAACAAAACAAAAATTACCTTCAAGAACTATTACTGGTCACAGACCGGGCCGCGGGGGCGTTGACCCCCGGAACTCTCTCCAGGTAAACTCCATGACACTCGGTATTAACATGTCAGCCACCGGTCTCCAAGTAGCCTTGGTCTCACAGCTCGTGTGGCTAAAACAATGACCACTTAAAGCAGACTAAGCCTGTATGGAGACAGCATTTTCTTCAACGTGTGTTTTATGACTAGATAAAACTCTGAGCGAAACGCTGTCTTAATGAATTCTTGTTCTGCTATAAGAGCCTTTCTGTTGGCCATATTTATCAGCGTAGTGCCTGCCAACCAAGATGTTCCTTGCTTATGTACGGTTCACTCATTCTTGCCTGGGATACTTTTAAAGGGGAATTTTGAAATTTAGTAGTGTTCTAGCAAATATTGTTACCACTGCAACTACTATCATTACTACTACTACTATCTCCACTACTACCACTACTACTACTACCACCGCTATTGTTACTACTACTACTACTGCTGCTTTTATTACTACCACCACCACCACCACTGCTACTGCGATAATTATTATTACAACTAACAATAGTAAGAAAAATAACAATAAAGTGTATTAGGGGCCCGCTGTATGATTACCTATGTTGTAGCACTCTTATTGATTGTGGTTTTATTACAGCTGTGATCTGAATAACATTTACCGTGAGTGTTCCAACGGTTGGGTGGAGCATCATTTATTTTGAGTGTCCCAGCAGTCTACTTCGAACACATTCATTGCGGCGACCTTTCGTTCTTCATAGAGCGAAAGGTTGTAATAATAAACTATTTCAGTGCTTCCGGTGCCCTGGTTGATACGTGGCATCACTAAACTATGGCTCGCTGGAATTGAACCCTGGTTGTATCTTAAATGGTCGTTGAGCGTCCTTCCTCCTGTTCACAGCTCACTCTGGGAAGGTTCACTCGAGTTCAGAATATTGCAAAATATCAGCTTTGGTTTTCCTAATCTTGAACTCTGATCTTAGATGATGCTGGATGATAACACTGATCACATCTTGGATTTCCAGTGAAGTGAGACGCTCTCTGCCAGGAATTCTGTGTGTGCACTTACCTGTTTGTGACTGCAGGGGTTTAGTATCAGCTCCTGGGCTCGCCGTAATTCACTGTGATCACTTCTCCTAATTTCGTGTGCCCTGTCATATCATTTCTTAAATCTGCAAATGCCAGATTAATCAGGCTGTAATGGATACGTGGACCAGCGGGCCATCAACAACAACAGCCTGGTTGATCATGTAAGCACCCGAGAAACCTGTCTCAGGGCCGGGCTCCAGGAATAAGAAAACTCTTGAAACTCGTTAGAGGTATATGGATTCTGCCTTTTTCACTTCCTCATTCAGGTCATTAAATTTTCTGATCACTGTGAGAGTGGTCCGTGTGTTACTGACGTCCATCTGGATTGTTTGTGTCTTTATCTTCTGGAGTCTTTCATTGTCTGCCCAAGCAAGCCCTCTGAGTATCTTCCACGTCGTAGTCATGTCTCTGTCTCCCGTGTGTGTATGTGTGTGTACTGTAATTATCTGTTTGAATCTGAGGAGCTTGAATTCCGGTTCTTGAGAGTGCCTGTACTTTTTTTTTATTAACTTACGGAGTACTAAATCATAGAACAACGTTTCTCTTAAAAATCCAAGCACACAGATATTAAATAATTGTTTCTAACATAGGTATTAAACCGAGCAGCAATAATAAAATCTTTTATATAAGTAACCTTCTTGCCCTAGGATAATCTGCAGATAATGTCGGTCTAGGTGTATGTTTCGTAAGAAGAGAACATCTTGTAATAGCTAAAGTAGATCATATGAACGCACTGCGAGGAGACACTACAACCTCAGGCAAGAAGAGTGGAGGAGAGTGCAACAGGTGGAGAGCGAGCCAGCGCACATGACACAAGTGGAACTCAGCCACCTTCATTACCAAGACGAACTTGTCAGGCTGGAGCCTCAGTCATGCCACTGAGAAGGCTAACGAAAAGAAGGGAAAAGGTAGGGAATGTAGATATATAAATGTAAGGATAATCTGGTCTATATTGTATACACTCTTCCTTCATCTCCTCAGTCAGGGGGAAAACGACGAGTCCTTAAATTTGTACTAATCATTGTGTACTTACCTCGGGGAGCATCTACTGCGTGTTCTTTATTGTTTCGGAGGACGTTATTTACTCCTTTATTCTTGTTTACAGTTTATGTATTAATGATAACGGGCAATAATTATATGCTGCAGCTGGTGATTATGATGCTGTACTTGCTGCGGCGGTTCTCTTAGAAGACGGTGACGGCGGCAGTGTCGTTGTCGTTGTCCTTGTCATTTACCGTCACGCATTTGATGACAAACATTACGTAAGGTCATGACTTTTTATTTCTTGTAAACGGTCTTTCTTCCAGGATGAACTTCATAAAGTCCGTTAAATGAGATGCCAAAACATTAGGTAATACATTGACCACAATGAAGATGGGGATAAAGTGAATTTGGTAGGTGAGGAAGTACAATAACCGGTGTGGATGGTGAGGCAATGTGAGGGTAGGGAAGACTCGTGTCTTGTTTTGCAAGAGATGAGGCAGTGTTAAACGATCATTTGTTCTCCTCTGTCATGTCGTAACTGAACCACAGTTGTCTTTAAAATACAGAATAATAACTTGAGGACGGCTACACTCCAGAGTTTTAGCACCTTAGAAAACAATCAAGGGAAATGTATCAACATTTCACCTGTGAAACTGCTACTGACAGTGTCAATCTAATTAACGTGAAACAGCAAGGCACAATTCTTCCCTTGTCTTTCATTGCTCCATCATCCACACAGTCATCAGACGTCATCACTCACTGAATCACTCTCCTCTTCCTTCTCCCCCGTTATGACAGGATATAGCAGTAAGTACAAGCTCTTATTAGTATAGCATTCATTAACACTAAAACTTTCCAGACAAAAAACTGCATGCACAATCAGGTTGTTGTTGTTGTCGGTCCGCTGGCTTACAGAAATCACAGCCTGGTTGATCTTGTATTTGCGGAGGTTTCACTGACGCTGGATCACCTTATCGTGGTGGCGTGGTTTGAACGGCTTAGCTTGACTAACACCCGTCAAAGATGTGCCTCATGGCGGTAAGGCGCTCTTCATCCAAGGAAGCATAAATAGAACATCTACTCTCTCACACCTATCAAATTATGTTATCTTGAATAGCTTTCTGATGCCTGCAGGTTATTTGCAAATGACTCAGGGGAGTATCACGACCCAGCCCCAAACCAGGTGTCACTGTTGACGACCCGATCAATCAGGCTGTTCATGTTAGTCATTTTGATATCGATTTCTCAGTGACGTGCGTTGTATTGCATCCTCACGAACCTCTGACCCACTCACCGTGTATATCTGTTTAACTTCTGTTTGTCTTCACCAGAGCACCCGAGACTTACTCTTTCTCCTTTGGGTTGTCTTTCCTCTGCCTCGTGTATTTGTTCCTTCATTATTTATGTATTTTCCCCCCTTCTGTGTTCTTGCTCTTACCCCCTGTGGGCACCTAGCTCCCTTGCAGTGCTCCTCTTTCTTAGTATTTGACTGGCTCCTCCTCTTTCTTACTACCTTTCCCACTACTGCTTCCTTCTACCTCCACCACCACTACCACTACCACTACTACTACTACTGCTGCTACTGCTACTGCTACTACTACTACTACTACTACTACTACTACTACTACTACTACTACTACTACTACTACTACTACTACTACTACTACTACTACCAGCTCCTGCCTGTATATACCCCTTCTCTCCTTTTCGTTAGTGTGACTTTGTAAATGGTCCAAGTCGGACCGAAACGCCCTCGTAAACTCCTCTCTTCTATGCGCGGTTTTTTTTTTTTTTTTGTATGTTTCACTAGGTTAAAAACACCATCCGATAACTTCCCAAAGTGTGCATCTTACACTAGTGGGCAGTGATCTTCTTTTTTCAAATGGGGGCAAGATTTGGTTCTTGTAAGTCAGTGGATGCTTAACCAGTTGTGGGCCATCATTTGACAAGACCCGTATCAAGAGATACTTGTCCTGCTTCCTGATGAATAACCCACCACTACCAATCTGGTCTGCAAATAATTGCAGCAAAGACCGTGCAGATATGCTGGTTGTATAATCTAATAACACCAGTGCTCTTCAGACTTCTCTCGTGACTCAGTGCTATAATAACACACACCCTCACTTCACAATTCCCGTGTCTAGTCTGCAAAAATAAAAAAGTAAGCTACACTAAAGCTTTTGAATATAATATTAGAGTCTGGGAATACTGTATTTAATGACGTTCATTTTATTAATAAAATATACAACAAGTAAAAGTGAAAAATGAATTTGAAATATATGTAAGTGTGACGGGATGGGAGAGGGAGGAGGCTACCTTTTACAACAGACTGAAAAATATCTTGAGACCCGTTCTTTGAAGAACCTTCTTTTACACTACCACAGTTTCACAGCAATTTAAACTTCCCATGAGCATCCACTATATTGTATTTAATTACTTAAGGCGCTAAATGTATGTTCTGTCATGCAGCGCAAGGAATAGTTGCGGCTTGATCCTCCGTTTGAAAATAGCTGTCCGATATCTGCCAGTCTGTTGGTGATCGTCCCAAGAACGTCGTCAGCTTTCACAACAGCTGGTTTCACTTCACTCCCTAAAAATATATATTACTATAAATAACATAAAAAACCAGTGCTCATCCTGCTGAGGCCACCACTACAATCTAACTGTAAATAGGTACTTGGATGTTAGTTGACTGTTATGGGTAGTGTCCTGGCGGGTGGTACTATACCTTAGATAAGACTGGACGTTGAAATGAGCTGAGGTAGGATAGCAGCTAATAGACTGTAAATTTTATGTAAACAAAAAAAATCCTTCCATCTTCCATCACCCGTCTGGTTCCTCTCGCCCACCCACCATACATTGAGTTACAAAAACTATAATCTAAATGTTGTCCCTGCTGTGTTCCTCCTGAGTGCACCATGAAACTGGAGGTCACGAGGAGGTGGGTAGCAGATAGTAACGTTGCAGGAAGAGGTTATCAGAAAGGGGATGTCCAACATTTTGTTTTTATCCTTTGAAATGTTCCTCATTACTCTCTTCTCACTGAATACAAAATGTTAATGATGATTATTGCCTGCTCATGGTTCCCGTGGCTCCTGCCCTCTTCTCCTCGGTTGTTGAGAAGTATTTGATACCTCTGATTCTTGCCTGTAATGTTGAACGTGTGTCGTGTTTAGTGAGAAACTCTGGATATTATAATATTTATATTGTGGCCCGTGCTTTTCTGGGCGTAACTGAAGACAAATATTTGGTTTAGCTTACGAACTGGGCTAATCTTGCCTTGTTTTGCATTTGAAAACTGTTTAGATAAAATTTCATGTAAAATATATTGTTCTTATAAATTCTGGTTCGATTTTTTTTTTGCATGGGAGACAGCTGCTTAAATAGTTTTGTTTTTTATTTAGGAATGTTAATTATGTTCCTCACTTGGCGTTGTTCAGAGAATCGTGATGAAGCTTATCAGGTATATCTGGTCCCACTGCAGCTTAATGTTTTTACCACTAACCATGGCTGCCTCACACACACACCATATTTCTCCACCTCCTCTTCCTCTTCTTCCTCCTCTTCTTCCTCCTCCTACTCCTTCTCTTCCTCCATTTCTTCCTCTTCCTTCTCTCCTTCTTCCACTTCCTTCTCTGTATTATTCTTTTTTTCGCGTCAATGTTTACATGTACTCGCAGTGCACCGTGACCTCCATAACTGCAGACATTGTGTTAGGTATGTGGACACAAGTACAGCTAAAGAAGACATGTTACCTACGTTTCCCTCCCCGGTAGCTTTGTCAGTCTTTGGCAAAGCTTGGTGAAGCCTCGAGATATTCACACACACACACACACACACACACACACACATACATACATACATACATGTGCGGCGCCAGTTTGGAACCCACACCTGGCCAAGCACGTAAAGAAACTAGAGAAAGTGCAAAAGTTTGCAACAAGACTAGTCCCAGAGCTAAGGGGTATGTCCTACGAGGAGAGGTTAAGGGAAATCGACATGACGACACCGGAGGACAGGAGAGATAGGGGGGACATGATAACGACATATAAAATACTGAAAGGAATTGACAAGGTGGACAAAGACAGGATGTTCCAGAGATGGGACACAACAGCAAGGGGACACAGTTGGAAGTTGAAGACACAGATGAATTACAGGGATGTTAGGAAGTATTTCTTCAGTCACAGAGTAGTCAGGAAGTGGAATAGTTTGGGAAGCTATGTAGTGGAGGCAGGATCCATACATAGCTTTAAGCAGAGGTATGATAAAGGTATGGGGCCAGGAGCTATGACTCGACCCCTGCAACCACAACTAGGTGAGTACACACGTACGTACGTACGTATGTGTGTGTGTATACCTATGTACGTAGGCTTAGTTAACCGTCAGTAAGCAGATAATATAAAAGGGGAATAACATCTGTCAGTCGGGTAAAGAATGCAGCCACGTTGATGTGAAGAAAAGAAATACTGCAGAACAAGCTTTTATTGAGACAACGTTTCGCTGTGTAGAACTTAAGAATCTTTGAAAAAACTCTACAGAGAGCGAAACGTTGTCCCAGTGAAAGCTTGTTGTGGAACGTGTATCGTGTCTTCACTATATTCAGTAGTACGCAATTAGGACGTAGCCGTGTTAGTGTTTAGAAACAACACGTTCCTGATATACAGTGTGAGGGCGTGTGCTCACCTGCCGCCTGCCAACTGACCCACACACACAATTTATTTACGTTTATTTTTATTAACAAAAACTTATAGACGTAAATATTGTACTCTGCTGCCCAGCTGTTTTCTTACTCATTTCGTTTCTTTTTCTCAGTATTTTAGAAGAATCTATATATTACGGTGAGTCTATTGTGACACAAATGATTGAATGAGGTCTGGCTTATTATTTACTTATTATCTTTCTTCCCCTTCCCACGATAAATTGGAGGGGAGGGGTAGAGAAAATTGTACTTCAGGTCCTTGAATTATTCAGCGTGTAAGGTACACATACATAGGGTGAATACACTACGTGCATTCAGACCACCGCGTTCGACCGTTATGTCAGGTTGGTCTGCCGTGGCCCGCCATGGAGTTAATTACTACTACATTCCCAGTTGTATAAGCTGGCTTCACCGTCTACTTTATAGTACCCAACGCTAGCGGTTGCTTGCTTGGCACTCTGTAGGGCCAAGCAGCGGTTGTTGGCCCTCTATAGGGCCAACAACACCTCTGAAAGAATCATCATATATAACAAAGGCCAGTGTCTGGTGATTTGCTCTGACGAATGTAATAACAACTGTGTGTAAAGGCTGTATGGTAGGGCAGAGAAACCCTGCCACAAGGACTGCCTACTACCCCTCACCCTACATTATACAATCAGATATGCAGCGAGACGTACCGT